>NW_019154121.1:25955152-26253370 GCF_002288905.1 Enhydra lutris kenyoni
TGATTGACTATAACGGGAATAATCTCTTGCGAGGTTAAAAACAGGCAAATTAAAATACATGGCAGCATTGGTGTAAAAGTTAGGAAGAGGAGATCAGAATTCTTTTGTTTCAAGGTTGTTAGAAGTATGCTTCCTGTAATATCTAGGATACTTGCTAAAACATTAGAAATGGCTGTAAAATTTAAAAGTTAGAAGGGGAAATAGAGTAAGGAAAAAATCACCTAAAAGAAGGCAAGAAAGACAAGGCCAAAAAAGGGCAAAAATCAATAAAAATAGATCAACAATTACAATAAATGTAAATGGACTAAATGTTCAGTTAAAAGGCAGAGTTGTCACTATATGGTTTGTAAGAGGTACAACTAAAAGACAAAGCTACAGAAATGGTTGAACATAAAAGAATATGAAAACATACCAGACGAACCAAAAAAATTAGTTCATCTGTATTAATACTGCTAGAGATCGAGGCTACTACTACTTTTGTAATGGTGAGACTCATTTTATCAGCTTGATAAGACATTCTAGTATTTTGCATGTAATTATATAGTCTCAAAATATATAAAGCAGATTAACAGAACTACAAGGAAAACTGGCATGGTAGAAGACTGTAACAAAACCTTAGTTTCTTTTAGGCAGAAAAAAAATTAAGGTGTGCTGTATCCAGTAGAACTTTCAGAGATTATGGAAATATTCTGCTTTTTACTGTTCAATATAGTCACTAGAAATCTATGGCTATTAAGCACTTGAAATGTAAGTAGCGTGGCTGAGGAACTGAATTTTTAATTCAGTTTTAATTAATATGGGTTTAAATAGCCGTGTGTTTCTAGTGGCTTTTGGACGACACAGGTAAGATTTTTTTGTCCATATATCTGTCAATACATAATATCAGTGTATAGGCGTACCTCACGTTGATTGAGCTTTGCTTTATTATACTTTGCAGATACTGTGCTTTCTTTCTTTCTTTCTTTCTTTCTTTCTTTTTTACAAATTGAAAGTTTGTAGCAACCCTGTGTCAAGTCTCAGCTCCCATTTTTCCAACAGCGTCTGCTCATTTTGTGTCTCTGTCACAATTTGATAATTCTCACAGTATTTTAAACCTTTTCCTTATTATATTTATTACGATGTTCTGTGACCCGTAATTATGCTTGCTAAAAACTTAGATGATGGTTAGCCTTTTTTTTCTTTTTTGCAATAAAATATTTTTAAATTATGGTATGTACATTTTTTTAGATATAATGCTATTGTTCACTTAATAAACTACAATGTAGTATAAATTTATATGCACTGGGAAACAAAAAAATTAACTTTACATGCTTTATTATGATACTTGCTTTATTGTGGTGTTCTGGAACCAAATTTGCAATATCTCTGAGGTATGCCTGTATAGAGAGATTAATGAATAAAAAGTGAAGAGAGCAAAAGAGCCCTTTTAGGGGCACCTGGATGGCTCAGTGGGTTAAGCCTCTGCCTTCAGCTCAGGTCATGGTCTTAGGGTCCTGGGATTGAGGTCCCTGCTTAGCAAGGAGCCTGCTTCCCCGCTTTCTCTGTCTACTTGTGATCTCTCTGTCAAATAAATAAAATCTAAAAAAAAAAAAAAAAAAAAACAAAAACCCTTTTAGAAATGAAAGTGTGTTCTGGCAGCTGACTGTTGTCTGGGACCTTAGGTTGGGCTGTTGAACAGAATATCTCCATATGCTTTCTCCATGTGGTTTAGGATTTTTCAGGTGTTTTCCAGAGCCTGCCTGCCTGTGATTTGTTCCACTTGACATGGAGTGGAGCAGAGACAAACTGTTCCTCACAAACCCTTCTTGAATTGCAGATTCATGAGCAAAGTAGATGTTGTCTTAAGCCATTAAACACTGGGATTATTTGTTGTGTGGTAATCAGTGGAATATGTTAAAATATTGAAAGATACTAAAAATACCTTAAAAGAGGAGTGGCAAACTGTGTATGGATACATTTATCTATGGATTTGATGTAGACAGAGTCTCTAAAGATACTTTTATGAGACTTTAAAAGATATTTATTTGAGAGAGACTGCACACACGTATGTGTTGAGCTAGTGAGAGGGGGAGAGGGAGAGGAAAAAGCAGGCTCTGCTCTGAGCAGGGAGCCTGAACAGGGCTTGATCTCACGACCCTGGAATCATGACCTGAGCCAAAGGCAGAGCCACCCAGGTGCCCCTTTGAGAACTTTCAAGTGTGTAAAGAATACCAGCATCCACTATAGTTAAGATAATACTATCAAACAGGGAGGTGGGACTTGTCTTACCAAATATCAGTAATTACTACTTTAAGGATATACCTTTTTTTTTTTTTAAGATTTTATTTATTTATTTGATAGAAGACACAGTGAGAGAGGGAACACAAGCATGGGGAGTGGGAGAGGGAGAAGCAGGATCCCCACTGAGCAGGGAGCCCGATGCAGGGCTTGATCCTAGGACCCTGGGATCATGACTTGAGCCAAAGGCAGACGCTTAACGACTGAGCCACCCAGGCGCCCCTCAATAATGATTTTTAAAAAACCTTTGGTTGTTAAAACTTTAATATTGGTAAGGCAATACAAAAAATACCCCATAGAACAAGACTAGAAATGCCAGAGACAGATTTGCTATGTATGAAAGCTTGTTTCATGACAGAGATCGCATTACAAATCTTCAGGTAAATTGATGGATTTTTCATCATATATTAGATCTGTTGATTTCCCATGTGAAAATTGAGCCCTGCACCACACAGAAACATCAGTTCTAGTTGAGTTACTCAAATGTGAAAGCAAAACTATGGAGTGTTTAGAAGACAATATTCTGGATTATCGATATTTTTCTCACCTGACACAGAAGTTCAAACCATAAAGGAATTGATCAAACTCAACTACATTAATTTTTTTATTAAAAAATAAAGTGAATTTTTGGTTTTTTTTTTAATTTTTTAAAGATTTTTAAAAATTTATTCATTTGACAGAGATAGCCAGCCAGTGAGCGAGCAAATGCCGGTGCACACGAGCAGGGGGAGCGGTGGGGAGAGGGCTCCACTGAGCAAGGAGCCCCATGCAGGGCTCAATCCCAGGACCCTGGGACCCTCACCTGAGCCGACCGAGCTGCCTAGGCGCCCCAATGAAGTGAATTTTTAAAATGAGGCACAAATAAGGAGGAGGTGTTTGCAACACATACAGTGTGGATAAAGAATAGTATCCAGAATTACCAGAGAAATTCTGAGATAGAAAGGAAGAAAGGGACCTCAAAAGATGAACAGATAAAAGACTTGAGCAGGTAGTTCACTGAAAGGTATTTGAATGGCCAATAAATATTTAGAAGATCCTTATCCTTGTTAGTAATCAAAGAACAAGTAGATGGAAATCATGATTACATTTCAGGCTTCCTTGGAGGGACAAAATTTTAGTCTGACAGTTGCAAGTGTTGACATAGTTGGGGAACATCCAGAATACTTAATACTTCTGACAGGAATGAAATTTGTACAACCACTTTAGAAAATATTTGGCATTATTTACTGAAGTTCAAGTTGTATATATACCCTATTAACCAACAATTCCTTCCTAGGACTGTACCCTCAGGAAACTTGCCCATATGTACTAGCAGCCGTGCACAGTCCTGTTCGTTGTAGCACTACTTGTAATGACAAAGATGGGGGCAAATAAATAATGGACTGAAAAGGAAGTTGTGGTATTGTCACAGCGGAATGTTACGCAGAAGTGAAAATTAATTATAGCCATCTGCAACAGTAGGATATTCTCAGGTGTTGTGGAATAAGGATGCCATTTATGTAAGGTCCTAAGATCGGCAAAACTAAACATGTTTTGGGAAAAAAGCATTTGGTGAGAATATGAAAAAGACAATTTCTAGTGAAAAACCAAATTCAGGATCGTAGTTACATAGGGAGTCATACAGAGGACTTCAGAAGCAATATTTGATAACGGAGTGGTAGCTCATGGAGATTTGTCACCATTCCCTTCCGTATCTTACATATTATAGAAGTTGTTTTTTACTATTCAGTATTAAAAAGTCATAGTATCTCCGAGTTGGAAGTGACCTTAAATATTGTCTAGTTCACCTTAGATGCCACTTTAGAATGTTATTTATTTTGTATTTTACTCCAGCAGATTGAAGGTGTCTTAGCAACAGGGACCATGTCTTATACTTACTGGTGGTTTCAGACCGTAGTGGCAGGCCCATTGTATTAGACTTGATCTGATAGTATGATAGGAGATCCAACAGAACTGCCCCAGAAACTCCAGAAGTGTGGGGGATGTAAGTGTACTTTTTGTATTTCTCACTGCAATCAGGGATACTCTTACATGTGGAATTTATGTAAAAAGAAAATTATTTTAAAAATACATGTTTATTGAGGAAGTCAAACAAGTAATAGTTTACAAGGAATGATGAAAATCTCTCCCTCTCATTTCCCTGAGGTAAGTCCTGTTACCAGTTCAGTTTCACGAATCTATTCACAGACCTTTCTGTGGGCTGAAACACACAAAAGCTCATGTATTTTCTCTTCTTTCAGAAAGTGGAATCATAGTAAATAGATTTCCCTAAAAGTTGAATTTTTAACTAGCATGGTATGATGAAAACTCTTCCAAACCATAATACAGGTCATTATTTTTAAAGGTAGTATAGTGTCATTTTTGGTTGTGCCATAATTTATTTAACCATTCCTTTATGAATAAACCTGGAGATTATTTCCAAGCTTTGACTTTTCCAAAGAATATTACCAGTAATCGTCTTAATTTTTTATTTTGGATGTCAGTAAATAATGCCTTTTGTTTTATAAAATAGATTCCTGGAAGTGAGATTGCTAGGTGAAAAGGTTTTTAGTGACTTTTATGAGATTGCCTTCCATAAAGTTTGTAGTATTTTTCATTCCTTCCAGGAAAGTTAATAAAAGTGCCAGTTTGGGGGCACCTGGGTGGCTCAGTGGGCTAAAACCTCTGCCTGCCTCTCTGCCTCCTTGTGATCTCTGTCTGTCAAATAAATAAAATCTTAAAAAAAAAAAATGCCAGTTTTATATCCTACTCATCTCTGTAGTTCCTTATCCCTCTTTCTTTTTTTTTTTTTTTTAAAGATTTTATTTATTTATTTGTCAGAGAGAGAGAGGGAGAGAGAGCGAGCACAGGCAGACAGAATGGCAGGCAGAGGCAGAGGGAGAAGCAGGCTCCCTGATGAGCAAGGAGCCCGATGTGGGACTCGATCCCAGGACGCCGGGATCATGACCTGAGCCGAAGGCAGCTGCTTAACCAACTGAGCCACCCAGGCGTCCCCCTTATCCCTCTTTCAAGTGGGGCAGCTTGGTGGGTGAAAAGCGGTTTTCCTTGGTTGTATTTGTGCTCCCAACTGCTTCTTGGACGGCCTGCATTTCTGTTCTCATAATTACTTAGTTTGCAGGTTTATTTGGGGTTATTTTTTTTCTTTCCATTTTATACTTTGTTTATAAATATCCTCTCCCCATTTGTTTTGTTTTGTTTTTGTTTTTTTTTAAATTTATTTGACAGAAATCACAAGTAGGCAGAGAGGCAGGCAGAGAGAGAGGAGGAAGCAGTCTCCCCGCTGAGCAGAGAGTCCGATGCGGGGCTCGATCCCAGGACCCTGGGATCATGACCTGAGCCGAAGGCAGAGGCTTTAACCCACTGAGCCACCCAGGTGCCCCCCCATTTGTTTTTTTTACACTGTTTATGGCATCTTTCCTGGCAGCTAACGTTTTTTTCTATCTTGATACTAAGCCGTGCTTACTGAGATAATTCACCTACAGCAACATTCACTCATTCACACGGTTGAGCTAGTTTTGATAAATGTGTGCCATGATCAGACTACCAAAACACAGAATATTTCCATCATCCCAGAAAGCTTTCCTTTGCATTCAATCTTCCCCCACCCCCAGCTCCTGGCAAACACTGATCTGGTTTGGTTTTTTGTTTTTTAAGATTTTATTTATATATTTGAGAGAGAAAGGGAGCACACAAACAGGGAGAGGTAGAGGCAGACTCCTAGCGGGGCAGGGAGCCAGACATGGGGCTCGATTCCAGGACCTTGGGGTCATGACTTTAGCTGAAGGCAGACTCTTAACCATCTGAGCTACCCAGGTGCCCCCACTAATCTGTTTTCTGTCCCTAGAGTTTTGCCTTTCCTGAGTGTTATGCAAATGGAATAGAGTAGACGGCATTTTATGTCTGGCTTCTTCGGCAGCATAATTTGGGGATCGATATTGTTAGGTGTATCAGTAATTTGTTCCCTTTTTATTGCCAATGTAACATGCTTAACACATTAATTATTACTATGTTAATAATATAACAGTATTTTATTGTATGGCGTATTAATACCCTTAAGGCTGCTATAATAGAGTACTGCACGTTGAGGGGCTCACACACGAGAAGTGTACTGTCCTACAGTTCTAGAGGCTGGAAGTCTGAAATCAGCGTGTCCACAGACGTGATGGCCTTCTGAGGGCCACAACGGAGAATCTCTTTCAAGCTTCTCTCATAGCTCCTGATGGCCCCACGCATTTTCTTGGCTTGTGGCAGCAGAACTCCGACCTCTGCCTCCGTTGTCACGTAGCTGTCTTTTCCCCGTATGTCTTCATATAGTCTGCACTAAGTACACATCTGTCTCTGTCCAGATCTCTCCCCTATTTTATTTTATTTTTTAAGAGATTTTATTTATTCATTTGACGAGAGAGTGCACAAGTACGGGAGGCAGCAGGCAGAGGGAGAGGGAGAAGCAGGACCCCGCTGAGCAGGACCCTGGGACAGCGGGACCCTGGGATCATGACCTGAGCTGAAGGCAGCAGATTAACTGACCGAGCTGCGCAAGCACCAGGTGCTCCTCTCCCCTATTTTATAAGGACACCAAATCGTGTTTGATTAGAGCCCATCTGATGACCTCATTGAGCTTGATTACCTCTGTAAAGATTCTTCTCCAGATAAGATCACATTCTGAGGTCCTAGGCGTTGGGACTTCAACATATCTTTTTGGGAAAAGAAAATTCAACCTATAACATACGGATGGACTGTGGTTTGTTTATTGAATCACCAGTCAGTGGACATTTGAATTGTTTCCATCTCAATAGGTAGTTCAAAACAGAAGAAGCAGCTTGATTTCACACCTCTTTTCTGCGTTTTGCTCAGTGCTCAGATCCTGACCCACCTTCCTGTGCGAAGCAAGCAACAAAATGCTGAGCCGCAGAAAGGCAGGAGGCAGCTCCGAAGAGCTAGAGATGAGTGACTGGAAGTGAAAAGCAGAACATGGGATAAAAGGAGTCTGTCCAGCAGTCTGATGTTCTGTCTTGTTTTGTTTGTAGTTACTGACAGAGAGAGACCCAGGGAGCACAAGCAGTGAGAGCGGGACAGGGATGATCTTTTACATGAGACTTATATTTAAATCCTTCTTAGGGGGGACAGTTAAGCTTTAAACCCACGTGTTCGGTAATGAACTGAGTTGAGTCACTGGAATAGGTCATGGCCAAGCTTACGTGTTCATTTACATGCCACTTGGGTTCGTTTTGTCCCGTTTCTCTAGACACTAAGTCCCGGCCCCAGCACTTCTTTCAGAACTGGTTCCTCTTAGTGTCTTATTATTTTTTTTTAATTAATATATGATGTATTATTTGCCCCAGGGGTACAGGTACGTGAATCGTCAGGCTTACACACTTCATGGCACTCACCATAGCCCATGCCATCCCCAATGTCCATCACCCAACTTAGTGTCTATTCTTGTGGATAGAGAAGCGGCTTTGAAGAAAGTGTATGCCGTATAAAATCATGAAGCTTTGGGGGCTAGGACTGAAGTGAACATGCAGTGGTACTTCAGGGTCAGAGGAAACTGAGGAGACACCCCCCCCCCCCATGGTGGCTTTAGTAATGTTGAGCTTCAGCGGTAGTGATTTCCCTCCTCAGGGCTGGATCATAAAAAATGAGCCGTGTAAGGAAATGTCAGCGGGCTTCGTCAAATCATGTCCGTAAATATTTACGAAGGATGTAGTTGGGGATGCCCGAGTGGCTCAGTCAGTTAGACATCTGGCTTCGGCTCAGGTCATGATTCTGGGGTCCTGGGATCCAGCCCCACGTTGGACTCCTTGCTCAGTGGGGAACCTGCTTCTCCCTCTGCCTGTCTCACCCCCTGCTTATGGCTTGCTGTCTCGCTCGCTCTCTCGGACAAAAAAATAAAATCTAAAAAAAAAAATTTAGTTGGTGTTATTCACTGTACTAGCTGCTTGGGTGCAAAGGTAAATGAGTTGAGCTTTATTGGTCTTGCTGAGTAATTGTGTCTTGGTCGTCTTAGAGACTGTGCCAGGTGTGAAGGGCGGGTAATAAGACATGTACAGTATTATTTCAACTTTGGAAAACCAGTTAAATGATTTAAAAAAAAAGTTCAAAATTCTAACAGGTTATTTCTGAATGGTTGTATTTTACATAACTTTTCTTTGTACTTTTCAGTGTTAAAATGTACATGTATGTGTAATCTATAGTAAAAGAGTGTAAAAGAGCATACTTTTGGGGCGCCTGAGTGGCTCAGTCATTGAGCGTCTACCTTTGGCTCAGGTCATGATCCCAGGGTCCTGGGATTGAGCCCCAGGTCGGGCTCTCTGCTCGGCGGGAAGCCTGCTTCTCTTCTCTCCTGCTCACCTTGCTTGTATTCCTGCTCTTGCTGTCTCTCTCTCTGTCAAAGTCTTTAAAAAAAAAAAAGGTAGAAACTAAGTAGCTGTAATACTCTTGGACCCACTGGACCCATTGTTTTCTTTACTTGATGTTTGGAAGTGACACTGACTGGCCCTGTGTCTGATTCTTCATTCAGCACAGGAGGAAACGCCGCTCCACACCTTTGACCTCTTCCACACCTCCCCCACAAGCGACAGAGAAAAGCTCTTACTTGCAGACCACAGAGCTCTCTCTCTGGACTGTGGTGGCCGCCATTCAGGCCGTGGAGAAGAAGATGGAGTCCCAGGCCGCCCGGCTACAGAGCCTAGAGGGGCGGACAGGGACGGCCGAGAAGAAGCTGGCGGACTGCGAGAAGACGGCCGTGGAGTTCGGGAACCAGCTGGAGGGCAAGTGGGCCGTGCTGGGGACCCTGCTGCAGGAGTACGGGCTGCTGCAGAGGCGGCTGGAGAACATGGAGAACCTGCTGAGGAGCAGCAACTTCTGGGTCCTGAGGCTGCCCCCGGGCAGCAATGGAGAGGGTCCCAAGGTAGATCCCTTGGGAATTAAGAGTTAGCCTAGGGCGCCTGGGTGGCTCAGTCGTTAAGCGTCTTTAAGCGTCTGCCTTCGGCTCAGGTCATGATCCCAGGGTCCTGGGATTGAGACCCACATTTGGGCTCCCAGCTTGTGTACCCTCTCTCACTGTGTCTCTCTCTGTGTCAGATAAGTAAATAAAATCTTTTTTTAAAAGCCCGAATGGGGAGCCCTACCCTTTATTATTTAAGATTCAAGTTGCTGGCTTTGCTTTTGTGGCTATGACAGGAGGCACTCATGCTACGATATTTGTAATTTCAGGTGTCCAGGTCACTTGAAAATGATGGAGTCTGTTTCTCAGAGCAGGAGTGGGAAAATCTGGAGGACTGGCAGAAGGAGCTCTACAGAAACGTGATGAAGAGCAACTACGAGACTCTGGTCTCTCTGAGTAAGTAGCACGTTCGTCCCGAGAATTCTCTTGCAGACGTCTGCACATCCCTGGCCAGTAGCGTGTGACTCAGACTACACCCTTGACTAGTTGGCTTTGGCTCCTCTCTTGGTCTGGAGGGAGATGGGTAGGGGGATAGGTAGGTGGTGATGGGCATTAAGGAGGGCACTTGTGATGAGCCCTGGGTGTCATATGCAAGTGATAAATCACTAAATTCTATTCCTGAAAACAATATTACAGTATACATTAACTAACTAGAATTTAAAGTTTTGTTTTGTTTTTTAAAGATTTTATTTATTTATTTGACAGAGATCACAAGTAGGCAGAGAGGCAGGCAGAGAGAGAGGGGGAAGCAGGTTCTCTGCTGAGCAGAGAGCCCAATGTGGGGCTCGATCCCAGGACCCTGGGATCGTGACCTGAGCTGAAGGCAGAGGCTTTAATCCACTGAGCCACCCAGGTACCCCCTAACTAGAATTTAAATAAAAATTTGAAAAATAAGAAAAAAGAAATGGGAGTCTTTAGGTCCTCGGTTCATGAAGACTTGGAAAGGTCTTAGTGTTGTGCATTTTGTATTTCTTCTCTATGGTCACATAGTTCATTATAAGATTTATTAAAAGATGTCATCATTATAGTGTAATGTGTATTGTAGTGTTATGTGAGCAGGGTTCCTCATCCGGTTTTTAATACTTAAAACTGTTTGGCAAGAAATCCTTTCGTTACCTGAGATGAGGCAGGCAGTACAGGTTAACCAAAAAATTTTTCTTGGCCTTGGGTGGAATTACATTCAGTCCCTGTGAGCTCAGTTTTTGTTTTTTACTTTATTTTTGTGTGTGTGTTAATTAGAAGTGCTGGTTAATAGATAAACATCTTTGGGGTGCTGGGTGGCTGGGTTGGTTAAGCAACTGCCTTTGGCTCAGGTCATGATCCTGGAGTCCCTGGATCAAGACCCATTATCAGGCTCCCTGCTCGGTGGGGAGTCTGCTTCTCCCTCTGCCCTCTCCCCTCTCATGCTCTCTCTTTCATTCTCTCTTTCTCTCAAATAAATAAAATCTTTTAAAAATAGATATACATCTTTATAAAATATTAGTTATTAGTAAGTAGATTTTGGTAGAGTTTTTTTCTTTTTTTAAGATTTTATTTATTTATTGGAGAGAGAGCGAGCATGGGGAAGAACAGAGAGAGGGATAAGCAGACTGCGCAGAGCCTGACGTGGGGCTCGACCCCACAATCCTGAGACCATGATCTGAGCCAAAACCAAGAGTGGACACTCAGCCGACTGAGCCACCCGGGCACCTCCAACAAAATCTTTTAAAACTGAGCTCCATGGAGGAGTGTCAAAAAGGCCAGTGTGACTGCAGCAGAGAGGGAGAAAGCAGAAGGGGTGGAGTGGAGTGTGTACCCTGGGCCGAGTTCTGTGCTCTGCTCGTGGCGGTTTCCTTGTCTGTCCCAGCTGGGGATAATGGTGCCCACCTCACCTTGCAGCGTGTCAGCATGGACGAAATTAAATACGCTGAAAAGAAGCAGCCCTTGAGACCGGGTGCACGTGAGGGCAGGGTGGTCGGGGAAGGGGAGTGGGCTGGGGAGCCTGAGTGCCGGAAACGCAGTGGCTAAGGAAGGACCGTTGGAGGCAGCAGCTGACTGAATAGATTTCTCGAATCAGCTCGAATTTTCTAGTCGTCTCAAGCTGCCACTGGCGGGGAAGTGGGAAGAACAGTAGCCTTTTAATCTTTGGAACTTGTATTATCAACCCCTGACATTGGTCACCTTGTTCATCGGCACCTGCACAGTGCGCGGTGAGCTTGTACCGTCTGCTGGGCTCACACTGTGCCTATTCCATACCAGAGGTCCTTGGCCAGCCAGAAGAAGAAGCGGAATTGGGTGCAGGGATGCTGGGCGACTTGGAGGAGGAAGGCCCTGGTGATGTCCACCCAGGTGAGTGGATCCAGAATATTCCATCCCTGCACTCCCTGCGGCCTATAGTGAGCTTTCCCACTGCCAAACTACTGAACTCTGGTTATCAGCAGCCTATCTGGTATTACTTATTTTAGATTTCTTTCTGAGTTTCATGAGTTCACCTAACATCTCTGTGTCTTCATTTCTTACCACTGGGGAGTCCGTACGTGTTGTGATGGATCCTGCTTCACATCTGCGCTCCCGTACAGAGCAGAGCAGTAGCTCAAGTGAAAACCTGCTGGAGCCTGAGGATAGGGTTGGTCAGATCGTAGGAGTGAAGCCTGGGGTGAGAGGCAGGCAGAGCATTTATAAGCCAGGTATGGGGAGGGGGGAGACGTGCAGGAAGACTGGGGCTGGATGCGTGAATATTTAAACTTTAGGTTTAAGGGTGGTTGGGTTTGTTTTTTATTTTAATTGTTCACTTTTTAAATTTTGAACTGTTAAATTAGTATAGTTATAGTATATTTTGCCATGTTTTTACAGGAATTGAATACAGATTTATGGACAAGCTTAGAGAACTGTTATTTATAACATTGTCCTAAAAAAAATGGGTTTAGTTTTTCTGGTCTTAGAACCCAGTCTCATTCTCCAAATTGTCCTAATGCCCTTATCGTGGGGTGCTTTGATTAGAGCTCTTGTGAAACTCACAGGTGTTTGTTTAGCTCTGAAGAAACCGAAAGTGCTAGAACGTGATCTTTCTTGTTGGTCGTCTTTCTCTTGGCAGCAGAAGGGGTGATGATCAAGCCGGAGATCCAGTGCGCTCAGGAAGGCTCTGCGGATCTTCCTGGAGAGTTCTCGGGCATTGCCGAAGAGCAGGCTTTCCTGAGCCCAGAGCATACTGAACTCTGGGGTGGTCAGGGTGGTTCTGTCCTCTTGGATTCGGGCCCCAGGGACGCTACTCTGGAGGATCCCATTGAGGGAAGTAGAGACCCTAGCGGTGGCAGAACTCTGAGCTGCCTCCCGAAGCCGAAGCCCAGTAGGCAGGTGCAGCTGGGTCAGGAATGCGGGCCGGGCCTAAAGCTGAAAAGGGACGCTTCTGGCCCCTATGAATGCTCCGAGTGCGACGTCAGCTTCCATTATGAGCAGCAGCTCGCTACGCACCTGCAGACCCACTCGGGGTGGGGGCCTTATGCAGCCTCAGAGCCCGAGGAGAGCCGTAGACCCAGGCCGCAGCTGAAGCCCCCGTCCAAGAGGGCGAGGCTGCACCAGTGCGACGTGTGCCTGAGGAGCTTCAGCTGCAGGGTGAGCCTCGTGACCCACCAGCGCTGCCACCTGCAGGAGGGGCCCAGTGCTGGCCGCCGTGTCCAGGAGAGGTTCTCGCCCAACAGCCTGGTGGCCCTGCCTGGCCACATCCCTTGGAGGAAAAGCCGGAGTTCCCTCATCTGTGGTTACTGTGGCAAGAGCTTCAGCCATCCGTCGGATTTGGTGCGGCACCAGCGCATCCACACGGGCGAACGGCCCTACAGCTGCTCCGAGTGCGAGAAGAGCTTTGTCCAGAAGCAGCACCTTCTGCAGCACCAGAAGATCCATCAGCGGGAGCGGGGCGGGCTGGCCCTGGAGCCCGGAAGGCCCAATGGCCTGCTTTAAGGGTGCCAGCCCCTTGTCCGTCCAGGTGGGGGGGCGGGCAGAAGGGGCTGGCATTGGTTCCCCCAGAAGAGACACTGTGCACAGTCAGGGACTGACTGCTTCCTGAGGAGAGTCGCTTTGATTTGCCTTCCGTTGGCCAAGCACCAGGCCAAGCCCAGAGGCTGTCCTGGAAACTGTGGAAGAGGAGGAGTCCGGGGCCGCTCCTCTCCCTGCTGTCTCTACCCTGCTGTGGAGCTTGTTGTCTCTGGCACCTGCAAGACTCTGGTTTTCCCGTCGGGGCTGCTGTTTGTGGGCTGCGGTTGGCTCTCTGACCCTGCGGGCACTGGTGGCTGGTTCCAGGTCGTGTGCCAGCATTTCAGGTCTTCCCAGAGGTTGGGTCGGCCAGTGGGGCGAGCAGGTGTGTGGAGTTGTGGGACATACCCCCTTCTCTCTCCTCTTTTGTAGTGTCTTTGTTAAAAACACGTAGAAGAAGTAATTTAAATGACTGCTCACCCTGTTCTGAGGAAACTTTTTTGGAATTAGATTTTAGTTGATTTAAAAATACACAGTCTGACACTTGTTTTTTTAAATTTCCAGCATTGTAGAAGTCGTTCCTAACATGGGGACTGGCCCTGCCCTCTACGAGGGATTTGCTTATGGGGCTCTTTTAGCCCATCTACAATTAGTTCAGAGATTGGGGGCAGAGGGCTGAGCTCCTCCTTGTGGGGGTCCTTGCTCACGTGGGTCACCGAATCTAGAGGAGTGAGAGGAGGAAAGTGGGGAGACCTCACCTGCCCCTGCTGAGAAGGAAGAGCCCGGGGACGCAGCTGAGAGCGCGCTGCTGCTGCTGCTCGGGAGGCCAGGTTTCTCACCAGAACCTTCCTCTTCCGTCATAGTCCTCGCTGGGTCCTGCCACCGCCCAGGGCAGAAGACTGTTTGTTACTTACGGTTGTCTGACTTGTTCCCGTGGGTGTTGGAGTTTGTTCTTATTACACCAGTTGTTTCTCGGGGTTGTGTAGATCACACATTTTCCAAATTAGTTCTGGGATTGACTATTCCAGAGGTGGTGGAAAAAACGCACAAAATTGCTTGTTTCTCAGGAGTGTTGAATGCCTGCCCCTGTGTTGTTTGGGGAGATGGGAGTGGGCTCCTGGGTCCTATGTGAATGTCCCCTTTGATGATTTATAGTTGCTTAGAATAAAACTTGGCTATTAGCAAAAAAAAAAAAAAAAAAAGCTCATGTTGGATATTTTTCTCCCTTTGTTAGGAATACCAGGGTGGAGGAGGTGGCTGATGGGGAGCAGTGACAGAGGCCTGAGGTCCCAGGCTGACGTGCATTGTTACTTAAATGTAGAACAGATGAGCAGAGAGCATGTATGAGAGTAGTCTTGGGACCCTCTGTGGTGGTCGAGGGCTGCAGGCGGTCTGGCTGTTGGTTGTTGGAGATGGTGGGAAGACGGGGCGGGTGAGCTACGGTGGGTGCACCGGGGACTCCTGAGTAGGCCTTAGGGATATTGGCTTAGAGAAACATACAGTGCCGGGTAGGAAGATGGAAGCGATTAATTGAGATCTATGTCAGTACTGTATATGTACAGTCAAAAAGCATGTACACAAAACAAAACACTGGGCAAGAAAGAACACATAGAAACCCAAAGTTACATCTTGAAGGCCTTAGAGTTGCTTGTGGGAGCAGTGAGTGGGATATGGGAATAAAAAGGAATAAATAAATAGATAAAAATAAACTTGGGTCGCGGTAACGAATGGGATGGTCTTGGTGGAGCAACTGAACGTGGAGGGAAGTCTTGGGCGGGAGCCGTGCTCAGCTGAGGTGTCAGCTACACTAGATGTGGGAAACCCTAAGGAGCTACTCTCCTGAATTCCTTCTGTAGTCTCCTACCCTCAAGCTTTTGCCTCAGATTCCCCTATACCCCATCCTTATTTTTACATCCCGATGGAGTGGTATGTGTGTATGTGTGTGTGTGTATTTAGAGAGCATGAGTGGGGCAAGGACCCAAGGAAGAGGGAGAAGGACTCTGAAGCTGACACCGTGCCTAGCCTGGAGCCCACCCCAGGGCTCATCTCATGGCCTGAGCCAAAACCAAGAGCTGGATGCCCCGCCGACTGAGCCCTGCGGGCGCCCCCGCCCCCACCCCCCAGTTGAGTGTTTTACTGTGCCCCGTCTGTCTTGCATTGTGGGGAGAGAAAGTTACAGGCTAGGATTCTGGTTCTCTGGCAGTGTTGTTTTCCTTGAGGCAGGAGGATAATTGCATTAGGCAGGTGGGCAGTAATAACGGCTAGTACTGAGCACTCTGCAAGGGATTCTTTTTATTTTTATTTATTTTTAAAAGATTTTATTTATTTATTTGACAGAGATCACAAGTAGGCAGAGAGGCAGGTGGGTGGTGGGGGCGGAAAGCAGGTTCCGTGCTGAGCTGAGAGCCCGATGTGGGGCTCAATCCCAGGACCCTGAGATCATGACCTGAGCCAAAGGCAGAGGCTTTAACCCACTGAGCCACCCAGGCACCCCACAAGGGATTCTTTTCAAAATGAACTTAGTCCTCATACAGCCCTATGTGGTGGATATGACTATACTGTCTCACACGAGATGTGGGAAGCATTCTGAGAAGTGAAGGAGCAGGCGGAGGCAGCTGCGAACCCAGGCCGTCTTGCTTCCGATCCCGCACACTCAGCCGTGGGCACTGTTGCTTCTGCTTGACCGCAATCAGGCACTTCGGGTCCGGCTGGATTCTGAGTCCTTGTTTCATAGAGTGTGGACCCTGCGCCAGCAGCATCAGCATATCTTGGGAGCCTGGTGGAAATGCAGATTCAGACTCTGAATCTGAAGAGTTTTTTATTTTTTTTAATTTATTTTTTTTAAAGATTTTATTTATTTATTTGACAGACAGAGATCACAAGTAGGCCGAGAGGCAGGCAGAGAAAGAGGGGGAAGCAGGCTCCCCGCGAAGCAGAGAGCCCGATGCGGGGCTCGATCCCAGGACCCTGGGATCATGACCCGAGCCGAAGGCAGAGGCTTTAACCCACTGAGCCACCCAGACGCCCCTGAAGAGTTTTTTAAAGATTTATTTTTTATTTTTTAATTTTTTAAAGATTTTATTTATTTATTTGACAGAGATCACAAGTAGGCAGAGAGGCAGGCGGGGAGAGAGAGAGAGGAGGAAGCAGCCTCCCTAAGCAGAGAGCCCGATGCTGGGCTCAATCCCAGGACCCTGGGATCATGACCTGAGCCGAAGGCAGACGCTTAACCACCTGAGCCACCCAGGTCCCCCAGAATCTAGAGATTTTAACCAGATCTCCAGGTCAATCTCTGTACACAGAAATACCTTCTTGAGAGAGAACAAAATATCAACTTCTCTCTGCTTCAAATGTCTTTAAAAGTCAGCTCTGGGGGCGCCTGGGTGGCTCACTGGGTTGGGCCTCTGCCTTCAGCTCAATTCATGGTCTCTCAGTCCTGGGATCGAGCCCCGCATCGGGCTCTCTGCTTCGCGGGGAGCCTGCTTCCCCCTCTTTCTCTGCCTGCCTCTCGGCCTACTTGTGATCTCTGTCAAATAAATAAAATATTAAAAAAAAAAAAAAAGCTCTCTTAGGTGCTGAGAAGGAAACAGGAAATGGAGCTGTCTGAAGGACAGGGATGATCAGGTTAGAAAGATTAAATCAGGGGCACCTGGGTGGCTCAGTGGGTTAAGCCTTTGCCTTCGGCTCGGCTCGGTCATGATCCCGGGGTCCTGGGATCGAGCCCCGCATCAGGCTCCCTGTTCAGCAGGGAGCCTGCTTCCCCCCGCTCTCTGCCTGCCTCTCTGCCTACTTGTGATCTCTCTCTCTCTCTGTCAAATAGATAAAATCTTTAAAATATATAGATGAGGGGCACCTGGGTGGCTCAGTGGGTTAAAGCCTCTGCCTTCAGCTCAGGTCATGATCCCAGGGTTCTGGGATCAAGTCCCATATGGGGCTCTCTGCTCCGCGGGGAGCCTGCTTCCTCCTCTCTCTCTGCCTGCCTCTCTGCCTACTTGTGATTTCTGTCTGTCAAATAAATAAATAAAATCTTTTAAAAAATAAATAAGATAAAATATATAGATGAATAAATAAATAAAGATGTCAATTCCTTTAAAAAAAAAACAAAACACCTGATACCTAGGCACTGTTTTAAATACTTGGTGTAGTAAGTGTACAAAGCAGATCTTTGCCCTAGTTAAATTTATATTCTATCAAAATCTGTCTCCTCCCTTGTGCACGTTTGTATAAACCATTCCCAGACTAGCGCAAGATTCCATTCTGTGTGTGTTCACACACAAGTCTCTGAGTAGCCCCCACGTGCAAGTTCCGTGGAGGTGTGTACGGTTAAATCTGAGATCTTGCTCTTGGGTTTTTAGGCCGTTAAGGGAATCTAATTCAATTAGAAAATTACATGTCCCGAGTAAGGCTAAAAAAAGGTCGAAATTCAGAGAACAATTACGTTTAGTTGTGAGGTGTTGGGGAAGACTAAGAGAGGTGACGTTTGAACTGGATCTTTAAGGGTGGGAAGAAGGACACTGTAGTTGGAGCTACAAGAGGAAGAGAGAAGACACTCTGGCCATATACACGTAATTCATTTGATTTGGCTGAAGGTTAGGATGTGAGAAGGGGGGTAATGGGTGATGTGGTTGGAAAGATGGGTTGGGATCAGGCTAAGGAGTTTGGATTTTATTGAGTTAGTAATGGGGAGCCGAGATTTTGAGCAAAAGGGTGACCTGATTCTAGCTATGATTTAGGAACATTAATGAGAGTTCTATCATGTGGGTTTTTTGGTTTGCTTTTGGTTGGGGCTGGGGGATGTTAGGTTTCTAAATGAGACCCAGAAGAGCCAATGAGGGCTTGACTGGGAGCAGCTGCCATGGGAAAAGAGCCATGGGCAAGGCTGGATGGACAAGACCACCAAGGCGGAATCAACAGGATGTGATGATTTTCGTACAGGGACCAGACTCCACAGCTCTGCACACTGGGGCTTTGCACGTACTCACCATATTTGTTGAATGAACATGTATCATGGGTATTCACAAATAGGGAGCTCAGTATTGTCTGAATTCGGGAAAGCTCCTTGGAGGAAGGGGGACTTGGTTATACTTCTGGTCTTTCTCTGCTAAGACTTCCCTTCCTAATGCTTCCGAATCTAACTTACATGCCTGGAAATTGGGGGAGGGGTGTCCTATGCATTCTCCCTTCAAGCTGCCCTGTCTCTTGGCTGGGATGTGCTGGTGGGGACACCAGTACCTTAGCATCTTGAACCCACTTGAGTGACCCTAGATGGTGGTTCATGGGCCCTCGACTAATGACGACACCCCCTCTGCAGGAGAGGCATGACGACACCCCCTTCTGCAGGAGAGGCATGATGACACCCCCTCTGCAGGAGAGGCATGGCGATGGGCTGTTTCAGTGGCCTGTGCCTTGATGGAGCCACCCTTGTTCCTCCAGGTTCTGCGCCTTCACTTTGGAAATGCAGTGTCAGCTCCCTGGGAGGTATTCAGGCTCGGGAGGTCTCATCCAGAAAAAGAGTAAACACAGGAAACATTAGTAAATAAGGATGGAGGTAATTGTAGTTTATATTCGAGCTATCCCGGGCTGGTCTGCTCAGCAAGCCACATTATGGGGTAAAGATTTTGCGCTTTTTGTTTAAAATATTTATAAAATGAGAGCATGGAAATGGGAGGCAGCTGTAGGAACCTGATAAACAGAGTGTTTCTCACAGCGCGATCACCATGCCAGAAGAATCAGCAGCACCTTCGAACTAGTCAGAAGTCCAAGTTCTGGCCACCGCCACCCCCTCCAGCCTCAGACCTGGACGCTCTGATACAGGTGCCCAGCCGTCTGTGTTGTAACCAGCACACCAGGAAGCGTGACGCACACTCAAATCTGAGTACCACTGACTTACAGAAACTTTCTGAAAATCCAAGACAGGTGGCGAAAATTAGAGCACTCTTCCCTGAACAGAGCTTATTAAATACTAGTGTTTTCTCCCTCTCCCATCCATTTTCCAGACTCTCTGCAATGGGCATTGAATCTTATAAGCTCACAACTTACCAGTATTTTTTAAAGATTATTTATTTGATAGAGAGAGATGACAAGTAGGCAGAGAGGCAGGCAGAGAGAGGGGGGAAGCAGGCTCCCCGCTGAGCAGAGAGTCTGATGTGGGGCTCGATCCCAGGACCCCAAGATCATGACCTGAGCCAAAGGCAGAGGCTTTAACCCACTGAGCCACCCGGGCGCCCCAACTTACCAGTATTTTATAATCCTTAATATTTTGGTCTGATCAACCCCCCTGAGGGCCTAAGGATGCTCTTGATGCTTTCAGCACACATTTGTTAAGTTATTAGGTTGGGTTATTTCAACAGAGATCCCCACAATGAATGATCTACATATTGATTGTATTTCCTAAACTTCCTAAGCTTGCCCTAAAGTCTAGGGGTGCACCTTACTCGGAGAAGGTATCAGTTTCTTTCTTATATGTCAGCTGACCATGCCTTTGCTTGGATCAAAAATATGGGCAAATAATTTTCTCCCCTTCCTCCAAAAAGAGAAAATACTAAAAAGACCTGCAGAATAATTTCCCTTGGGAAGAGTTTATAGGCTCTAGGCTCTGAGACTAAGATGAACGGGAAATGTGGGAAAGAAGATAAAGCTTAAACTGCATATAGCACGTTTTACTTTATGTTTAGTGGTTAACTCTGGTTTTCCAAAATAAGGCTCTTGGGTTACAGATCAGGAAGATGGGTTCCAGCTTGAGTGGTTTATTAGAGAAGTGTGAGGGTCCGAATTAAGTGTTGGATTATTCTTGCTGTACTCCCCGCCTGGAGCCGAAGGTACAGAAGACCCCCGCCTGGTGGCTGACGGGCAGGTGAAGACTGAGCCTTCTAAGCCTCCAGGGGACTCTGCGAAGCATCCCTGAGCAGAGTGTCTGCTGGGGAAGTAGGTCCCCTGGGAAGGAGGAGGAGACGCAGGATTCCCAAAAGGGGATTTGGGGAAGGGAGAGAGAGATTTTTTTCTTTTTAATGAAATAAATTTTTCTAGAGACTATTTGTTCTGGAAAACCAAACAAGTGGGTTTTTGAAAATTAATTAGTGATTTTATTTATTTGAGAGAGAGATGGAAAGAGAGAGCACAAGCAGGGAGGAGAGGAAGAAGCAGGCTCCCTGTTGAGCAGGGAGCCGGATGCGGGACTCCATCCTAGGACCCTGAGATCACGACCTGAGCCGAAGGCAGCCGCTGAACCGACTGAGTCCCCCAGGCGCGCAACAAGTAGTGCTAAAATCTGTCCCACCCTACCCCCCAGCCCCGCCCGGCGCAGCGTGTATACCCACACCGAGTCACTTGGGTCCTTCAGAGGCGTTACGGCGGGAAAGCTACTTCAGATTCCCCGGCAAGGCCAGCCCTTCCCCGCCCCGACACGGGAACTCCCACGTTTTCTTAGCGTCCTGCACAGCTGCTTCCTAGCTCCCTGACTCGATTCTCCCAAGTGGGACGCTGGGGCCCAAGCGTCCTGGAGGGGGGCTAGGGGCCACGCCTGGGCCCCCCCCGCCCGAGCTGCCCCTGCACGGGGTCTGCGGGGAGCCCGCGCCGGCGTCCACTCTCGCGGCCCAGGCCAGGGTGGGCGGGCGGCCTCGGTACCCGGGACCCCCGAGGCCGCGAGGGCCGGCGGGCGCGCGCGGAAGGCCGCGGGCCGCGGACGTGCGGTCCTTCGGGCTGCAGGGGGCGCTGTGCGCACCCTCGTGCCCGGCCGCGAGCGCAGCTCTTGTTTAAAGGGCCGACGGGGCACGTGGCTCGGACGCAGCTCGCGGCCGCCCGGCAGCAGCTCCGAGGCTGGGCGGCTCCGCTCCGCCTCCGTCGCCGCCTGCGCGCTGCGCCAGGCCCGCCAGGCCAGGCCGAGGACAGCCGCCGAGTGAGGGACGCGAGCAGCCATGGCCGAAGCGGCGCCCGCCCGGGTAAGCGCCTCGGCCGGCGGACGCGCAGACGGCCTGGGGCCGCCGCCGCCGCCGCCGCCGCCGTGAGGGTCTGCGCCCCGCAGTCGTGGAGCGGCCCCGCCGCGCGGCCTCCTGCCTCCGCCCAGGCTGGCGCCTGCCGCGTCCCGCCAGCGCGGTCCGCCCCGCCGCCCCGGGTCTGGAGTCCCGGCCGGGCTTTCGGGTCGACCGAGCGGGCGGCCCAAATGGCAGGCTGGCCTGCGGGGCGCGGCGGGGCGGCCCCGACGTTGGGGGACAGGCCCTGCTTCCTAGCAGCACTTCAGATGACAGGCCTTGCCCTGAAGCCGGCTGGCTGTGTGTCCCGCCTGCCCGCCCCACCCCCGTCCATTGTCTGGTCGGAGGCACGCAGGGACGACTGTCGCCCAGCCCCACGCGGTTCAGACAGCGCGAGTGTGAGGCTCAGGGAAGGGACTGGCCCAGGGTCACTCACCGAGTCAGACTGTAGCCCGACGTCTAGGCGAGAACTTCGGGATTACACTCTCATGGAGGCACCCGGTGTTCTACATTTACTGAAGAGAAAGGTGTCAAATGCTGTTTACGAGAGGGACTGTAGGTAGATTTTTTCTCAGATTGGCATGTTGGATTAGATTATTTGGATTATTTTAGAATGTTGGCCGGTAATGCGCAGTATGCCCAATTCTGAGAAAAGAATCTTTTGGCTAGTTTTGATACACCAGAAAATCCCTTGCAAACAGAGCTCAGTAAATGGTTTCTACTATTATTAATACCTCTTAGTGAAGTTTTTGAAACCTTGATTTTTGTGGCTTCTTTGAAAGGAGGAACTTCCACTCCGACTCCTTTAATTAATGAATTTGGTGTGTGCTTCCCTTAGGATTCCCTGAGTGCAAGGGAGAGAAAGGGGGTGGGAATACTGTGGTTTGTGGCCCTGTCCCCTGGGGAATACGCCCCCAGGGCATTTCTGGAACTTCATTGGTGACATCACCAGCTCCCACCTAGCCCTGGGCCAGTCCCTCAGAACTTTTTCTGACCATTTCTTTCCGTTTACTCCTTTCCTTTTGTCATCATACAGTGCCTGAGATTGCCGAGAAACTTTACAAACAGGAATGATTTGCCCCCAACTCTGCTTCTATAGAGTTTTTCTCCTGGAGAAGGAAGAACCACATAATTTTTTCTGCATTCCCCCATGGTCCCTTTACAAAGTCAGGTGGCCAGTAGTTGTTACTGAATGAATGTTGTTTAATTGTGGGGTCATTCATTCATTCAGCAGCTAGCACTCTTTTAGGAGCTGCGAATACAATGGTGAATCACACACACCCTCAGGGAACTTACGTTGGGGGGGTGGACAAATCAGAACCCAGGCAGATGCATACCTGCCTTCTTTTCTTTTTAATATTTTATTTATTTATTTGAGAAAGACAGAAATAGCAAGAGAGAGCACAAGCAGAAAGGAGAGGGAGAAGCAGACTCCCAGCTGAGTAGGGAGTCTCACACGGGCCTTGATCCCTGGACTCGGACCATGACCTGAGCCGCAGGCTGAAGCTTAACCAGTTGAGACACCCAGGCCCCCCCAAAAGGCTTTTAGCACCAGGTCCTGGGACTGGGCTGTTGCACACGCTCCGACCCGTGCATCAGCACTGGGCTGAGTCGAGGCACTCTGGAAGCTCTTTCCAAGGTGCCGAAGGACAGTGGAATGAAAAAGGTGGAGGAAAAAAGCCCAGGGGGATCCGTTTCTTGCCACGTCCCTGAGCCAGAACCAACAACAGCAGCATCGTCCGCATCCTTACTGTTACCGTCTCAGCTGAATCCACGTGGGGCTTGCGTGCGTTGAGTATGTACCACGTGCTAGACACTGGGCTAAGTGCTTTCAACAAAGACTGGGTCATTCATTCTCACGATCATCTCCTGTGAGTACCGTTTTCTAGATGTGGAAGTGAAGTTGAAAGCTGTGTGGAAAGACGGTGCCCAGAGTCAGCCAGCGTGGGAGCGGCGGGCTTGCTGCCTGGACCCCGGCTCTCTGGCCGCAGAGCTCATGTTCTCTGCGCTGTCAGGCCTGTCCCTTCGTCTGCAGAGGAGGAGGAGGAGACTAAGGTCCAAGATGGAAGCCCCCTGAGAGCCGCAGATGCTTTTGTCTTTGGCCGTATGTTTCCTCCCGTTTTCCACTTGCTAACGCCTTGGTCCAGCCAGTGTTTCCTGCCTTCACTGATGTCCCTGCCCACCTCCGACACCTGCCTGACTGGCCCTTAGGATCCCAGCTGGGGCCTTCCCAGGTCAGGCGTCATCGTGAGGCTTTTTGAAGTACACAATTAGATGGGGTCATTCAGAGACCATCTCCCCTTTCTCTTCTTGTGGCCAGGCTCCAGAGAGGGACAAGCAGACAGAGGACGAAAGCCCTTCGACACCTCCTCTGTCACCCCCACCAGCTGTGGAGAAGAACTCTTACCTGTACTCCACGGAGATCACACTGTGGACGGTGGTGGCCGCCATCCAGGCCTTGGAGAAGAAGGTGGACTCCTGCCTGGCCCGCTTGCTGACTCTGGAGGGGCGGGCGGGGACGGCCGAGAAGAAGCTGGCGGACTGCGAGAAGACGGCCGTGGAGTTCGGGAACCAGCTGGAGGGCAAGTGGGCCGTGCTGGGGACCCTGCTGCAGGAGTACGGGCTGCTGCAGAGGCGGCTGGAGAACATGGAGAACCTGCTGAGAAACCGAAATTTCTGGATCCTGCGCCTGCCCCCGGGCAGCAAGGGGGAGGCCCCCAAGGTAGCCCTCGGGCCCCTGGGGTGGGACAGCCCGAGGGACTGTGCCCGTAAGTGTGTGGGTGAGCGTGCGTGACCCTTATGGTTCCAGGTGCCCGTGACCTTTGATGACGTGGCCGTGTATTTCTCTGAGCCGGAGTGGGACAAGCTGGACGAGTGGCAGAAGGAGCTCTACAAGCACGTGATGCGGGGCAACTACGAGACGCTGGTGTCCCTGGGTAAGGAGGTGGCGATCTGGGTCTGTGTCCGCAGATCGGCCTCCAGCGGTCTGCGTCTTTGCACTGACTTCTGTTCTCCATGTGTCTCCAGCTCTGCGGGCAGGTGCGGGGGCAGGTGTCCAGGCCTGACTTAGCTCTCCTTCCATTCCGTGTGCAGATTATGCCATCTCCAAACCAGACATCCTGACCCGGATGGAGAGGGGAGAGGAGCCTTGTGCTGGAGGCCCGTGGGGCCAGGAGGAGGGAAGTAGGAGGGAGGCAGCCCAGCCAAGGAGGCCAAGCCCTGGTGAGTGGGGCAAGACGGGGAGTGAGTGGACCACACTGTTCTCCTGGGCTTGCGGACGAGCCGTGAGCCCAGGAAGGGGCACAGGCCCTGAACCCAAAGGGGGGCCCACTCTGTCCTAGGCCAGCCTAGTCAGGGGTGGGGGCGGAGCTTAGAGCCGCCGGGTTTCGGCTTCTGAACGGGGCGGCCAGCGGTTCTGGCATTGTGTGGTTGTCGTGAGGACTCCGGGACCCGGCAGCCCTCCGGCTTGTACTTGCCGAGCGCTACGTAAGCGGGGACTTAGGGCCGCCAGTGACCCCGCGAGCAGCCGCAGCTCTCCTACTGCCCTCTAGCTCGCCCCCTCCTCCTCTGCTGCTCGACGTGAGCCTGCAGGGGTAAGGCCTGTCACCTACGGCTTCCCTGTGTGGACGCGGCCCCCCCGGGGGGCATCCAGGGCCGACTTGGTCCCCACAGCTGGTGTGGTAAGGGACGGTGCGGTTCCCAAGTTGACTCTGATATCAGAGTCTTCTGGGAATCTTTTTAAAAGGTTAAATTTAAAAAAATAAATGGAGGTAGGAAGGAGTGCCAGACCTCTTCGTGAGTGTCACCCGTGTGGGGCGGCGACCGGGCGTTGGCTTCCCCCGTCTCTTCCCGCTCTCTGAGCGGAACTGACCTACCAGTGTCGGAAGCAGCGGATGAACATCTGCCCCCGTCCCGGTGCTCTTTTCCCCAAGTGTCTCAAAACTGTTTGCTATAGGTGGTGGGTCCTGATGCGGGGACACCGAAGTCCACCTGTTGCTTTCGATTTATAAAAAGCCCCCCTCCCGCCCCAAATTTAACAGCCTTGTTGAGATGAAGTTAGCATCCCAGGCAGTTCCCGGATTAGAGTATACAGCTCGGTGTTTTCACCCTTCTTCATAGCTGTGTACCCTTGCCACAGCTGGAACTTTCCTTGCCCGCCAAAGAGAAGCCTGTCCCCGTGGTGTTGACTTCCTGTTTCCCTCCTGCTGCTCCCCAGCCCGAGGCAACTACTCATCTGCCCTCTTGTGTCTTAGATTCGCCTGTTCTGGACATTTCACGTGAATGGAGTCCTACTGTGTGCGACCTTTCGTGTCTGCCGTCTGTCACTGGGCGCGTGCTCCGGGCTTCCCCACCTTGTGGCCTGCGGCACTGCCTCCCTGGGCACACACGTTGCTGCCTTCTGTCTCTCGACACCTCAGTTCATGCCCATCCTCCCCTCCCCCTCTTGAATATTATTTACTTGTTGACATTCTAATGTCATTTATCTTTTTTTTTTTTTAAGGTTTTATTTATTTGTCAGAGAGAGAGCGAGCGAACACAAGCAGGGGGAGCAGCAGGCAGAGGGCCAAGCAGAGTCCCCACCATGCAGAGAGCGTGATGTGATGCGGGGCTTGATCCCAGGACCCCGAGATCATGACCTGAGCTGAAGGCAGAGGCTTAACCTACTGAGCCACCCAGGCGCGCCATAAAGTCATTTATCATTTCAAATGCCATCATTTCCCGTATTCTGGATTTGGTGTCATTTATTGTTTTTCTCTTTCTTGCATTTCCTATAAACTGGTAAATCAGGAGGCTTCTTTGGGTTCAGGTTCAACCTCACGGGCCACATGGCTTCAGAGGTGGTGGCGTGTACTCCTTGCCAGGCCCACGGCACGAGGCACCGAGGCTCCATCCTCGTGCCTTCTGGTGATCCTGGGCTCTGTCTTCTGTTACAAAGCTCCCCATCACCTTCTCACCTGGTGATTACCGGTCATTGAACATTGTTCCCCAGATTTGTTATTCCATTAGGGTTGCAAAATGGTGAGAGTCTGTCATACTTAGGCACTGCATCGGTGAAATTCTTTTACAAACAGTACTTTCCTTAATCAACTCTTAGTTACCCTGAAATAGGGTCTGTACAGAAGAGGCAGGATAGAAGCTTAATTCTTTATCTTTATAAGTTTTCACAGTGAAGTTACTCCTTTAGGAGCCTTTAAAGGTGACCAGTACTTGGGATTTTTTTTTCCTGACTTTTTTTTTTTTTTTTTTAAAGATTTTATTTATTTATTTGACAGAAAGAGAGCTCACAAGCAGGCAGGGAGGCAGGCAGAGAGAGGAGGAAGCAGGCTCTCCACAGAGCAGAGAGCCCGATGCGGGGCCTGATCCCAGGACGCCGGGATCATGACCTGAGCCGAAGGCAGAGACTTTAACCCACTGAGCCACCCAGGCGCCCCTTTTCTGACTTTTTTTTAATGACTTCAGAGACTTTTAAATATTTTATATATACCAATCGTTTGCAGCCATTATTTTTTGTGCTTAAATTGTCCCATCTTTAGCTCATGGGAGCCCTTTCAAGTTGGCCGTGAGGTCATTTTGATGTGACTTCAGTGGCTTTCAGATACCATAAGATGTTCTAGAATCATCTAATGTATTTCCTGCCTCAGATCTGGAATACAAATTTCTCCAAGGAGTATTGATTCAGTGGCAAATGATATTTGGATACCTCAATATGAGTGCTAATGATTGCTAATTTTTGGCATTACTTTAGGCCTTTTCAGAAAAAAATTTTTTTTTTTTAGAAAATATGTATTTTTGGGGGCACCTGGGTGGCTCAGTGGGTTAAAGCCTCTGCCTTCAGCTCAGGTCATGATCCCAGGGTCCTGGGATCGAGCCCCGCATCGGGCTCTCTGCTCAGAGGGGAACCTGCTTCCCTTCCTCTCTCTCTGCCTGCCTTTCTGCCTACTTAAAAAAAAAAAGAAAAAAGAAAGAAAATATGTATTTTTTTTAAAGATTTTATTTATTTATTTGACAGATAGAGATCAGAAGTAGGCAGAGAGGCAGGCAGAGAGAGGGGGATGGGAAGCAGGCTCCCCGCCGAGCAGAGAGCCCGACTCGGGACTCCATCCCAGGACCCTGGGATCATGACCTGAGCCGAAAGCAGAGGCTTTAACCCACTGAGCCACCCAGGTGCCCCTAGAAAATATGTATTTTGGGGGTGCCTGGGTGGCTCAGTGGGTTAAGCCTCTGCCTTCGACTAGGGTCCTGATCTCAGGGTCCTGGAATCTAGCCCTGCGTCGGGCTCTCTGCTCAGCAGGGAGCCTGCTTCCTCCTCTCTCTCTGACTGCTTCGCTGCCTACTTGTGATCTCTCTCTCTGTCAAGTGGATAAATAAAATCTTTAAAAAAAAAAAGTATTTTTGGAAAGGAAAATATCATGAGTTCATAGTGATATTTCTCATTCAAATGTAATGTTCTTGATCTTATACTTGAATATCACTTTTATTTTACATGGAAATCTTAAACAATTAGACTTTCGATTGAAGGCTGAAATTTTTCTGCAGCTCTTTTTGTCCTCTGAACATACTCCATTCAGGACTTATAGACAAAGTAATGCCTTTTATTTTTATTTTATTTTATTTTTTTAAAGATTTTATTTATTCATTTGACAGAGACACAGTGAGAGAAGGAACACAAACAGGGGGCATGGGAGAGGGAGAAGCAGTCTTTCTGATGAGCAGGGACCCCAATGCAGGGCTCAATCCCAGGACCCTGGGACAGTGACCTGAGCCAGAGGCAGACGCCTAACTGAGCCACCCAGGTGCCCCGAAGTAATGCCTTTTAAAGTCACTTGAAATAATTATTTTCTCTATGGGGTTATGTCACCAACTTGATACACAGTTAAGTTCACTTGTTTCTATTTATTTTTAGATTACTTATTTATTTTAAAAAGATTTAAAAAAATTTTTTTAAAGATTTTATTTATTTGACAGAAAGAGACATAGGAAGGAGGGAGCACAAGCAGAGGGAGAGAGAGAGAGGGAGAAGCAGGCCTCCCGCTGAGCAGAGAGACCAGTATGGGGCTTATCCCAGGACCTTGGGATCATGACCCCAGCTGAAGGCAGAGGATTAACTGACTGAGCCACACAGGTGGCCCTATTTTTAGGTGTTTAGAAATGGCTCTTTTTACCTTTTCATTTAATGTTTTGAATACATAAGGCATGTTATGTTTGCAAAGTCAGAATGGTTTAAAAGGATGCATTCAGGAAAGTCTTATTTCCATTCTTATTCCCTTGTCCCTATAGATAATCATTTTTTTAAAAAAGATTTTATTTATTTATTTATTTGACAGAGAGTGAGAGAGCGCAGTGCAGGGGGAGACAGTGCAGGGGGAGAGGGAGAAACAGGCTCCCTGATAAGCAAGGAGCCCTATGTGGGGCTCGATCCCAGGACTCCAGGATCATGACCTAAGCCGAAGACAGATGCCCAACTGATTGAGCCACCCAGGCGCCTCTCTTCTAAGAGTTTTGTGTTTTAGCTCTTACATTTAGATCTTTGATTCATTTGAGTTAGATTTTTTATATATGGAGTTAGATAAAAATCCAACTTTTATTCTTTTGCATGTGGATATGCAGTTTTCCCAGCACCATTTGTTGAAAAGACTGTCCTTTCCCCATTGAGTGGTCTTGGGATGCTCCTAAAATGTCACTTGACTAGGTATGTGAAGGTTTATGGCTTAGTTCTGTTTATTTATTCTATTGATGCTAGTACTACCGCACTGTTTTGATTACAGTGTCTTTGTAAGTTTTGAAATTAGGAAGTCCTTCCACTTTGTTCTTCCTCCTTAATATTATTTTCACTCTTTGGGGTCCCTTGAGATTCCATATGAATTTTAGGATGGGGTTTTTCTCTTTCTGTAAAAAATGGCATTGAGACTTTGATAGAGATTGCATTGAATCTGTAGGTCACTTTGGTAGTTAATATAAACAATATTAAGCCTTCCAACCCATGAACATGGTATGTTTCCATTTACTTATTATGCCTTTAATTTCTTTCTGCAGTGTTTTGTAGTTTTCATTGTAAAGGCCTTTCACCTCCTTGGTTAAATAGTTCCTTTTTTTTTTTTTTTTAAAGATTTTACTTATTTGGCAGAATAACAGAGATCACAAGTAGGCAGAGCGGCAGGCAGAAAGAGGGGGAGCAGCAGGCTCCCTGCTGAACAGAGAGCCCGAAGCAGGGCTTGATCCCAGGACCCTGAGATCATGACCTGAGCCAAAGGCAGAGGCTTAACCCACTGAGGCACCCAGGTGCCCCAGTTAAATAATTCCTGAGGCTTTCATTCTTTTTGATACTATTATAAGTGGAATTGTTTCTCTAATTTTCTTTTCAAATTGCTTGTTATTAGTGTATAGAAATACTAATTTTTGTATATTGACTTTTGTCCTGCTACTTTGTTGAATTAATTTGCTAGTCCCTACAGTTCTTTGTGGAATCTTTAGGGTTTTCTGCATATTTCATCTTTGAAGAGATCATTTTATTTCTTCCTCTCCAATTTGGATGTTATTTATTTCTGTTTCTTGTTAACTTGCTCTGGCCCGGGCTTCCAGTCCTTTGTTGAATGGGTGGTAAAAGTGGACATTTTGCCTTGTTCCTGATCTTAGGGGAAAAGCTTTCATTCTTTGACCATTGAATGTGCTGTTCACTGTTGGTTTTTCATATATGGCTTTTATTATGTTGAGATAGTTTCTGTGTCTGGTCTTTTGAATGGTTTTATCATGGAAGGGTGTTGAATTTTGTCAGATGCTTTTTCTGCATTAACTGAGATGTTTTCCCTGTTTTCGTGAGGTGTTTTCCCTTCATTCTGTTAATATGGTGTGTTCTGTTGGTTTTGTTTCATACGCTGAACTAACATTGCATTCCAGGAATACACTCTACTTGGTCATGGTGTTTAATCCTTTTTTTTCCCCCCAAGATTTCATTTATTTATTTGAGAGAGAGAGAGCATGAGGGGGTGGGGTGGCAGAGGGAGAGGGAGAAGCAGACTCCCCATTGAGCAGGGAGCCCAATGCAGGGCTCGATCTCAGGACCCTGGGATCATGACTTGAGCTGAAGGCAGATGCTTAAATGACTGAGCCCCTCGGCACCCCGGCAACAGTTGTTTGTTTGGTTGGGTTTTTTTTAGATATTATTTATTTGAGAGAGAGAGAGAGCACAAGATGGGGGAGGGTCAGAGGGAGAAGCAGACTCCCTGCTGATTGGGGAGGCTGATGTGGGACTCGATTCTGGGGCTCCCAACTGACTGAGCCATCCAGGTGCCCCAACAGTGTTGTTTTTTTTTTAAGATTTATTTACTGATTTGACAGAGAGAGTGTGCAAGCATAGCAGGGGAGGGAGAAGCAGGCTCCCTACTGAACAGGGAGCCCGATGCAGGGCTCGATCTCAGGACCCTGGGATCATGACCTGAGCCGAAGACCCATGCTTAACGACTGAGCCACCCAGGCGCCCCATTAGCAGTGTATTTTTCATGATACCTCTCTTACATGAGGGGGGGTGAGTATCCTTTTATTTATGGGCCATTTAAATTTCTTACTCTGTGAACTCTGTGTTCATCTCTTTTGACCTAGAACCTTTTTAAAAATGCGATTAATGGGCGCCCAGGTGGCTCGTTCGCATCTGACTTTGGCCTGGGTCATCATCTCAGGGTCCTGGGATTGAGTCCCATGTCAGGCTCCGTGCTCAGCAGGGAGTCTGCTTCTCTCTGCCTCTCTCCCCTCTGTCTCTCCCTCTCCCCACTCATGTTCGAGCTTGTGCTCTCTCTCTCTCCGATATATTAAATCTTTAAAAAAACCAAAACTGCAGGGGCACCTGTGTAACTTAGTTGGTTAAGCATCTGCTTTTGGCTGGAATCATGATCCTAGGACCTCAGGATCAAGCCCCATGTCAGGCTCCCTGCTCAGTGGGGAAGCTGCTTCTCCTTCTCTCTCTGCCCCTCCCCTTGCTTGTGTGTGCATGCACTCAGTGTCTCTGTCTCTCAAGTAAAATCCTTAAAAATAAATACAATAAAGTGTTTTTCAAGAAATGCGTAATTCCTAGGCCTACCCAGAACCACCGATGAGAATCTTGGGGTGCTTCCAGGGGCATCCCTATACGTCAGGGTGGTATAGGACTTGGGCCCGGAAACCACTGTTGTGTTGTTCTGAGCCGGGACGCCCGAACAAGCCACACGACTTGTCTGGTGCGCTCAGACGTTACTGTGCTGGATCTTTTCCTTCTCCTTTAGCCACAAGCGATCCGTGACGTCCACTTAAATGTCCTAGCCTGTGTTGGACCCGATGCCCCCAGTCCTGGTGACTGCAGGCGGCCCTGCGGCACAGGCTCCTGCCACCGGGAGGGATCTCTGTGTTGTCCTTGGCGTCACTGAATTGCATTTTCCAGGCGTACCTCCACGTCCAGAGCACATCCCCGTCAGCCCTGCCCGGGAAGAACCAAAAGAAGAGCAGGTCCCCAGGCACCGGCAAGACTCCGAGAAGAGAGTGACCGTACCCGGAGCAAGCACGGGTGAGTGAGGGCCGCCCACCGGGCCGCTGTGCAAAGAGCATCGTGACACATGACCAGACGCGCTACTGAGAAACGTGCTGAAGCGTGAGGGTGGGACAGATGACGGGCACCAGGCTTGGCTGAGCTGGACGGGCTTCCTGGGAAGGGGACCCTGCGACAGGCCTTAGAGGAGGAAGCGTAGATTTTAGCTGGGAACGAAGGGCGTTTTTTGCAGGAGAAAATGGGCTGAGCAAAAGTGTGGGTTCCTGAGGCCTGCTAGGGGCCAGGCCCTCTGGCTGGGCTGGAGTGAGGAGAAGGGCGCATGAAGGCAGGTACCGGGCCTCCTCCGGCTTCCTGCAATGGTCCCGTTAACCGGGCAGTCTGTGTTCTGGGCCTAGCGCGGTGCTGGCACATGCATTCATTCCTCAGCAAATGTCCTCTCTCTGGAGGCCTGTGGGGGACTCTCTGGCTTCCGTCCCCCCTTCCAGTGCTCTCTGTTCGCTCGTGTGTGAAGGAAGTTCCTGTCCATCCTTTCACAAAATAGAGCACAACTCGGAGGGCATTTGGCCTCACACATTTACTCCAGAGCCCTGCTGTCTGCCTGCAGCATGGCTTTGCCAGCTTGCCTTCTCCTGCCCTCTTCCTCTTCTTCCTCCTCCTTCCTCCTCCTTCCTCCTTGTTCCCTCGGGCCTGACTTTTCAGTCTGGGTTGCTTTCCCTTCAGTGACTATGAGCTCCCTGGGGTGGGGGGGGTGACCCTCCCTCTCTCCCCGTGCCCTCCTGCCCAGCCAGTGTGTAAGCAGAGAGGACCTTCTCTTTGTCCCTGCTCCCCTGCAGACCTGACACCGGGCCCCAGGGGCCTCCCCAAACCCTCTGTCCTTCGATGGTCCGTGAGGGTGACGGAGTTGTCCGCGCTGGCCCAGATGGGAACTAGGGTCATGGCCTTCACGGCTTTCCTCTCCCCTCCGAAGCAGAGGCCATGGAGCGGGCAGTCCTCTGGACAGAGCAGGCATTCGAGCATATCCGGGGTCTGTTTGGAGCCTCTGCCGTCCTGCACGAGCCCAGTGTCAGGAAGGGCCCTCACAGTGTCTCTCGCACAGGGCCTCCAGCCGTGGTTAAACAGGAGCAAGAATTTTCAGGTGGGGAGTCTCCAGCATCCCCTCCCAGGGAGAGGCTGCCCGGCATGGGGCCAGGTGAGTGACGGGAGGGGCCCTTGGCTGTGGGGTGGGAGGCGGTGCAGTGGGCCCCGGGAGGGTGCTTCTTCCTAGGGGTCCTTGCCTCATTCCCAGGTCCTGTTGCCCTACGGCTCTTCGTGACCCCGACTGTCTAGGTCCTGGTCTTCCCCCATCATGTCTGGCCTGGTGGGAAGGTGCTGCTCGAACACAGGCTGCGCGCACCAGGTTCGGGGTCTGGTGACAGAAGGGCCTCACGGCAACCCTGTGAATGGTCCTAACGCACAGTCTCCGATGTCTCACAGTTTGTATGCGGTGGTCTACGATTTAAATTCAGGTCCTCCACCTAGAGGCCACAAAACCGGGCTTACACCCTGATGAGCAGGAAAAAATGTAGCAATTATCGCCCATTCCAGCTTTGGGGTGGTTTTCTGCCCTGAGAGAAAGGGATCCAGTTCTCACCTGGTCCCATCCTGCTTTGATGGGAGGCAGAGGTGAGATGTGGGCCCACCTTGGGGTTGTGGCATGGTGGGCGTCCAAGCTGGAGATGGGCTTCAGATGAAGAGGTCTGGGAACCTTGGCCTTCACATGGAATAGGGCCGGAGACCCACACTAATCCCCAAGTTTAGGAATACCACAGTAGCCCCTTAAATGCAACACTTTAGATGCAAAGTTCAGATGCTTCTTAGAGACTCTTAACTGATTCTGTAGCTGTAGGACTAAATTACAAACGGCAGGGTCATGTCCAACATAGAAACCAAAGTTTTGTCCGGAGTTATTTGTGAGGGTTGCTGGGCAGCTGCACTTGAGCAAAGAACCCCGAGGTCTTGACATCAGGTGCTGGTCTAGAAGGTTTGGCAGTTAGCGGAGTCTCCTGGGGTGGGATTTAAATTCATGCTTCAGCAAGAAGCGAACTCCCTCTTGCTCTGGATCTTGGAAATCGCTCGTGAGGGGCCAAAGGTTCCGTTCTAATAGGCAGAGGGTAAGGTTCACTGTCAGCCTTCGAACAGACCATGGGCTGCCGCAGCTGAGCTGCTGGGCTCGGGGAGAGGTCAGAGAAACCAGTCGGGGCTGATTCCAGAAAAGCCCAGAGGGGAACAGCAGTGAAGGATCTCGAAGAGTGCACGGTGTTCCAGGTAGGGCCTGTGGCCGGGATCTTCCTTCCCAGCACCAGGGCCCGTGTGTTGCCTCCAAGCCCCCACTCTCTCCTCTGTCTTGGCAGTTCCCAGCCTCAATCCCATCTCAGAGTCAAGTGCTGACTCACACTGAGGTCCAGCCAGGAAGCCGAGGTCCTTGTGCCTCCCACCTGTCCCCGGAGAGCAGGTGCCAGACAGGGAGTGGATGCTCAGGTAGATTTGTTACGTGGATGAGCAGCTGGGAGTGTGGCTGAAACGCTGGCCTCCTCCAGGCCCGAGGCTCCTTACCTGCCCCAGTGGCCCCAGGGCTCACTGTCATTCACAGATGGGAACTAACCTCGTCAGAACTCCTGGGGACCGGTGCGGCCAATGTATCTCAGGGTGCAGGGTCCCCCCACATCCTCCCACCTGTTTGCTTTCACTCTGTCTGCCCTCTGACCCCTGGCACCCTGGCTTCTGGTTTTGCGGTTTCGTCTCCTCTCTCCTGATGTCCGTAGCTTGGCCTCCAGGAATGGGCCGTGTGACAGCAAACAGCCAGTGGGGGGCTGCTCAGGCGACAGTGCCTGCTCCGTAGGACCAAGGGAACGGGGTCCCTGATGTGTGTGCTGTGAGCGCTTGCAGGAGAAAGAGCTCCGTGAAGACGGGAGCAGGGCGGAGCTGACCCGGCTAGGGCTGTGCTTGGAGCCCGGGGCTGGGTGGCGTGGCCTCGGTGGGCACCACTGTGGCCCACTTGAAGTCAATGGAGATTCCTTTCTCCAGGCGGTGGCAGCGTGGTCATCAAGACAGAAGCCCAGTCCGAGGACGAGATGATACCCGAGCAGCTCTTCCTGGGCGAGTCCCACAGCCAGCCAGTGTGTAGGATGGCCAAGGGGCCCAGGAGCAGAACCGAGGGCCCTGGCCGGCTGCCTGCGGCAGGGGTGCCACGGGTGCGGCCGGCGGACCCGCGGGCCCCTGGAGCCGTTGGGGAGCCGCCCCGCATCCTCCCCCGCCGGCGAGAGCGGACCTTTCCCTGCCCTGACTGTGGGCAGAGTTTCCGCTTGAAGATTAACCTGACCATTCACCAGCGGACCCACGTGGAGGAGGAGCCCAGGGAGACTCCGGGGAGCTCGCCCACTGGCTGGGGGGAGGCCCCTTCCACTCTGGAGCCGGGGGAGGTGGTGGTGCCCGGCCCGGTCATCCGCTGGCTCCCCGAGGAGCCCGGAGGCCGCCGCTCCCTGGCCGGCCGCTCCCTCCTGGTGCGGCGGCCAGCGGCCGGCAAGGTGTACCACTGCAGCGAGTGCCTGCGCTTCTTCCAGCAGCGGAAGAGTCTGCTGCTGCACCAGCGCCTGCACACGGGCACCAGCCAGGGCTGGCCGGCCTGTCCCTACTGCGGCAAGGCCTTCCGCCGGCCCTCCGACCTCTTCCGCCACCAGCGCATCCACACGGGCGAGCGGCCCTACCAGTGCCCCCAGTGCGGCCGCGCCTTCAACCGGAACCACCACCTGGCGGTCCACATGCAGACTCACGCCCGAGGCCAGGCGGGCCCGCACTGCCCCACTTCCCCGGCCCTCCCCCGGAGCCCCCCGCGGCCCCGGCCCAGCCACAGCGAGGAGGGCTAAGCGGCCAGGAGCCTGCAGGGGTACCCTCCGGCTCTCTCCGGGGTCACCCCACAGCAGGACTCCTGTCCGCCTTCGGGCTTTTCCCCGGTGCCTGGCGCTGGTTCCTCGTTCTGGAATAGCTTTGGAGAGAGCTTTTTTTCATTCAGATGGGAAGCAGTGGCCTTTTTGGTGACAGTGTGTGTATGACCAGAAGCCTCAAATTCCTGTTTCCTAAGTTCATCACTCTTTGCTGCCTTTTCTACATTCCTGACTTAGAAAGGATCCCTTCAGGCTTAGAGGATGCCAACTTTTGGTGAGAGACTGTGGCGGGTATCTGAGACCGGCACTGGAGATAGTGGCCCTTCCAGTAGCGGGCGACGGAGACACGGAGGGCCTGCCGTTCGTAATGTACACAGAGGTCACAGCAGAGTGGACAGTTTGAAGAGTAGGAGCTGGAAATTTGAGTTTTCCTACTGTGTTATTTTGAAACCTTTTTTTCCCTTCCTTATGGAGTTTTTTTAGTGTTTTTTTAAGGGTTACGTGTGGTTGCAAAGGGGACCAGGAGCCCTGAGGGGCAGGAATTATTCTGCTACCTCCTTGTGTGTAGGGATGGTGGAGGGGCTGTTCAGATCAGCCCAGGTATTGGTGGGGGCTTGGCTGCTGCTCTGACACGGGGTGCCTTCCTGGGTGTGCTTCTTTGGCCCAGAGTGCTTCCCAGTATCCCAACATCCGTGATTGATTTTGGTTATTAGTTGAGAGGGGAAACAGGCCTGGAGTGGCGGACCCTTCCCCCAAGGTCTCAGTATTATGGGTATGCACGCTCCATGGACTTAGGGGGTGGGGGAGATGCAGACCCAGCCCAGGAAGCTCTTCCCAGAGAGGAAGCTCCTGATGTGGGTGAGGCTGGGAAGCCAGGCTGGACTCCTGGGCTGCCACCGCCTGAGCTGTCCTGTTAAAGGAGCGGTGTGTTCCAAGAACTTGGGGCTGGTAGCAGAGATAGGCCAAGAGACGGGGATGGGTTTCTTTAACCACCTCTTGTGTCCTGTTCCTCACCTGTCAGAGGGGGTAATGACCCCGGTGCATCCTACCTCACCTTAGCGCTTTCAGGGTCACAAAAGATTAAGAGGCAGTGGGGCAGATAGGAAGCCTGGTTGTATCCTCTTCAAGTTCAGGGCCCCCCTTCTCTTCCATGTTCTCCAGCTCTTTGTCCCTGTCAGAATCCCTCAGGAAAGACCTTTATTTCCTAGGGTGAGTGGAAGGTCTCGGGTGCAGAGCGAGGTGAGACTTTCCCGTTGGGCTATATCGACAAGGAGCCCTTTGTATTTCAGTGGAACAAATTCTTACCAAAGCACGAGGTTCGGACCGTAGGAGTTCGGGCAATAGCGTCAGGCCTCCTGGAGAAGTCTTGGTGGCAGCTAGCATCTGTGCCTCTTCGGTCACACCACTTTGGGTGCTGCCTAGAGAGCAACCCTTGGTTTGGGCGATTTGAAACTGGAGTACTGCGTCCTCAGCTATTTTGATTGTTGTCTTATTGGCTTTGGCACTATGTGAAGTGGCCAGCATTCAGACCTGCTTCCAGGCGTCTGGGTCCCTGGCTGTGCCACTTCTTCTTATCCCTCTGACCCTCTCCCCTCTCCCAAAGTCCTGAACAGAGTTGGGGGCAGATGGGAACGTTGCCATCATCTCTGGGGCAAGAGTGAGTATGCAAGTCAGTGAGAGCCCAGCCAAGCTCCCCTGGGCTTGGGAGGAAGGGCTTCCACCCTCCCCAGCTGTGCATTCTGCTCGTTTCCTCTGGCATCCCCAACCCTCACCAGGGGCACCACAAGTCAGGGCTGGGCTGTCACCAAGTGTTCAGACAGGATATGGTGCAAATGGAGCTGCTCTGAGCCTTCCTCTTCCCTGTAAGAGCTAGTCTCGGGTGTTCCCTCGGGATGCCTCAAGGGTCGAAAGTCCTAGACCTTTCTAAGGCTAAATGCCCTGTGTAAACACGGGTACTCTAGCAATAGTACAAACCAGGGGTGATCGCTGGACACAGGCCCTCTCATTTCTTCCAAAGCACTCAGGGTGCTGGTTCCTGGCTGGGCCTTGTGAGCTTGCCTGGCACTCGATAGGTTTTCAGAGAACATTCTTCACACCAAAAGGAGCCGATGCGTGCAGCGTGGTGTGGGAGCAGAGTGGTGCTCCAGAAGCTGGCAGCTAGAAACCCGTTTGGCCTTCGACTGGCTCCTAGCTCTGTGTCTTGGCTTCTTTGTTTGGAAACGAGGAGGGGTGGGGTCCTGGTGCTAAAGGCCCTTAGGAACTGTGAGGGTAGCGGCCCTTTGCCTTCATCGGTGCTCAATAAATATGTTGAATTGAGTGAGTGCGCATGGTCCGTTGCTTGCGCTCCGGGAGTCAGCCCTTCTGGACAGTCTGACCTCCAGGCTGGCCCCACTGCCCCGCACAGGCCAGGGGCCCCCAGGCTGTAACCGAGCGCGGGAGCTACCCCCTTGCCACGCCCCATCAGCAGCTAGCCCCGCCCACCCTGGGAGTCCCCTGCGGGGGCGGGGCCTCTTCCGGGCCTCGGGGGCGCGTGCTGGGGCGGAGCTTCCAGGATTGGCCAATGAGGAGCGGGCTCCAGGACGCGGGGCGGGTCCCACTCGGGGCAGGGCTGCCGCCTGCTGGGGCTACCGCGACGCGGACGCTGCGCTCTCGCGCTCAAGCCCGGCCCGCGCACGGGTTAGCGCGGTTGTCTCGGAGGATGTCTTGGAATTGGGGAGGCGCAGCCTTCGTGGAGTGGTGATGACCACCGCGATGCTCGAGGCCGCCGCTGTGTGAGGTCAACGATAAAGGACCTTCTCTCTTGGCCGCAGTTTGCCGGTGTGCGGACTTAGCCGCCAGATTTCCGAGGTTCCCGCCAGCGCCGACGTCTGGGGGAGCCCGGTCTATGGGGAGGGGGCAGCATGGACCACGGACGTCCTCACTCCAGAGACCCTCCCCGGCCTTCCTCTCTTGGGCCTGCCCTTCAGCCCATCCACCCCGCCCCCAGCACTGACCCCTTAGGAAGACCGTCACCCCCTTTTCCGTGCTGAGACCTGTTGCTGTCATCTTGGGAGGTTACTTTCCTCCCCAACCTAGGCCCTTGCCTTCCTCCTGTGGAGCTGTCTTCCACCGACTGTGAGGATCCCCTAAACTCTTCCAGGCCCGAACTCTGATTTCAGTCAGGATGCGTTTGAGGGCCTGCTTGCTCTTTTCTGCAATTCGCCAAGAAGTCCTTCCTGCAGCTGCTGGGAGGGGGTCTGGGTTAGAGAGGACTTTCGGTTACGTGTGCTTCAGGCTCAGACTGGACTTCGTCTGTCCCTAGCCTATGTGACAAGAACTGTCAAGACGAGATTTTCCCTTCTCTCCGAAGGTAGAGGTGTCATCTCCTGGTAGAAAATAGCTCTGAAATGGTTTTCGGTCCATCCCTCAGTGCCAGGTCTCTGACAGCGCATTACAGGACTGGAAGTTGTTCATCCTTAATCTGTGCAGACCAGATCTTCATCCTCCAGGCTACACCTTGCACCGATCAGAGGCCAGACTCAGAGATGGAACGATGGCACAGTGAGAGAAGGAAGGAAGGGACAAGAGTCTGATGATTCATACTTAGCACGTGTTGAACATTTTGCAAAGCGCTTTCTGGAGGAGGTTTCAGGGGAGTCTCAGTTGCCAGAATCGGGCTAATCAGTCTTTGGTTCACAACCCAGTCTGATTGTCAGCCCTCAGCCTTTATGTTTGTTTTAGTGATAATAACATGTGCCAAAGCCAGTAATACACGCCGAGTGCTTTTCCACACCTTTAGTTCACTTCATCCTCACAACTACCCCCCAAACATGCAGGATTCGAATAGCAGGAGAGGTATCAAGTCAACTTCTAGTAAAGCTGCGTTTCGAGGAATGTTTCCAATATACCTCAGGTATCTCCGGGGAGGCACTCCTGAATTTCTTATTTTATGACTTCTAGTAATATGCAATAAATTTTCTATGCCCTGGGGCAGGATATTTTTTGAACTATTTCCTTGTTCTGACGACTCTTAGGTGCTGGCTTTCAACTTTCTCTGGCTCCACTTCCTGGCAGCTAGGACTGACCCAGTGTGGCGGGCACTCGGGGGCTGGTAAACAAGGCACCTGGGTCGCAGGGCACTAATAGGCAGGTCAAGAGGTCACATGCCAGTAAATGTCGGGTGGAGGGCCTTACAGACACCAAAGCCAGAACAACAGAACCTTACCTCTGAGTCCTGAATAATGGGAGCGGGTTTGCTCTAGAACGCTCCACAGCGGACATAGCATTCCCAGAGTGCATTGGTTCCCTGGGAAGTTTTCCGGACCACTCACTTCCTCACTTCTGGGCTGTGTTCCCAGATGAAGGAAAAAAGTCTGGCTCAGTAATTGGCTAGGCCAGTATCTCTATTATGTGGTAGGGCTGTGATTCAAATCCGTTACACTCTGTCCAGTCATGGTGCAAATGCTTTGTTATTCATCCTCCATTGCCCCTGGGTCTTGGTTCAGGATTCTTCCCTTGGGGGCTCTGTGGTGTCCAGCGTCCACTGCCAGCCAGGGTCTGTTTGGGGTCTGACCAGAGAGGTCTTCTGGCATCCAGAGCAAGTTTCCCCCATTTTAAAGGACCCTGTAGTAGGAATGGCTCTGGTACCTCTCTCATGGCGGCAGCAAGGGGGAGGCCCCCAAAGTACAGGAACTTGGTGGGCCATAGGGGGCTTGCTTGGCTTCAGCAGGGCCCTCAGACTCATAGTGGAGGGAGCACCATGTCTGCTAAAACTTGACCTCTTGGCTCTTTTTGTTTTAGAGAGAAAGAGCTTGGGGGTGGGTGGGGCAGAGGGAGAGAGAATTCCAAGCAGACTCCGCGCTGAATGCGGAGCCTGATGGGGGGCCGGGTCTCACAACCCTGAGATCACGACCTGAGCCGAAACCGAGAGTCAGACGCTTATCTGACCCCACCACCCAGGCACCCCCTGGGCCTCTTGGCTCTTAATGCCAGTCACCAGTTGACTTCAAAGGGCTTGACGAATCTCAGAAGAGAAGTGTGACACAGCGGAAAGGGCTGTGGGGCAGAGGGCATGGGCTTGGTAGGGAGGGTTTTGGTCGTGCTTGCCGCTCCAGAGTGACCTCAGAGGGTGAGGCCTGGCTCGGGTTGGGGAAATCACAGAAACTGCATGGGAACCTGGGAGAGGGGACGAGAACCCGGGAGTGCCGATCCTGAATCCTTCTAGCCACGGGTCCCTGCTCTCCTCTGAAGCAGGTGTGCTGGAGATGAGGTTGTGTTTGCCTGGTGGTCTGGCCAGCAATGCCCTCTGGTTTGGGGGCGGGGAGAGGAGACAAGCTGGTTTTACCATTCTCTGAAATGGCTGTGACTCATGCTGGTGGGGAACTTACACTTCCACGTGTCCCCGACCACAGAAGATGCGGCCGTGTGACTCTGATCAGGAGTGGGGCAGCCTGGGAGACCGGCAGAAAGAGCTCCATAAGCATGTGAAAGGGCACCGTGAGACTCTGGTCTCCCCGGGTAGGAGGCTGGCTCCTGGGGGCTTCTGGGCCCAGAGTCCTTGGCTTTATTCCTTTATTGAACCAAATGAGCCTCTTGGATTTGAGAACAGAAAGCACTTTGAGGTCCTTTGATCAGCTGTTTTCAGGCAGGTAGAAGGTATCCTTAATTCTCATGTTTGGGTTTAATGACATGACATGAAATGCAGGGAGGTGAAATGACTTGTCCAAGGCCTCATGGAGACTGGGGCTCCGCGGCCACTCCTCACTGTACTGCCCTTCCCGTGGCGCCAGGGCAGCTCTTACACGCACGTCTTTCACCTGCCAGCCTGTTTATCTCTGGGGAGCTGTGCCTCTCCTGATATTTGCACTTCTAGGACTCACTGAGCTGTACTCTGCACACTGTGAGTTCTCCAGAAACGGCTGAATGAAGGCTGTATTGGAGGCGTCTTCTTAAGGGTGCCCCAGTTCCAGAAAAGGAGGTTGAGTCTGTGTGCATGTGCGTGTTTGTGTAAGACCTGATGAAACAGACTTTGTAGCTGCCACACTCCCATCCCAGTTCAGCGTGCACACCTGAGTTCTCCCGCTGCTTCGAGCAGCCCGGCAGGTGGCTTTTTGTCTACTCGGCCCAGCTGGGAGGCTGAGGCCCAGAGCAGGGTGGCTTCCTTCCCTTCGCCTGGCCACCAGTGTTCCCCTTCCAGAAGATGGTCCCATGTGCTGTGCGGCCACGGGATAAGGGAAGATGCTGGGCTCCAGGGAGCAGGGGAGCAGGGGGAAGGGAGGGCTGCAGTCGTCCTGCACTCAGGATGCACAGACTGACAGCCAACCTCCATGTGTGACTCACTCCCTGTCCCGGGCCTCAGCTTCCCCATCTGTCGCATGAGGTGGCTGGACTGGGTGATTTTGGGTTCTTCCTGCCTTTCTTGGATTCTACTCTATCCCCCATCGGGGCAGCAGGATGGGGGGCTTTCCTCCTGGCCTGGTCACTGGCCCTGCCTGCAAAGGGAGCACAGGGGGTCTGCTGTACCTCACCCTCCTGCTGTCCTCCACACATCTTGAAGTGGGGGTGGATTCTACTCGAAACGTCTGGCAGGCACCCTTTCCCTTCAAGGCCTGCAGAGCCGAGCCCCATCACTGCCTTCAGGGCACCAGGCCCCTTTCCCTCCCTCACAGACCATGCTACCACTGAGCCCGAGCTCAGTGGAGATGGGCGGCAAAGCAGGCAGCAGAGCAGGGTGGCAGCTCCCAGAGCCTGTCCCCTCGAGAAAAGTGCAAGCCCCCGCCTTCCCCCTTTACCTGGTGAGGGTGTTCTGGTGTCAGGAGTCCCCCCATTTGGAGAAACAGACGGGGGTACAGTGAGGGGCTGTTAGGGCCAGACCCAGCGTGCCGGGACCCAGGGAATGCCTGTGCTACACCCCCGCACTGCCCGGCCCTTTGGAAAGTTAGATGAAGGCTGAACAACGGTAGCTCAGTTGTCTTTCTCTCTCAGATGGTAGCAGTGTCTTCAACATGCAGTTTTCAAAGCCTCCTCCACCCCTTTTTTAAAGGCCAGGAACCCTTTATTTGAATGACAGCTGGAAACCTACAGCCCAGGGCAGAGCAGGACCACTCTGGAGCAGGGGACACGTTCTCTCAGAACATAGGTTCTGCCGAGACACTTGTTCCTTGCTTTCTAGATTCAGACATTTTATTTGGGGAGAAAGGGTTATTTTTGAAGCAAGTTCTCTGAGCGCGTGAAGGCAGTCACATTGACCTCAGAGCTGAAAGGAGGTGGGTGCTGACCCGGGCGCTGAGTGATGGACGTAAGACAACCAAGGGCAGGTCTCGTGTAGGGCGCTGGGCAGCAGGCTGAGGCAGCGAGTGGGAGGGCCAGTGCTGTGAGTGCTCGAAAGGCAGGAGCCCGGGCAGCCTTTGCGGGGTGTCTGTGGTCCCCAGACTGGGCCCCTGCAGCTGGGGTGGCCGGACTAGGCTGTTCATTGGTCGACCTGCCCGCAGCCCCAGCTCAGCTCTGCTGCAAAGCTGGGGTTTGCTCCCGAGTCAGGCTCAGGAGAGCCGTGGGAGGCAGGGGAGCGAGGTCCTCAGGGGACGTGGGGTCTGTCCTGTGGCCTGAGACATCCCTGCTTTGTTCATGGTTACTTTCTTGCCTTCCACTCCCTCTGTAAGCTTTTCCAGACTCCGCAGGAGAGAGCTCTGGTTCCTCCCTCCCCGCCCAGGACAGTCTTGAGTCCGGGAGCTGTTTCTGCGTCGTCTGCTGCAAACACAGAGGCCCCAGTGACTGCTTTATTTACCGGCTGCTTCCACGGGCAGGCCTCTCCTCCTGGGTTCCTAGGGAAAGCGTAGATGCGGGTTCTCCTTCAGTAGGCCTGGGTAGGGTCTGGGTGTCTCCCTGGTGTTCCTCAGGGGACCCTGGGCAGGTCCACGTTTGAGAAGCAAGGTTGGTGATTTCTCTGGAGGTGTTTGCATTTGGACTCTGCAGATGTGTTCCTACAAGGGTACATTCCCACCATGAAATGTAAAAGGTGCAGATGAAGCGGAAGGGCTCTCTCTGCTGGCCGCCCTCCTCACCCTAGCCCCTCCCGAGGGACTCCACCTTGTCACTGTGGCATGTGACATTTCAGGCTCCTCTCATGCATTTTCATACACGTGGGAGCTGGGAAAATACGGGGTTACAAAGACAGAATGTTGTCGTGAACGTATCACCCAGCAGCTTGTTGTCTTGCCTTAGCAGTACGCCTTAAGAACCTTCAGGAAAAGGTTTGGCACATTTTGATCTACTTCCTTCTCCGGGAGCTGGACTGGCTACAGGATAGGAACTTGGTGTCCAGGACCCGGATTCACTGTGGAGCCAGCCTGATGTGTGGGAACCGGGCACAGGGGACTGGCTGGCCATCTCCCCAGCACGACCGTGTTACGGGCGCCTCCAGGGACCACAGAAAGGGACACGCTGAGCCCTTGTCATCCTAGGGACAGAATCTGGCTCATTGCTGCGCAGTGTGGCTAGCCGTTAGATATTGGTAGCCTGGAATGTTCTCTGCTTATTTCTTGATTTAACAAGAATTGTGCCTACCCTGATGGCTGAGGCAGGAAGGAGGAGCAGTGATCATTCCCCATTTTTAACAGGGCGCTTAGAGATTGGTGCCTTTGGGGAGGTCACTTAGCCCTTGAAGGACATTGACTCACACTCTCCGTGTCATGTAGGATACGTGATTGGCGCCAGAAGTGGGATGGAGAAACACAAAACGAACAATGAACTAGTAGCTCCAACAAGATAGTGGTGAGCGCTTGCTCTGCCCTGTCAGGCTCTCGGTGTCACAGCCCCAGGCCCCTGCCGGCTTGTTGCTCTACCCGTCCCGGGATGGGGCCTGTTGCCATGGTGCCGTGGTTCTCGATGGCTCACTACCATCAGTAGTCTGTCAGAGGGAGGCAGGGAGGGGCGCAGAGCTCTTTCCTTTTAAGGACAGCACGTGTCTTTACTTCTTATTTAATTAACACATATTTAGTGCCTATCCTGTACTATCAGTATTGACCCACGGAAGCCTCATTACAACCTTTTTTTTACTCATGGTATAGATCAAGAGACCAAGGCACAGAGTGGCTGAATAAATGATCCCCTTTCACGTAGTGTAGAAGGCGGAGCCTCTCGCCCCCCGCGGAGGAGAACCAGCCGCACAGCAGGGGAGGCCTGGAAACGTGGTCCTATTTAGGTGGCCACGTGCTCAGCAAAAAACACCCCAAATGTTCTAGAACTTGAAGGTGATCCGTGGTGTTGGGGACAGCCTGACAGCCTCCATCCTAGCTCACAGCCTGTTACCTGTGGGCTGAGCTCTCCCGGCTTTCCCGACAACCTGCCCAGAAATCTTTCCACCGAGACACCTGTCTCTGTCCTCAGAAATCCCTAGTACAGGCGCACCTGGGAGGTAACCACGGGCTGGGATCCAGACCACTGCAGTAAAGCTGATATTGCCATAAAGTGGGTCCAAGGAATGTTTTGGTTTCCAGGGCACGGACTTTCCACGCACCCGCTGTTGCAGTCTGTGAGCTGTGCAACAGCACCGTGTCTAAAACAACGTGCATGCCGTCACTGAAAAAGACTTTATTGCTAAAACATGCGACCCGCCGTCTGAGCTCTCAGCGTGTCGGTCTTTCTGCGGGTGGCGGGTCTCGGCGGCGCTGCCGGCTGCTGACCCATCGGGGTGCTGGGCGCTGGAGGCCTGCTCGGCCCTGCGGTTTGTCGCACCGATGGCTCTTCTGTCCCGAACGGTTGCTCAGCGGCCGGCGTTGCTGCCTGATGGCATTTTACCCACAAAACTGCCTTCGGAACTGGAGTCCGCCCCCTCGAGCCCTGCCGCTGCTTCATCCGCGCGGCTCCGTCGTGTTCTGATCCCCCCGTCGTGGCTCCCACCGGCAGCTCAGGACGCCCCTCGCTCTGCTCGTCCCGAGGAAGCGCCTCCACGTGCCGTCCCGCCTGACCCGGAGCTTGCAGCAGCTGCGTCCCCTCCTCGGGCTCCGCTCCTGCTTCTGGTCTCTTGCTGTTTCTACCCCAAGTGCAGGGACTTCCTCTGTGAACGTCCTGAACTTTCAATTTGTATAAAAACAGAATCTGGGAAGCACAATAAAGCAAAGTGCAATAAAATGAGATGTGCCTATACAGAAAATAAAAATTATGATGAATATAGGCTTTCCCAGAGTCTGGAGCTTCTAGCGGTCTTGGTCCCCACTGCCCTAGCCCTCTGGGACCCGGTGAGAACAGCCAAGGAAGCCAAGCACAGTGGCAGGGCATGGCGTCTGTGTCGGGCAGGATGGTGAAAGGAGGCAGGAAAGAGCTGAACAGTCGGGGGCAAGGGAAAGAGAAGGATGGAGGGATGTGGTGGCGGGAGGGGTAGAGATTACCAGGAGGATGGGGAACTTCAGAGTTCAAACTTCTGGAGTGGGGCAGTTTCTAGTGATAACCAGGTCCCAGCCGTGTCCTCTGGCCAAAGAGGAGCCAAAGTCAAAGCGCTGAGGGACCAGGGCTGGGAGAGGCTCATGGACATGGATGCAGAGATCACCAGGCACAACCAGAGCGTGGAGGAAGCATCCTGGAGGCCGCCACTGCTGCAGCCCCGAGGCTAGGAGGCAGGTTCACAAGAGCAGAGCTCCCTGTTTAGAGAGGGGGAGCCGTGAACAGACAGCGGGATGGCAGGAGGGGAAACCCCAGGTGGGGCTCATGTCCTGTGCAGATTGACAAGGAGCTTGACAGGCCGCTTAGAGCACTCGCAAGAGGTTCAGGGAGATGGGGGGCGGGGGGCTGGATCACAGAACCACCTCTGACTCCATGTGCTTGGAGGAATCCATGATGCATTCTTCAGTTTCGCCGGATGGACGAGAAGACGAGTGGTCCAGGAGCAGCGAACATCCCTGCTAGATGTGAAAGCAAATAATGTCTGCTGGTGCTGCTGGGAGAGAGCGGGGTCGGGGGGTGCCGCCCATGGGGGGCTGGGGGGCTGCAGAGCTTTGGGAAGGGAGCGGATGGTGGGACAGGGATGAAACACACTGTGTCTGAGCCGGAATCGCCCACCCCTCGACCTCTAGTCCTTTAAAATCTTGCCAGAGCTCCAGGCAACCTCCGACCTGCTTTGTGTGTTCACAGACCAGGTTTCATTTTCTAGAATTTTCTATAAGTGGAATCAGAGCGTATGTACTCCACCCCTCCTTTCTTTGCTTGTTCAGTTTGGGTCTGGCTTCTTTGACTCGAGATAATTATTTGAGATCTATCCCTACGTTTCCATGTATTAATAGTTCCTTTGTTTTTATCCATGAGAATTATTCTGTCGTGGGCCTTTTCACCTGTTGGTAAACGTTTGAGTTGTTTTCAGCTTTTGGCTTTTGAAATAAAGTTGCTGTGGACACTTGTGCACCCGTGCCTGGCTGTGTGCCTTTATTCCGCTCAGGGAAATCCTTGGGAGTGTAGTATCTGGGTCCTAGGCAAGGGGTACGCCTCACCCTTTAAGGACCTGCTGAACTGTTCTCCAGGGTGGCCACACCGTTTCACGCCGGCCTCGCAGTGAATGAATGTTCCAGCTGCCCCCCATCCTCGCCAACACTGGTCATGGGCATCTTTCTTATTTACATTCTAGCACAAGGTGATCTCTCATCGTGGTTTTAACGTTTATTTCCCTCATCACTACTGATGTTGAGGTTATTTTTGTGGGCTTATTGACATCATATGTTTTCTTTTCTTTTCTTTAAGATTTTATTTATTTATTTGACAGGCAGAGATCACAAGTAGGTAGAGAGGCAGGCAGAGAGAGAGGAGGAAGCAGGCTCCCCACTGAGCAGAGAGCCCAGTGCAGAACTCGATTCCAGGACCCTGGGATCGTGACCTGAACTGAAGGCTTTAACCCACTGAGCCACCCAGGCACCCCGACATCATATGTTTTCTTTTGTGAAGTATCTGCTTGGATCCTTTGTCCATTTTTTCCTTTGGCTTGTTTGTTTTTTTATGATTGAGTTTTTTTTTTTTTTAAGATTTTATTTATTTATTTGACAGATAGAGATCACAAGCAGGCAGAGAGGCAGGCAGAGGGGAGAGAGGCAGAAGCAGGCTCCCTGCTGAGCAGAGAGCCCGCGGGGCTCCATCCCAGGGCCTGAGCCGAAGGCAAAGGCTTTAACCCACTGAGCCACCCAGGTGCCCCATGAATGAGTTTTGAAGGCTCTTTCTGTCTGTGGGTGCCAGTCCTGTATCAGATATGCGGCTTGCAAATACTTCCTCTCTGTCACTTGCCTTTTCATTGTCTTAACCGTGTCTTTCAAAGAGCATGAGTTTTTAATTTAATTAAAATTAACTCAAAGAGCACAGGTTCTTAATTAAAGTCCGGTTTATCAAGTGAGCTTTTGATGTCACATTTAAGAAATGTTTGCCTCCCTCAAGTCACGCCACCGGCTCTCCGTCTCAGAAAGGAACCGATTTTCTTTGATGGCTGGCAGTATGACGTGTCAGTAAAAACTTCATGAAATTTTCTATGTAAAAGCCCCAATATTTCTGGTTTTCAGTACGACAGTGTCGAAGTTGCCCGCTCTTCCCCCAACACGACGCAGCAGGAGCGGCGCCTTTGAACATTGTGTGTAGCGAACGGGTCAGAGAGCCTCGCATCCTGTCCTCTGTGCCCGCTGCTGCTGTGACCCGTTCTGCCAGAATTCACTTCATCACGGTGACAACAGCACAGCCCTGTGCTGCCTACAGCCCATATTTCTTGCTTTCCTGAGAAATTTAACATTTTGGCTATTTTCACTTATGGTTTCTTTCTTAGTGACACAGGTTGCGAGAACGGTGTCGGAGAACTGTCCCTTCCCGGTGCCAAGGCCCAGCAGTTCTGCCTGTCCCACACACTGTCCCCCTACAGTCTTCTCTCTGGGTCTCCCTTCCTGGCCATCTCCCGAGGGGCCAAGCCCAACGAGGTGCTTCTCTCCCCTGCCGACCCCAGGGCACACACCCTTGTTGGCTTCAGCCCCTCGGGCCTGTTTGCAAGCGCAGCTGCTCAAACAAGTCTCACCCAGAGCTGCCTGCCTCTGCTGAGGCGTCCTGGAAGCCGCCGTTCTCCGTGTCCCGGGGCCGCAAGCAAGGTGTCCCAGGGTCCCGCCCCTCCTCAATGGGTCTTCTCCTTGAGCAGGAATCTGGAACTGGTCCACCTGATTCCCGCCCAGTATTGAGCAGTTTAAGTGGCCGAGCGTAGGGTGGGCAGGGACAAAGGGGGTTCTCTGCGCCTCGGGGTGTGGTGTCAGGACAGGGTTCTTGTCCCAGAGCTGCTCCTGCATCCGCGCAGAGCAGTGCAGGGAGCGAGGAGAGGACATAGGGTCTGCTCAGATGGGCAAGCCCGTGACTGCCCCGCACAGCGAAGACGGGGTTGGGGGCGGCCAGAGGTAAGTGAGCCAGAGAAGGAGGAAGAGGAAATGGAAGGAGAAGGAAGGACGAGCCTGGCACGGAGAAGCTGGTTAGTAGGCGTTTGCACGTGGACGAATGCGTGAGTGATGGCAGGGAGAGCCGGGCTGTCACGGGGCAGGCTGCCTGCCTCCAGGAACTTGTCTGTAGCAGCCCAGGAACGAGGCAACTGCACAGTTCAAGAGGTGCAGTGAAGGTTCAAAGGCAGGCCTGGGGGTATAGCTCAGGGGTAGAGCATTTGACTGCAGATCAAGAGGTCCCCGGTTCAAATCCGGGTGCCCCCTTGCTAAAGTCCCTTTTGGCTATGAAGTGGTAAACAAGAAGGAGGCAAGTCATTCTGAAGCCTCTGTGCCTGGATTCTCTTCTGTCCTCATCTCTAGGATTGGACAGCAGGGAGGGTGGTTGTGAGGGTTCCTTGAGGTCACAGCTAGTCATGCCGAGTCACAGACTCCCCAGCAGCGATGTCTGGGAGCACCCTCATTGCATTAGCGGGAACCCAGGTTTCTGAAATGTTTCCTGGCGTGATGAGCACACCTTCCCTTTTGATCTTAGTCTCACTGATCTCGAGACACACTTTTTTTTTTTTTTTAAGATTTTATTTGTTTATTTGACAGCGAGAGATCACAAGTAGGCAGAGAGGCAGGCAGAGAGAAAGGAAGGGAAGCAGGTTCCCCACTCAGCAGAAAGCCCGATGCGGGGCTCAATCCCAGGATCCTGGGATCATGACCTGAGCCGAAGGCAGTCGTCCAACCAACTGAGCCACCCAGGCATCCCAAGACGCACTTTTTAAAAACATTTTTTTTGTTGTTGTTTTTATTCCTTCCATGGTCTTAGTCCTCCTTGCCCTTCCCAGCTCCTTCAATTTAGCAGGTCGTCCTTGTCCATCTCCTCCAGAAAGCGCCCCCGACCTCCTAGCTGCCGAGCCTCTTACTCCCTGTTCTCACAGCTCTCTGCTTGGACTTTCGGCACTCTGTGGAAATACTTCGGTTCGTGGGTTTGTCTCCTGCTTGGACTAAGACTCTTTGAGGAAAAGGGATAATGCTTTAGTAGTCTGTGTCTTCAACATGGATGACAGAGCCTGGCACCAGTCGGGCTCCAAGAGTGTTTGCTGAGTGAATGAATGAATGAAACACCCTCCCGAGGCTTGGAGAATGGAGGAGGCTGTCCCTGCACTGAGCGTGAGGTTCCCTTGGGACCCAGAAAGCAACCACTTTTTTTCCGATAACTATGTGCCAGCCTAGGGAGAAAGACTACTATAGACTCGAATGATCTTTCCGGGTGTAAAGGTTGATGTCATTGCTCAGCCTGAGGAAGAGAGCAGGAGAGAGGACTAGTTAAGGCTGAGAGGGGAAGAGAGGAAAGTGGACAACAGTGGAGGAGACTTGCCACCTCCTGGGACATGCAGAAAAAAACCAGCCAAATATGGACACAGAGATCCTGAGTGCAATGCATGGGTGAAAAGGTGATAATGAGAAGCCAGCAACAGGTGGGGGTATAGCTCAGGGGTAGAGCATTTGACTACAGATCAAGAGGTCCCTGGTTCAAATCCAGGTGCCCCCTTTTTTACTTTCTAAATGATTGAAGCAGGTGCTGGCATTCTGCCTCTTGCCACCCACGTACAACCATCAAATTAATGCTCTTTGTCTTGGGATAAAAATTTAGGCTCTGTACAAGGACCAGCTCCAAGAATCTTTCCTTGAGCATCATCCAGGCAATAGCTACTGGGGTCACATTTCAGTGAAGGGGCTGATGAAGTTGGCTCAGTCCACTCCTACCTACCTGGAGACTCTTGCCTTTCATGGTGTGTGGGGAGACTTCCTTTCTCTCAGTGTCTCGTTTTCTCAACCTTATTATAATCTCCAGAGAGAAAGTTATCTCTTGGGAAGAGAAAGAGAGAGAGAAAGCCACTTTTGAAGTGTGGATATGTACCTTCCTACTTCCCAGGAGTGACTGTAAGAGTTAGAGAGCATATCTGGGGCGCCTGGGTGGCTCAGTGGGTTAAGCCTCTGCCTTCGGCTCAGGTCATGATCTCAGGGTCCTGGGATAGAGCCCCGCATCGGGCTCTCTGCTTGGCAGGGAGCCTGCTTCCCCCCCCTCTCTGCCTGACTCTCTGCCTACTTGTGATCTCTCTCTGTCAAATAAATAAATAAAATCTTAAAAAAGAAAGAAAGAAAGAAAGAGAGAAACTGGTAAGAGAGAAAAGAAGGAGAAGGGAAAATCAAGTGGTCTAAGTCTGCCCTCTGACAGATTCCCAGGGAGAGGACAGGGGCTCTGTTTTTGATATGCTTTCTAACTCTTTTTTTTTTTTTAAGGTTTTATTTATTTATTTGACAGACAGAGATCACAAGTAGTCAGAGAGGCAGACAGAGAGAGAGGGGGAAGCAGGCTCCCTGCCGAGCAGAGAGCCCAATGCGGGGCTTGATTCCAGGACCCTGAGATCATGATCTGAGCCAAAGGCAGCGGCTTAATCCACTGAGCCACCCGGGTGCCCGCACTCTTTCTTTTTTAACCTGCATCCATATTTCCTTGGTGAGAATGCCAAGGAGTAGGCCCTAATTTATATAATAATTATTAAAAATGTAGTCAAAAGATTTAAAACACATATAATGGTATCAAGAATCCCTCAGAGGAATTTCCATGTTCCTTAATGAAGAGATAATTTGAACCAATCTTTCCTATGACAACAAATAAAAAAGCTGGGAACGTATTACAAACAAGTCAACAAAAGCTTCAAAGAGCTAACTAGTTAAATATGAAGTACAAGATGGAGATTCAGAACAAATGGGAAACAGAAGGATAAAGCTCTGCAGGAGAGGCTGCTTTCGCCCTGGCCCTGGTTTTCCATCCAAGAGAGGCTAAGTGAATTTCTGGAAGTCTCTCAGGACCAGGGGGATAGAAGTCAGAGTTCTGGGCCCACCGAGAGTAGGGACACAGGTAAACTATCTCTGGCTTTGGGCTGGGACCCTAAGGAGGAAAGGCAAACTGAACCAAAACAGTCCTTGCAAGAATTTGTCGCTGGTCTTTGTGACATCGGGATGGCCCAGAAACTCAAGCCTTGAAATTATATTAAGGTATCCTGACTGTTAGAGCCCCTCAGATCTCTGGAAAAAACAAAAGAAACTATTATCTCCACCTGGCTCCAAATTAGTCCTACAGATACATTTTCGAATACAGTGTTCAGTATGTAGTCAAGAATAGCTACATACACAAGGAGGCAAAAATCATCAATGAAAATCAATAGAAACAACAGACCACAGAACTAAACACAGGGAAGGGACTTTTTAAAAATATTAGAACAGCCAGAAACACACTGTAAAAAAAAGCGCTTGCTCCTTTCAAGAAGATAAGAGACAAGCTTGAAAATTTCAGTAGGAAGCTGGAAAGCATAAGAAGTATCTAAGAAGATATGAGAATAACATAAAAAATGTGTATCTAAAAATCAATAACTAAAATTAAAAATTCAATGAGATGTCCATGTTACAGTCAGTGAATGGTTTCAGCCAAAGAGAAAATTGGTGAATTAGACCACTGGGATGAAACACATCCATTATAAAGCATGCAAGGAAAAATATGGCAAACACAGAATAGAGGGTAACAAATTTAGAGGCTACAACGAGGAGGTCTAATGTACATTTAAATGGACTGCTGGAAGAGAAAATGAGAGAATGAAGTAGAGACAATATTTGAGGACACAAAGGCTAAGACTATTTTGCAACTTAGGAAAGACATCAATGCTGACATTCAAGAACTCCAGTGAATCTCAAACATAGGAAACAAAATTAAATCCATACCCAGAGTTACTGTAATAAAATTACAGGAAATCACAGACAAGAAACTCAAAAGCATGGTAAGAAGAAAACACATTATTTTCAATGAGTTCCATTGAGATTGACAACTGAGTTCTCTAGAGTGACAATGAAAACCAGAAGGCAGTGGAATTACATCTACTGAAATACTGTTAACATAAAATTCCATACTCAGGTAAAAAATCCTTCAGGAGTGAAGGTAAAATAAAGACAATTTTGGACTAATAAAAACTGAAATAACTCATCCATCACATGCAGGCACGGAAAGAAATTCTGAAAGGTATATTCTAAGCAGCAGGGAAATGATTTGTATGGAAGGACAGATGTAGTAAGGAAGACAGAGGCAAAGAAATGGTAAATATATGAATAAATCTAAGTGAACATTGACTGTAAAAGAGTAACAATAATGAGGTTAACACAACTTATGTAGAATGTAGAAGATAAAAAGTGCATATAAGTTGGGAGGAAAGTAAGTTCAGTTAAAAGTATTCTAAGATGCTGGGGCGCCTGGGTGGCTCAGTCAGTTAGGCAGCTGCCTTCAGCTCAAGTCATGATCACAAGGTCCTGAGATCCAGCCCCACGTCGGGCTCCTTGCCCGGTGGGGAATCTGTGTCTCCCTCTGCCTGCCCCACTCCCCCAGCTTGTGCTTGCTCTCCAACCACACCCACCGCTGTGTCAAATAAAATCTTAAAAAAAAAAAAGAAATTGTAAACAACAACAAAAAAATTTTTTTTTTAAGTTTTCTAAGATGCTTGTATTACCTGTGCAGAGGATAAAGCCATTGGTTAGCCACAGACTCTGAGAAGTAACTATGCACATGGAATTTCTAGCATAATCACTAAAAAAAGAAGAAATAGCATTTATATTTTTCAAACCAGTAGGGGAAAATAATAGCGTTAGAAAAATCTCAAACAAAAAAAAATGAAGAAAGAAGAAAAACATAAAATATAAGTACTATAAGCAGCACAAGCACTGTAAATTGAAAGCATAAAATGAGGTGCATTGGAACGCAAATACATCAGCAGTTACGTCAGAAGTACATAAAGCAAGTGCCCCAGGTTGAAAGACAGAGAGTATCATACTGGGGTTAAAACAACCCGCCAACTGTATTCTATTTACAAAAGACATCATCTAAAATTTGGGATACAGAAAGATTGAAAAGCAAAAGGATGAAAAATTATCTGACTGACAGAACATTAACAAAAAGAAAGCAGGTATATCTTATTATCAGACAAAATAGTCTTTTTTTAAAAAAAGTTTTTATTTATTTATTTATTTATTTGCCAGGGAGAGACACAGCAGGAGAGGGGACACCAGCAGAAGGAGTGAGAGAGGGAGAAGCAGGCTTCCCATCGAGCAGAGAGCCCAATGTGGGAATCCATCCCGGGACCCTGGGATCATGCCCTGAGCTGAAGGCAGACACTTAACGACTGAGCCACCCAGGTACCCCCAGACAAAATATTCTTTAAATAATAAAATATTACTAGAGATAAAAGATAAATTATTAATAACCAAAGGCTGAATTTAACAGGAAGATGTAAGAATTCCCGATTTTTATGCTTCTAGTAATAAAGCTTCAAAATATGTAAGGCAAAAACTTGACAGAATAACCAAGAGGGGGCGCCTGGGTGGCTCAGTGGGTTAAGCCTCTGCCTTCGACTCAGATCATGATCTCAGGGTCCTGGGATTGAGTTCCGCATCTCCCTCTGCTCAGGAGGTAGCCTGCTTCCTCCTCTCTCTCTGCCTGCTTGTGATCTCTGTCTGTCAAGTAAATAAATAAATAAAATCCTAAATAAAATCTAAAAAAAAAAAAAAAGAAAAGAATAGCCAAGAGAAATAAACATGTCTAGAATTAGAGTGGAAAAATTCTACATACCTTTCTCATTAATTAACAGAAAAGTGTCATGAATAATTTACAATTTTTAGTTTCTTTCCCCCCTTGCTTTATTGAGGTGTAATTGACAAATAGAATTGTAATATAAACTGTACAATGTAATGATATGATTTACATATAGATTGTGAAATGATTACCAAAATCAAGTCAATTAACATACCCACACTTACCAGGCAGGGGAGATACCATGATCATGACGGTGGTTTTTCCGGGGTGAGGCTCATTCATTGCACTCTGAATGTGCTGGCCCCGTAATTTCCTCAAATGTGGGAGAAACTCAGCTGCATAATTTATGGTAGTGGGGGACTGAAAAAAAAAGTTATTGAACACACCCCTCACCCCATATAATTACCTGTGTGCATGCGTGTGTGTGTGTGTGTGTGTGTGTGTGTGTGTGTGTGTGAATGTTTAGGATCTCTCTTAGCAACTTCCGAGTTTATAATACAGTATTATTAACTGTAATGTAATGCCCATTCTGTACATGAGCTCTCTAGAACTTACTTACCTTATAACTGAGTTTCTACCCTTTGATCAACACCCCCCCACCACCCATTTCTTCTACCCCTCGGGCCTGGGCAATCACCAATCTACTCTCTGTTTCTGGGTTTGACTTTTTAAAAAATTCCACATATAAGTGATACCATACAGTATTTACATTTTTGGAGGGGGTCTGGCTTATTTTGCTTAATACAATGCCCTCCGGTTTCATCCATGTATTTACTGATGGCAGGATTTCCTTCTTTCTAATGGCTGAATAATATTCCACTGTGCGTGTGTGTGTGTGCGTATGTGTAGGTGTGTGTTTATGTGTAACATTTTCTTTATTTATTCATCCGTTGATGGACACTGAATCAGCATTTAGAGATATACTTGTGGCTTTGAGCACTATGCTGGAAAAGAATAGAAATAAACTAAGAATCTATCTCAAGAAGTTAGAAAAACTGGATAAAAGAACATATGAGAGAAGAAAGGAAAGAGCAGAAATTAATGAAATAGAAAACAAACACAAGGGTGCCTGGGTGGCTCAGTTGGTTGGGTGACTGCCTTTGGCTCAGGTCATGATCTCGAAGTCCCGGGATTGAGTCCCACATCAGGCTTCCAGCTCCATGGGGAGGCTGCTTCTCCCTCTGACCTTCTCAGCTCTCATTCTCTCTCTCATGCTCTGTCTCAAATGAATCAATAAAACCTTAAAAAAATAATTAGAAAGCAGACAAATAATGACTTTAAAAAAAAGCACAAAATAGACAGGATTAACAAAGCCAAAAGTTGGTTTTTGAAAAGAAAAGATAGATTAACCTCTGGTGCAACTGCTAAGAAAAATAAACAGAAACAAATAAACCTATATCAGAAATTAAAAAGAAAAACTGCAGATTCTTTAGACTTTAATGAATACTTAACATTATGAAAATAAAAAATATACAAAAATATATAAAAAATGTTAAAATCTAACATGAAAAAAGAACTTACTATGTGGCAGGCATGATTTTATGTACTTTAAACATATTAATTTATTCAATTTTCATAACATCTCCACAAATGAGGCACTAACACTGTGCTCATTTCTATCATCATGCCCATTTTATATATGGCAAAACTGAGGCTAAGGGAGTTCATAAATTTCACCAAGTCCACTCAGAACCTAGAATTTGAAACCATGTATTATGTCTTAGGAGTCCAAAGACTTTGCTACTATGCTATGCTGAAATTGAGCAAGAACTTAAAAAAATACAACTTAAAGCTGACACAAGAAAAAAATAGAAAAGCTGAATCGTCCTCTAAGTTTTAAGTAGCTGCTTTAGTCAAACTGTCATTTGAAACTTTTTCACAAAAGAATCCAGACAAGATGGTTTTACTGGTGAGTTTTGTCTAATACTTAAATAAGCAATAACTATTTTTACATAAAAATCTAAGAATAGAAAAGATATATACATTCTATAACTCCTTTTGTGAGACTAGCACAATCTTTTTTTTTTTTTTAAGATTTTATTTATTTATTTGGCAGAGAGAGATCACAAGTAGGCAGAGGGAGGAGGGGAGGCAGGCTCCCAGCTGAGTAGAAGCCAGATGCGGGGCTCGATCCGAGGACCCTGGGATCATGACCTGAGTTGAAGGCAGGGGCTTAACCCACTGAGCCACCCAGGTGCCCCTCATATGATTATCTTAACAGATGCAAAAAGGGGTTTTGATAAAATCTCACATCAATCCATGACAATTTTTTTTTGCAAACTAGAAATTGGAGAAAAATTCTTTAATTTGATAAAGACTGCTTAGAAAAAGTATAGTTCATGATATGTACTTAACGGTAAAATGTTGAGAGCTTTCATTTGAAATCAGAATGAGTCAAGATATCTACTGTCAATACCCTTATTCAACATTACACTGGAGGTTCTAGGCAGTACAACAAGGTAAGGAAAAAGTCTGTAAGGACTGGAACATCGGGAATAAAACTTGCAAAGTACTTAGCTGATATGAGCATATACATTGGAAATCAAAATGAATCAACAAAGAAATTATTAGAGTTAATGAGTGTTTAGCAAGACTGTCAGCATATACCCTGCATTCTTTTATCCCCTTTTGCCTGGCAAAATCACAACTTTTGAAATGATACACTAGAAATTTCTGCTTTCAAATCTTAAAATTCTAATGTTAATCAATATCTTTATCTTCCTCGCAAATTACATAAGGATTTTAACTCTTATCACTCTGTTCCTTAGATGTTATTGTTAACCAGTATTTTTATTTTAGTTATATCTTTTTAAAAAACTTTATAAATTAGACATTAATATTGTGTTACATGGTAAATGATTGTTTAGATTTATTTACATATCTTATGATTTCTTTGTTCAACATTCCTTTTTGTGTCTCAAACCTCCCATTCTGGGATCACTTTTCTTTTCTCTAAAGTATATATTTAGGGGCGCCTATATATATATATATATTCTCTAAAGTATATATTTAGGGTTAAGCCTCTGCCTTCGGCCCTGCATTGGACTCTCTGCTCGGCAGAGAGCTTGCGCCCCCTGCCCCCACTTGCCTTTCTGCCTACTTGTGATCTCTGTCAAATAAATAAAATTTTTAAAAATAAATAAATAAATAAATAAAGTATATATTTAAAATTTGCTTTAGTGAGAGTCTGTTGGCAGTAAACTCTTTCAGCTTTTGTCTGTTCTTGAAGAATAGTTCGGCTGGGAATAGAATTCAGAGCCGACTGTGATTTCCTCGCAACATATGGAATGTGTTACAGCACTACTTTCTGGCTTCCTTTGCAACGGTTGATAAGTCATACAGCAGTTGCAATACTGTCTTTTTTTTTTTTAAAGAATTTATTTAGTTATTTGAGAGAGAGAGCACAAGAAGGGAGGGTCAGAGTGAGAAGCAGACTCCCCGCTGAGCAGAGAGCCTGACGCAGGACTTGATCCCAGGACTCCGGGATCACGAACCGAGCCGAAGGCAGTCACCAAGCAACTGAGCCACCCGGGCGCCCGAAATACGGTCGTTTTGTAGATGATCTCGGATTTCCTTCGGGCTACCTTCAAGGACAGAGTCCTCCCCCTCAGCCAGGGGACCAAGTACACACTGGCGTGTGCAGGACCAGGTGAGGGGAGGTCAGTGAGGGGACAAACGCGTCACCAGAGCAGAGCTGCCTGCTTGGGTGTGATCTCTGCTTCTTCACCCTTTGCAGGAAAGCTCAGAAACCAGATTCAGCAAGAGGAGAGGAAACTGCGACTTCTTTAGTACCACTCTTTGCTAAATTGCTAGGGGGCACCCAGATTTGAACTGGGGACCTCTTGATCTGCAGTCAAATGCTCTGCCCCTGAGCTACACCCCCTGCTCTACCAGGAGCTCCAATTAATACCCTTTCCCTGTGCGGCCACACCCAGAGCTCCCGCCGTAGATGCGCTCGGCCGGCTGAGTTGCAGGACCTGCTTTACTGCCGACTCCTGTCCCTGCTCAGAAGCAGCAGCAGCAGGTTGCTTTCTCCCCCAGCTCTGCAGCTTCTCCGTCTGCAGATCCTGGGCGAGCGGCAACTTGGGAAGCCTTCCCCGACGGCTGGAAGGATCTACCGTAACATCTGTATTGCAGTTCCTGTGCTGCGCACCTGAAAACAGAGACTCAGAAGGCCCAGTGGTTGGCTAAGTCTGCACCACTTAAAAGGTAGAAGACACCCGGGCTGGCGATGGGTCAGAGCTCCCCGCACGACGCTACTCCCTCGGATGCAGGCAGAGCCCTGTCTCATTGCCTCAGATCTCCACGTGGTCAGCCCTTAACACTGCTGGCTGAGACGAGCCACCTGAGGAAATGACTGTCCCTAGGCTCCAAGTCCCCCTTTCTGTGCTCGGCCCTGCCGGCCCTGCCGTGCTGGGACTCTGTAAACCACCCTCATCCTTTGCCAGGTGGCTTCCTGGTTGGTCCCCAGCAGGGTTCTCGGAGGGAGGCGGGAAGGTCGGAGCCGGCCGGAGCCCCTGTTGTGCCTGCTGTGGCTCCTGCCCGTGTCACCTAGCAGCGGCAGTCCGTCCCAGGAGCAACCGAGACTGCCGCCTGCAGTCTGGTGCTCACAGGACCCGCCTCGCCACAACTCTTCGGGGACACCAGTGCCTCTTTAGGGATCTGAGGCCGGGATCCACAGAGAAACTCCCCAAGCCTGTGAGATTTCCCAAGTTCTCCTGCTCTGTTTGTTTCCTGGGCCCCAGAGCGGGAGACGTTCCTTCCAGACACTACCTCTGTGACACTCAGTCTCTCCTTGTCGTCCTTCAGTTCTCTAGTGCCGGTTGTTAGGGGTTGGATCTCCAAAAAGATCTGCTGAAATCTTTCCCTCGGTACCACAGGATGCGACCTTACTTGGATGGGGTCATGGGAGAGACAATTAGCTCTGATGAGGTCACGGTGGAGAGGGGTGGGGCACAGTAGGACCGGGTCCTTGTAGGAAGAGGAGAGACACAGAGGGTGACAACAACCATGGGCAGATGGAATGGCCACCGGACATGAGAAGCTAGAAAGATGCAGGGAGGACCCTCTGCCCACACCTTGATTTCCCATCCTGGGCCCCCGAGCATTGGGCCGGTAAATTTCTGTCGTTTTAAGCAGCCAGTTTTGTTACAGCGGCTTTAGGAAACTGATACACTCGTTAACAATTATTTATATTAAATTCTCCATCAAAATGACAGAGGTAACTTTTGCCTCCAGACTAGACCCTGGATGATACTGAAATTGGGACCACGGCGGCTCTGGGGAAGCAGACCCTCGACGAGGACATTCAGGATGGATTTGGTCTTGACCTTAGTTTTCAGTGTGGTGCTGAGTCTCTGGAATGACCTTAGGGGTGCTGGACCACAGACTCAACCCAGCCTTATCCTGTTTGAGGAACTAGGGGACGGTGTCTATACCACTGAATTTTGTCATTTCAGGTGAAGGAGGAAAAAATCAGGCTCTCAAAGGGGGCACCTGGATTTGAACCAGGGACCTCTTGATCTGCAGTCAAATGCTCTACCCCTGAGCTATACCCCTTCCCAACAGGAGTGGCATGTAATTAATAAACTCAGACTTCCACACACAAGCTGCTCACTCAGGCTCTGTACAGAACTGCTGGGTCTGGGCAACTCTACACACACCCTCTCGTGCCATAACTATCCTCCTTTTCCAAAAAGACACCATCCCTTCTCGGCTTCAGCGTGGAAGATCCCTGAACTTTCCATCTGAGACCACGAGGTCTGTACCTGGCCTGCTTTCCAAAGGCAGAAAGTGAACCCCAGGGGTAAGGCGCCGCTCACTGAACAATGTCTAGAAGGTTCGTTGCCAGCTTTTCAATGTTATCCTATGCACATTTACATTTTGATAGAAGAGAATTGATTTGAGGGCTGCGTCCGCCTGGCGTCGGGATGGTGCCTTGAGTGTTGGGGATAGATGTGGAGCGTGTGCTGGTTTCGGGTGGAAACAGACTGGCCCCGGGTGATGGGGGGTGGTGGGGGGTGGGGGTGTTTCTTCGGCACGAAGGGTCTGCAGCTTGGCTCTGGCCGTTGTTCTAGAAGGCCAGTCTGGAGATGCCTTTCCCCCTCCTCTTCCCTGGTGACACAGATATTTGCAATAAACGTCTGAGGCTCCATCTGGCTTCCGTTGCTGGACCCGAGGGCCCTGACCGCCGCAGCGGGCTACATCCTGACGTGCCTTATGCTCCATGCTGCTGACAAACGCATCTCGGAGCGGGCGCGAAGTCGAGCGAAGCTTTTCCAACTTTCTGCAGTGAAGGACCAGCTTTATCTTTATTTTCCTAAAACCTCTCATGGCTCCATAGCAGCGCATCAGACCTGCGGACTTTGAGACCCCCACCCCCCAGCACCTGAGCGGGCCGGCGTCAGATTGTTGTAGAATTTCTAAGTGTTGCCAGAAAGCTCCTGGACGACACTTCGGATGGCACCAGGCTCCTGCTCGCTTCGGCGAAGCGGGTACTGAAGGGCCCCGGGCTCGAGGACATGCTGACCATGAACTCCTCTGCAGCAGAGGGATGACTTTACCACTCTGTTAAGATAGTCATGCAAGCCCTCTGTAGAACCCCCTTTTCCAACCAGCAGGCGAATCACACCCTGCCAGGGTTCTACCCATAAAGACCTGCCGTATGGGTGCCTGCTCTGTTTTGGAGCTCATGGAATATTTCACTCTGTTGATAAATGGGCATGTTTCTACTCCTGTTTGGTTACCAGGAAGCTCAGAGATGGGATTTATATTCAGGAATAGTAGCTTCTCCTAACCTGGGCTCTCGGGCATAATTCTTCACCTCCTCTCCTACATGTTCAGTCCTCACCTTTTCTCCCCCCTGCAATTATAAAAATTGTCGTAAAAGACACATGACATAAAATGCACTGCCTTCACCGTGGTTAGCGTACCGTTCAGCGGCATTAAGTACACTCACATGGTCGTGCAAACCATCCCCACCGTCCGCCTCCTGACCTTTTCTTCTTCCCGAACTGAAACCCTGTTCTCGTTCATCAGTAACTGCCCAGCCCCCAGCCCCCATCCCCTGACGTCCCCCCTTCTGCTTTCTGTCACCATGATTTTGACAACCTCGTATAAGTCAGTCCTGTGTATATTTGTTTGATCGGTTTGACTTTTATGTATCTTTTATTGCAAGCTGCCTCAAATTCCATTTTTTTTTGAAGCAAGCTTGGTATAAACAAATAAAATCAGGATGGTAATAATTAGGCACAAGGGAAACACTGAGAAAGCCTAGGGCAGATTTTCTCTGTCCCTTCAGGAAATGAGTGTGGCTGAGGAGATAAACATGACACACTTGAGTCTTTCCTACTTGTTGGAAAGATAGATGCTGGGAGGCCTAGGGGTGGCAAGGAGCTGGGCTTCCGCTGGAGTGAAAGGCCCACCACCTAGAAACAGCCGGATTTGAACCCGGGACCTACTAGTCTGCAGTCAAATGCTCTACTCCTGGGCTCCACCTCCACCTCCCTCTGTCCTTTTACTAAGATACGTCCATAATTCCAGTCTTTCCCAGCTGTGCTCCCACGGTGGGTCTCCCCGGGAGCTGCCGGAGCGCTTTCTCTGGGCACCCCCCTCCCCAACTGTCAGAAGCTGCTCTCCATCTCCCGTCTGCGCACCTGTGTCTGCGTGAACACCCCTCTTCCCAGGTGATGACGACGCCGGTAGTGATTACCGGGTACCAAAGGGATCCTACCCATCCCGCCACATCTAAGATGCTTTATTTCTTTTTCTGCATATGCCACTGTTTTGCTTTCCTTTCCCAGGGACTAAGACCTGGGACTAATCAGAGGCTCTCAGAGCTGGGCGTACCCCTGGGGAGGCACCGGGGTGGCTGGGGAGAAAGCCGCAGCCCCAGATTTTGCAGGGAGGAGAGTAAGTGAAGACCAGCCCAGGGGTCCGCTGGCGGGAGGACCTGGCGGCTGGGCACAGGGTACTCGATCTCAAAGAGCCCCTGCTTGGCAGTGATCCATTTCCAATATTGAGCTTACGTTGCGTGTCTGTCTGCCTCTTTCTTGGTTCTGCTGTCCTGTACTGCCGGACAGAATTTTCTGCTCTTGTACTGAGAGGACTCTGAAGTGAGGCCTTCCCCTGTAGAGGAGATTGGTTCCTTGCTCGAGGGTCTCCTAGCAGCTGCTCCCTGTGCTAGAACCTTCCAACAAACTCTCGGGTCCAGCTGTGGGACGATGGAGGCTAGTCAAGGCTAGTCATACTTCCATACTCTGGACACACGCAAATGAGGTGCTGTACGCGGCAGTCTGCCTTTCTTAAAAAAAAAAAAAAGAAAAGGGTCGAGAGTGTTGCAAAGTGGATGATTTTTTCCCAGGACTATGAGAAGCACTTAGTTGAACATAAGTGCACGTGTGGCCCATTTCTCATGATTTCCCAGGATCAAGTCCTCCCCAGCGGCTGCCCCCCCCCACGTCCCTCCCCTGCGCCCCCCACCCCCCACTCCCCCCACCCCCTGCCAGGTCTGCACACTGACCTGCCCCTCAGCATGGTGCAGCAATTGGCTTTGGAGCAACGTCCGCCAATCCCGACTCAGTACAACCTCGGTGTGGTCGCCCGGGTATGAAGTTGGGCTCCCAGACCCCCCAGCAGACCCCCAAATTCACAGGCGCCACCTGATCGGACCCAGCTCTCAACACCTCCCTAGTCGGCCTCACAGTACAGAGCCATAGGAAACCAGGACGCCCTCCAGGTTCCCTGGGAAACCAAGTTAGCTGTCAGAAGGTTGCTCAGTGAGGCTGCCATCAGGGCAAATGGAATGGAAAGTTCCTGAAGGTTTTCTCCTCAGGCCACAGAACATTTTAGTGAATTATTCCCGTTCCAAAGTACTGTCCCTTCTCTAGAGGCCGGAATACTCACACCCACCAAAGTGGGCATCTCAGTGTGTCCTCGGCCGCCCCTACTAGGTGGCTGGGTCCCGTCACCCCATCTCTTGTACGCACATACCCCTTCGCCGTCTCGTGTCTCCACTCTCTGACCTGCTAAGTGTGTATTAATCTTGGTCCCCAGAGGGAGGGCTAGAGGATATGTCACCTCATTTCTCTACAAAACAGCTTGATTCCTCCTTTGTGTCCCAACCTGCTGAAGGACAGAAATCGAATGACTCGACTCTGGGGTCCTGCACAACTTCCCCTATGCTGTGCCTAAGTTCTAAAGGGGCTTTCAGAGTACCCCACCTTTGGGGCAGGTGGGCGTCTGGTCTGCCGCCTGGTCTTGACCCCATTGTGAGCACCGGGACTTTCTGATCCCACGCTGGTCTCGTCTGCGTCTTCTGCTTTGGCCCCCTGGTACTGGCCACCTTGCCCACGCGGCCCTTCCACGCTGGGACGGAGTTGGCTGCAGGTGCCCGTCTGTTGGCTCTGAACCCCCAGCGCCCGGATGGCGGGAATGGGAAAGCTGAGCACGGACAGTTTGCATCTCCAGGCTTATCCCTTTCCTCTGGTATGAAGGACGCAAGCTCTCCCTGCCTGGCTGGGGCTCGGGGCACGGGGGCAGGGGTATGGAGTAGGAGCCAGAGGGGCGGGAGATGTCGGATACCATCTCCATTGTGACCGGCCGCACCTGAGCTGTAAGAAGATTCAGCCGCTGTCTCCCCTCAGCTGAGCCCGGACCCTCCGTCCTTACAACAGAGCTCCTGCGACTAACCTAACCCTTCCTGCGACTCAGTGTTGAATGCTTTCTGTGAATTGTCGCCTTGTGTCTTCACATCCACCCTGAGCTGGACACAATTATTATCCCCAAGTTGCAGATGAAGAAACTAAGGCTTAGAGAAATTCAGGAGTCCAACCAGTCTAACTCTGGGACTAAAGCTTGGGGACCACGTTGCAAGATGTTTTTCTAACACACGAATGAATTGGGTCTCTGTCTGCACGGCGGGACTAGATGAAACGTCGGCCAGTTCCTTACTGGGTGATTTCTTTTCTGAAATATTAGGGAGGTAACGGCGGATCACCTGTTACTGTAGGCTGCTTAGGCCGTGATGCAGTTAATGAGGTCATAACTGTCACTTCTGCTGATGGCCAGTCCCATCCGTTGTGTGCTGATTCTGGTTTCACATTCACAGGGAATTATCTCCACGTTTTAGGGGTATCACCAGCTCACGTATAAACCAAAGTGGGTAGGTCCTAGGAGCTGGAGGGAAGCACTCCTTACTCCTCCACCCCCGCCCCCCCAATCTCTGGGCAAGGTGAGTCATTTCACCAATGCCTGAGGCAGGAGCCCGGTTGGCTGGAGGAGCACCGAGCAGCCAGCACTCATCACCTCGTCCATCCAGTCGTGACCTCGCCCTGCGTTGCTAATGATACCCCTGATGCCGCTGATGAGCCCGAAACCATAGTGACTGGTTCTGTGAGCGTGCTTCTTTGTTTCTCCTTGCTTTTCAGAGACGTTCCCTTTGAGAAGTCAACCTATCTCCACGGTGCTAAGAGGAATAAAGAACGTGGTCCTCCTCACACACCGATGCGCGGCGGCTGATTCATGTAAGATAAAAACCCTCATCAGGACCCGAAAACGAAAATCACATTTTTTTTTAAATCGGGGAGCGTAATTTCCTTCTGTTATATTTAAACAAACTTATCTATGGGAAAGAGATTTTTAATTTTTTATTATGGAAAATCTCAAATATACACTAGAGTAGTGGTGTCCATCACTCAGTGTGCAGATCAGCGTTCTCCACAGACCCAGAGACACAGAAGCAGTGGAGGAGGGGGGAGTGGAGGGAGAGAGAGGGAGGGGTTTGTGGTAAGGAATTGGTTCCCGTGACTGTGGAGGCTGAGATGTCCCATGTTCGCACATCTGCCAACTACAGACCCAGGAAGGCTGGTGATGTGGTTCTAGCCCGAGACTGCTGGTCTGAGAACCCGAGAGCTGTTGATCTAAGTTGTAGCCTGGGGCAGGAGAAGCCACTGTCCCAGCTCAAATAGGGAGACAACTACCTGCCCAGTCTCTGCCCTTTCCTTCCATTCAGGCCCTCAGCAGCTCAGATGATGCCTGGCGGCACTGGGGAGGGCAACTGCCTTCACTTAGGTTTTACTGATCCAAATGCTAATCTCATCTGGAAATGCCCCACAGGCACACCCCCAAATAATGTTTACCTAAATATCTGGGTACCCCGTGACCTAGTCGGGTTGACACGTAAAAGTAACCATCATACTCAGCTTCAAGAATTTTCAACCATCATACTCAGCTTCAACAAATTTCAACATAGCCAAGCTGGTTACAGAAGGAGCCTTGATCAGAGTTCAGCCTTTTGGTGAGATGATGTTGCTGGAAGAGCTGTGTCAGGACGCTCATGTCTGCTGCTCTTTCTGTTGGTGGAACTGGGATTAAGTGGTGTGTGGAGGTGTCACTAACCTGGTCAATTTCCCCATCAAACATTTATCTCATGGCTTTAGTGGCCTTGGTGATACTTGCTTACATCTCTTATGTCGATAGGAGCTGCAAATGATTTTATTCCAGTCCTCTCCCTTATTAGCTCAAATTCTTTTATAAGGAAAGATATCCTTTACCAGCTACTTGGTTCTGAACAAGAACAAATGCTTGATTCTTTCCTTTTATTTGTGAATTTCCAGAATAATGAATTGATGCCTTAGCAACCTCCAGATTTGACCAGTGAGAACTTTAATATATATATATATGTATACACACTAGTATGTATATGTATACACTAGTGTGTATACATATATATAGTTAGTTTTCACACACTAATGAATTAATGGATTTTTAAATGCATGTTTTGTGTGTTTCTTTTTTTTAAGATTTTATTTATTTATTTGACAGACAGATCACAAGTAGGCAGAGAGGCAGGCAGAGGGAGAGAGAGGGAGAAGCAGGCTTCCTGCTGAGCAGAGAGCAGGACCCTGCTCCCAGGACCCTGAGATCATGACCTGAGCCAATGGCAGAGGCTTTAACCCACTGAGCCACCCAGGTGCCCCTGTTTTATGTGTTTCAATCACTCACACTAATTTTTCTTTTTGATTCTCACATAGTCCCACCTTTGGCCATTGGGCACTTGTTTAATTTGGCTCCTATGTCCATTTAACATGCTTCTTTCTACTAGTCTTTGAGAATTTCTGTGTGGGTGAGTGTGAGGGTGTGTGTTTTCACAAGCGAAATGAGACTGCCAGGCTGGGCGGGCTGCCTGTAGCGGGGCCTCGAGCCCCATCACTCAGACGGGCTTGTCGTCCCCAAGGTGGAGGAAGGTGGGCCTCACTGAGGGTGTTGGCTGCAGCTTCTGGGGCAAGATGGGAAGAACATTCGGGTTATGGAGGAGTCTGACTCCCAAGAGAACACAGAGCCTTGGGAGAGAACTCCAGCAGAACCGGGGAGCACTAGGGCTCAGGCCTTGACAGGGGGTGGGGGGACCCCCACAGAAGCTGCTTGCCTGGAAGAGGCCGGAGCAGACCTGGCTGAGGAGTGGGCCTCGGTGCAGATCGTCCACACTGAGGGATCTGGCAAAACTCAGTGCAAAGGGTGAGGACGTTCAAACATACCCGGGCTGGATTCCCCACCAGTCTTTATGGGTGAGACCTTAAGTAATGTATTTTAAAATCGTATATTTTATTTTAAAAAGATAAATACTGGATTCATAGAATTCATATGATATAATGCTCAAAAGGCAAAAAATTCCTGCTGTTGGAAGCAACTGTCAGGAGGTGAAGAGAGAAATAAACCGTCCAGACAAGGGCACAGTATTCCGCGCGGAAGGAAAGGAGCTCACGAGCGGGGTGGCCGTGGAGGGAGCTTCAGGGCCCGTTACTGAGGGACGCAGCCAATCTGGAAAGGCTGCGCGCTGTGCGGCTTCCCGAGAAAGGCAAAACTGTGGAGACGGTCAAAAGTCCAGTGGTCGTCGCCAGGGGTTTTGGGGGTGAGGAGACACCAACAAGCTGAGCACGGAGGGTTGGGGGAGGGGGGGGCGGGTGGAACGCAGGGGCTTGTGGGAAATTCCTAGACCTTCCTCTCAATTTTGCAGTAAACCTAAAGGTTTTTTTTATAAATATATATATATATATATATATATATATATATATTTACAGATTTTATTTATTTGTTAGAGAGAGAGTGAGCACGATTGGAGTGAGGAGTAGAGGGGAAGCAGGCCCTCTGCGGAGCCAGGAGCTGGATGCTTGGCTGGATCCCAGGACCCTGTGATGATGACCCGAGCTGAAGGCAGATGCTTAACCAACTGAGCCACCCAGGCACCCCTAAATTTTTTTAATTTAAGGATTTTATTTATTTGAGAGAGAGACTGAGACAGAGAGCATGAGCGGGGGGAGGGGCAGAGGAGGAGGGAGAAGCAGGTTGCTTGGGGAGCAGGGAGCCCCATGGGGGGCTCGATTCCAGGACCCTGAGATCATGACCCCAGCCGAAGGCAGATGCTTAACCCACTGAGCCACCCAGGTGCCCCTAAAAAAATAAAATGTTAAGAATAAATAAATAGATTTAAAGAATAAAATGTGAAAAAGTTTATGCAGTCAAAATTCTCCCAAGCCTCCCTCTTCTTTTTTTTAATAGTCAAAAGAATTTTTTTAATTTCCCAGTGCATGTATAAGTTATGTTACGCTGTAATGCAACCTACTAAATGTGCAATAGTATTGTCTAAAAAAAACCAATATACATACCTTAATTTAAAAACACCTGTTGCTAACCATCACCCGAGTTTTCAGTGAGCTGTAATCTTTCTGCTGGTGGAGGTTCTTGCCTCAGTGTTGGTGGCTGCTGACCGATCAGAATGGTGGCTGCTAAAAGGGTGACTGTGGCAATTTCTTAAAAGAAGACAACAGTGAAGTTTGCTGAATCAACCGAGTCTTCGTTTCACAAACAATTTTGCATTAGCAGGGGATGCTGTTTGATAGCATTTTACACACCGGAGAACTTCTTTCACAATTAGAGTCAATCCTCTCAAACCCAACCCCTGAGTCATCAGCTATGTTTACGCGCTCTTCGAAATCTTCTGCTGTCATCTCAACAGTCTTCACAGTATCTTCACCAGGAGTAGATCCCATCTCAAGAAACGTCTCTCTGCTCATCCATGAGAAACAAGCCTCATCCACGAAAGTTTTATCATGAGTTTGTAGCAACTCAAATCCCATCTTCAGGCTCAACTTCTTTTTTTTTTTAAATTTAATTTTATTTTTTCAGTGTTCCAAGATTCCTTGTTTATGCACCACACCCAGTGCTCCATGCAATACGTATCCTCCTTAATACCCACCACCAGGCTCACCCAACCCCCTCCCAAGCCCTCCCCTCCAAAACCCTCAGTTAGTTCCTCAGAGTCCACAGTCTCTCATGGTTGGTCTCCCCCTCCAATTCCCCCAACTCCCTTCTCCTCTCCATGTTATCCCATGTCCTCCATGTTATCCCTTATGCTCCACAAGTAAGTGAAACCATATGATAATTGACTCTCTCTGCTTGACTTATTTCACTCAGCATAATCTCCTCCAGTCCCGTCCATGTTGCTACAAAAGTTGGGTATTCATCCTTTCTGATGGAGGCGTCATACTCCATTGCATACATGGACCACATCTGCTTTACCTATTCGTCCGTTGAAGGGCATCTTCCACAGTAGAAGCCTCCGTCTTCTTGTGCTTGGAGGAAAGCCAGATTAACAGCTTCTTTTATGACCTTCCACAGTCTGTGCACGGGAGGAATTACCACCAGGCTCTCTCGGACTTTATTAATAAACACAAATGGTAGCAGAGCATACACACTGCACTGCACTTGCTTTTTCACATAATTTAATATAAATAATGATATTACTTGCCTGTAAACCTTTCTCTCTATAAGAGGAAAACTCAGCCCTAGCTCTTTGAGAAAGGCAACCCCAGCGTCAGAGGCTCAGAATCCCTGCATGCCAGGCTGTGAGCGAGACGGCAGCAGAATGGAGAGAGCTTTGCAGTCATCACAGAGGACTTCTGGACTCGAACCAGGGACTTTATGATCCGCAGACCAGTGTTCTGCCCCTGAGCTATGCTCCCTCCCTGAGCAGGCAGACCTGCTTGGGACTTCTCACTTGGGTAGCTACACCCAAGACACCTGGGAGAACTAGACTTAATGTTTACTGAACACTTCTACTGTGCTAGAGAAACTGATCTTAGAGAGACATCTATATATATGTGTGTGTGTATTTCTAAACGACTTAAAAAGCATTTCGGGGGTACCACCACTATCACCATCTTTATCGAGCATGACAGTGATGCCCAGGATTAAAGCAGCTCGTCCCAGTTTACAGCGTGACAGAATGAGACTTAGCCACCACTTTCCTCACACATCATACTCATCTGAAGAGCTTTGTCTTATAGGACTTTTTTGGGAAATATTTGTCTTATAAATATTGCGTGGAAGAAATGTCCTTTGAGTGAAAGCAAAAAGACAATGTCTATGAAAATCTTGTGGCCAAAATACTTATTATATATTGCAGTACCAAAAAAGTCAGCATTAAGAGTTCTCTTTAAGTAGCAAATTTGGCTCCGAGGTAGCAGCCACCTCAGCACCTGTATCAGAGCATTTTCATGAAATATCCTATGTTCTGCGGAGCAAATCAAAGGTGGCTCTCTAGGGACCTGGAAATCCATGGGTTTCTTATACCTTCCCAAGAGCCACCTGCCTCCCACGGTCTCTTTTCTGTAACTGGGGGAGCAGTCCAGCATACTGCGGGGAGCAAGGGGAGCCCCCCCGACCAGCACACCCACACCCACCTATCCCCTGCAAACTGCCAGAAACCTACGAGGCTCCCCCCGCTCAGGAGTGCGCACCATCTACAGGTGGCTGGTCCAGAGGGATAGGGGCTTTAGGAGGAAGGTGCATATCAGATTTCAAAGAGTCCAAAAATCCCACAAAACATAAACTATCTCATTTATAAATGTTAATATTGATTACATGTTGAAATGATAATGTCTCAGATCTATTCCATCAAAATACAGAAATCAGTTTCACCCATTTCTTTTTACTTTATATTTTTAAGAGTGTCTCACCTTTGGGGCACCAGGGTGACTCTATCGGTTGAGCGGCTGCCTTCAACTCAGGTCATGATCCCAGGGTCCTGGGATCAAGTCCCATTTCGGGCTCCTTGGTCAGCCGGGAGCCCGCTTCTGCCTCTCCCTCTGCCCCTGCTCATGTGCGCATGCTCTCTCTCTCCCCTCTGTCAAATAAATAAATAAAATCTTAAAAAAAAAAAAGGTCCCACCTTTGCTGATATATAATTGGCACTTAACATTGTATTAGTTTGGCGTAATGATCTAATAGCTCAGTATCTGTGCAGACTGTGGAATGAGCACCACAAGAAGTCTAGCGAACATCCGTCACCTTACAGAGTTAGACATTTGTCCCCTGGTGATGAGAACTTCTAAGAGGCTCTGGGAGAGGCCGCCGGGGTGCTGAGTTGGTGGCTCATTGGGCTCAGGTCGTATCTTGGGTGGTGAGAGCTCCAGGGTGGAGTCCGCTGGGGATTCCCTCTCTCCCTCTACCTCTTCCCCTGCTTTCTCTCTAAATAAATAAAGTCTTTATAAAAACTCTACTTTCTTAGCAACTTCCAAACACACAACCCAGTATTGTTAGCTGTGCCCAGCAAGCTGCACCTTACCTCCCAGGACTTAACTGTAATTAACTGGAAATTTGTACCTTTTGACACTCTTCACCCACCCACCCCCCCTTTTTTTAAACTTTACTTAAAGTGCCTACTGGCAAATATAAACTTAGGTAAGTAGCTTGCGTACTATGTCTGGGCTGGCAAGGCTGACCTCACCTGTGACTCCAGAGCTGCAGGGAAGTGGGATAAAACAGTGCAACAGGGGGCACCTGGATTTGAACCAGGGACCTCTTGATCTGCAGTCAAATGCTCTACCCCTGAGCTATACCCCCAGGTATATGTGCCCTTTCTCATACACACTCTTCTACCCCACCCAGCTGCAACCGGTCCTGCCAGCCTCCGTGACTTCTGTGGCCTCCCTGGCCTCCAGTTTCCTCCCAAACTCGCCTTTCTGCTCTGAACGCCAGCTCGCTCTCTTCCCCGGGTTAGGTGGATGAATGGGTCAGGCGCCCACAGCCGGAGGCAGCAGAAAATCGGGGACCTTCTCCTTATCTAGACTCAGAATCCCAGGCCTCCAGAGGCCCTCTCCATGCGCTGCACGGGGGCTGAGAGCAGGGGCCACCTGGTTTTTTCCCCATCTAACATCTTCTCTCCTCTGCCCCCCCCCCCCCCAGTCCTTTCTCTCCTTTGCCTTCCTTCCTTCCGTGCCTCTTCCCCCTGTTCCCTGGTGTCACTCAGGGCCCTTTGCTCTGCTCTGCTCCCCTCTCCAAGCCGCCGAGACCTCATAGACCCATTCCTAAATCAAGTATCGTCTTCCCCAAACTAACTCCAGGCCTGCGCTGTGAATGGGAGACCAGGCCCAGTAAATAAAACAGGATAGGTGAGCCAAGTTGCCAGAACTGAAAGAACACGAGCAACACTGGAGGGCTTGTCCTGGCAAATAAGAGGCCGTCTACTAGAGCAGGCGACTGGAAACAGCCTAACGCCAGACGGCACACCTGAGTCCCAGACCTGGGAACCGCCATGGCAGAGTCACAGCGTAATAAAATAATCACACAGGTTGATCTCGCCATCATTATGTTCGCGACAATCCCGGACCACAGGGGCTGTGACTGTTACCTCCATTTTACAGATGAGGAAACTGAGGTCCCCGGATCTTACATAAGTAATCCGACATGCAATGATTAGCAAGTGGGGTTGCAAATCCAAGCAGTCTCGCTCATCTACACGCCTCACCCCCGGGTTGCAGCCTGAGAGCCACAGCGATCCGAAATGCACACGGAAAGGAAAGGCGTTTATGTAAATAACGCTGGGAGAATTCAGTTGGTCATTTGGGAAAAATTATTAAAGCAGCAACTAGGGGTGCCTGGGTGGCTCAGTTGTCAAGCGTCTGCCTTCAGCTCAGGTCATGATCCAAGACGCTGGGATCGAGCCCTGCATCTGGCTCCCTGCTCAGTGGGGAGCCTGCTTCTCTCTTTCCTCCTGCTTGTGTTCTCTCTCTGGCTATGTCTCTCTCTGTCAAATAAATAAAATCTTAAAAAAAAATAAAGTAGCACCTAAGCTTCTCTTTGTGTACCCAAATAAAGTCCAAGTGGATTAAAGCATGATGTACAAAGAAAAGTAAAAATGAGTATCTAACTGATTTAGGAACAGCAAAGAAAGCATTCCAGTAGAAGAAATCCCAACAGAAAATAGCAATAGATTTGGCTAATAAGCATTAAAAGTTTAGGTAGGTAGACAAAATCAAAAGGTTAATAGCAACTTGGAAAATGTCCTCATCATTTATGATAGACAAAATATTACTGACTAATCTTTCACGACTAAAGAGCCCACATATAATGACAAAGGCCATTGAGGATGTGTTCAATCTCAGTAAATCAGAATAAATCTTAGTAAAACCAATGAAATCCAAATTATGAGACTGATGCACTACCTACTGTGCTAACGAGGCACCTAAGAAATCCAAATGAAAACATTATAATATTTTACGTTTATCAAATTAGAAAAAAATTTTCTACAATAAAATGTATTATTTTCAGAATCAGAAAAACCAATAAATATTGCAAATTTAGGAATATTCCCTTCTAGGGGCGCCCGGTCACTCAATGGGTTAAGTGTCCAACTCCTGGTTTTGGCTCAGGTCATGATCTCAGGGTCCTGGGATGGAGCCCCATGCCGGGCTCTGTGCTGGGCAAGGAGCTGGCTTAGGATTCTCTCTCTCCCTCAGGGCCCCAACCCTGCCCCGCCTCCACTCACACGTGCTCTCTCTCTCTCTCTAAAAACAAAACACTATTCCCTTCTACTAATTGCAAGAAATACCTTTTCCTATTGACATAGTAAGTAATTGCTTTAAGATCAAAAGAATCAATGGAATACTAATTTGGGAAATATACGTTATAATTTACATATAACTCATTTAAGCTTTTGGAGGAATAGTTCTTCCACTCTGAAGATGAGGACACAGGCTCCGAAAGTCTCCAAGAGACTCAATTTCAAGACCTCCCGGGTCCAGGTGTGTGGCTGTTTCCACGATACCACACTCCATCTGTTGGGCGGGTACCGGGAGGAGCAGGAGGGTGGAATCCCCGGGGTAAGTCCTACCACCCCAGCAGCCATCATGGTCCCCTCCAGGTGAGGATGTGTGTCAACCTAAGACATTGATGGTGGCTCAGATATGTTGAGTGTTTAGCACATTGAGGCTCTACTCGTGCCTCTTCCCATTTAATCCTCCCAAGGACCCTTGGAGGCAGTACAATGATTATCTCCTGGGAAGTAGCTAAGAGGACGCCCATTTTGTAGATGAAGAAACAGAAACTAGAGGGTTTTAAATAACTTTCAGTCATGTGACAAAACCCACTCCGTCCCAGGTTCCGGTCTAGCATTGAGCGAGGGCTCAGCAGTGAACCCTGCCCTCAAGGAACCTGTGTTCTGAGAGGTGTGGGGCGACAGACAGGAACACAAAGGAAGCAGATCATTGCAGAGAAGGAAAACACGATAGGAACACGGAGCAGGCTGACGGGACGGAGGGTGACGGGGGCGAAATGGGATACTCAGGGAAGTGACAATTACAGCGGAAGTCTGGATGATAAGCCAGTGGGTCAGATGCGGACGCAGAGCCTTCCCGGCTGTGGGCACCGCTCTGCTGGGGCTCGGACAGAGACGAGCCTGGCAGGACGGAGGAGTGTGACCTGCGCCAGTGTGGCCACAGCAAAGGGACGGAGCAGGACAGGGGTTCACGTGGAAGGCAGCGAGGTGGGGCAGGGTCAGCCGGTGGGTTTTATCTCATGTGCCACGGAGGGAAGGGCGGAGCCCAGGCTGAATGCAGATTGTCTTGCCTGTGTCCCTGAGTCACCACCTCTGAGACCCTCCTCATGGGCTCTCTGCAGTGGACTCAACCCAGGGCCTGCTGTGTCGATCTGTAAGTCTCCTTGGCCATGAATTTAGGTTTGTTATTGTTCATTCGGTCTTCGGGGCTCCCGTCCACGTGGAGGGAACCTTCTAGTGGAGGAGGCACGCCTGTCCCTCAGGAGACACACTGTCACTCAGGTCCTCCTTCAGCGGTGACTGTGATAATTGCCATGACCCCGGACAGGGGGCAGGGTGACCCTAGACTGTGGGGCTCCGGAGGGCTTCTCTGAGGCGGTGTCATCTCCACCACACATTGAGGGAGAAAGGGAAGTTGGGTGGAGACAAGTGGTCCAGGAGGGCCGTGCAGTTCGGGTGGAAGCCTGAGCTGAAGAGCAGAGAGAAGGGCAGGATGTCCGAGTCAGGGAGACAGACCCTTGGGGGTCAAATGGGGTCCCCCCCAAATTCATGTGCTTCCAGGAACCTCAGAATGTGGCATTATTTGGAAATAGGGTCATTGAAGATATAATTAGTTAAATTAAGATGTGGTCATACTGGATTAGGGTGGGTCCTTAATCTAATCGGGCTGTTGTCCTTATAAAAGGAGAGACACCCAGCTAGAGACACACACATGCAAGGAAGATGCCATGTGATCACAGAGGCAGGCGCTGGACCTAAGCCTTCATAAGGCAAGGGACACCAGGATTGCTGGCAACCACCAGGAGCTAGAAGCGAGGGACAGATTCCCCATCAACTTCTGTGGCGGAAAGCCACCCAGTCTGTGGTCCTTTGTTATGGCAACTCTGGGAAACTGATCCACAGCCCACGATAGGGCTGCAGAGCTAGGTAGGGCCTGGTGGGCCCCGTTGGGATTCTGGATTTTGCCCTCAGAGCAATGGGGAGCCCCGCTTAGGGTGACAAGCTAAAGAAGATCACGGTCAAATCCGCATTTTCACAGGATCCGTCCAGGTGCTCCGTGTCTCCAAGCATTCAAATCCACGGAGAGCCGAGGGTCGGGCCCCACAAGGACCCAGCCCCGGCTCCAAAGCCTCGCCGGGCCACACGGAACCCCACACGCTGTGTTCCTCAAACGCCCGGAGACTGTGCACCCCGCTGCCCTCCCCCGCAGAAGCCGCCTTGCCCGGCTCCCAGCCCGCGGGGACCCGACCTGCGGCCGCAGACAAGCAGCAGCTGGCGGGCGCTCTGGGGAAAGGCCTGGCGGTGTGCATCAGAAGCCTGCGGGGGGGGGGGGGGAAGTCCATACCCTTTGACAGGGCAATGCCACCTCTCGGCGACAGCGAGACCAGTGCTGCACTTGTGTGCGAGCGCAAGCAAGCCCGGCCCGTCGTCAGGGCGCTCGTCCCGGTCCACCTCCGCGGGGGGCCGAGAGGTCCGCCTCCTGCTCCGGCGAGCCGAGCCCGCGGGCAGCGGCCGAAGGAAGTGCGGCCCGCGGCGCCCCGCGACCCCCTTCCCGCTCTCCCCTCCGGCGGCTGCGGGAGTCCGGGGCGGCCTCTGCGCCCCCCGACCCCCATCGGCGCGCGGCCAACCCCGAGGCCTCGCCTTTGTGTTCGCGCCCGGATCCGCACAAAGAACGGGCGCCGCGAAGCTCGGGGGACGGGCCGGGCTGGCGGGGCGCGCGAGGAGCCGAGGACGCCGGAAACGGTGGCCCCAGGCGGCGCAGGGGGCGGACCCGGGGCGCCCCGGAGGGAGAGACCCCCGGCTTCTGGGGACGGCCCCCTGGTGGGCGCGAGGCAGCCGCCCGCGCCACCACCGAGAGGCCCGCGTTCCTAGAGCGGCCGCGGGCGGCCAGGTGCGCGCGGCGGCCTCCGGGCTCCGGGCTCCGGCCGGCAGGGGGCAGCACGGCCGCGGCCGCCCCACGTGGCGGGGGCGCGGGCAGCGAGGCCCAGGGCCCGGGGGCGCCTCCTGCGGCGGGCGGGCGGCCTCTCGGGCCGAGGAATTTTAAAAATTCAAGCCATTAAAGATTAAATGTGCAAAACGCATATATATTTAAAATAGATCTGTAGAAATATATTTTAAAATAAATCTATAGAAATAATAAAATTAAAAACTGTGGCTTTCCTGCCCCCCCCGTGAGCTCGCAGCACGGCTGGCCTCGCGGGTCCGCGTTACCCAGGGGTGCGCTCGGGGCCCGGCGGGCGGGGCGTTGAAGGCTCGGGCGGGAAGGGCCGGCGCGGGGGCTGGGTGCGCGGCGCGGCGCGGCGGGGCCCGGGGTGGGGGTGGGGGCCGCGCGGCGGGAGGTCGTGTCCCGGGGCCGCCCGGGCCGTGCCGGGGCTGAGCGTGCGACGGCCGGGAGCGGGACGGCCTCGGCGGCGCCGCGGGCCTGTGCGAACAGACGGACGAGGGCGACGGCTGCAGCTCGGGGAGGCCGCGGAGGGGAGGGAGGGCTCCCCGGCCGCCAGGGAGATGCCACCGGCTCCTTCTGCCCGCGGCCCGGCTCTGCTGCCTGCGGGCCCTTGCGTCACCCTCCTCCCGAGGCGGGGCAGCCCGGAGGCGTTCTGTCGTCGCCCTGGGCGGCCCGCGACTGCCGCAGGAGGATCTGGCAGTGACCCGGGGGCTCTACCTAATACTGGGGCTGAAATATCGGCGGGAATGATAAAACACGTATCTCTGAAAGGCTTTGGCTTGGCTTGAATGAAGAAAACGGTCTGCATCCCCACGGGGCAGAGACGGGGCCATTACCTGTGTTCCGTCCTGCACACTCACCTGTGGCTCCTTCACCCCATCGCTTAACGTGCACGAAGCCCCTCGTTTGGGTCAGCCTGGGGCGCTCGGGGGAGCCCAGGGGAGCCCCCAGGAGCCGGGTGACCCTCCAGGCTGCCCTCAGGCATGTTGTGTGGCCAAGGGTCCTGCAGGCGCCACTTGGACCTGAATCTCCTCTCGCCTTCCCCGTGTAGGCGACTGCTGTAAAAATAACGTGGGGGATCCTTGCAGCTTCTGACAGGGCTTTTCTGGCCATCTGTGCTATTTCCCCCGCCTTCCAGGGATTCTTGGAGAGTGTCACTTCGCTGGATTTCACTGCGACTCGCCACTGTCTGATGAGAACATCTGCCCAGTGATGGAGAGGTTACCGAGAGTAGAAATGCATATACCCCCCAAAGAAGAAAGAAACTTAAGAACCCCCTGTCCTATCAGGGAACTAAGTAAGCCTGCGATGTGGCACTGGGTGCAAGCAACACACAGAGTTTGGATTGAACTGGGAGAAGCTGGAGTAAGGGACGAGGGTGGTCAGAGACCCCCAGGGCAGCCCCGGGGTCGGAGAGGGCGGAGCAGGTGGGAGTAGTCCCTCCCCCGAGGTGGGGGTGCTCCAACGTGGCACGGACCCCGTTACTTCACTTGTTTACGTTGCGAAGACGGGGGTGTTTAAACCGGATTCTAGGGCTAAAAACAAAAGCCTGAAAACACGGCCAGATGAAGCGCAGAGCCTTTGGCTGATCACTGTAAATTTAATGAAAATGTCGTGTCCTTAAGCTGAGATTCTAAAATATTGTAGATTTCGTTCCTACCGATTTCATTTCTTCCAAGGAATCGGCTTCATTTCACAGGTGTGGAGGTGGTTGAACGTCCTCATACTGGTGGTAAATAAAATTATTTCTTCTGTTACATTTTCGGAGGAGAATTGATACCTTCTCTTGAAGAAATAAAGGGCTCATTCAATAAAAAGATAAACTTTTATTGTTTGGGACTCAGAAATTCCTCTCACAGAAAGCAAATAACAATGCTATTTTCTTTTGGGAGAGAAGGGTTTTTAAATTAAATTCTGAAATTCTATTATGCGATTATTACATACTAATGTGAGTTCGTCTTTTTGGTAAAATGAACACCCCAGCATGTTTGTATGCAGTTTCTGCTCATTCCAAGACTTGAAGGAGCTGGCACAGATTCGAGCAAGAAAAATGTGTCTTTCTTCTCAGTATGTCTACTGTTTAAATTAAATATACTGGAGATTGGTGTAATTTGGTCTGGATATTAACTTGGTTTTTTTGGCATGTTCTGAAATGTTTGAAGTTTCATTTTTTTTTTCCAAACCTATTTCAAAATGTATTACAAACCTTCAGCTAGTAAATCATCAATGAAGTCAAGATAAGTGAAGGAATCCACCGCATTAAATGGGAAGGGATAATCATTATTTTAGTTGGATGTATGTTATTAAATTGTTCAAAGTGGTAACTATACAAACCAATGTACTGCTTTTACTTTTGGACAAAATTAATGTGACTTTTAGGGATGACGATTAATCTAAGCAGGATAATACAAAATCATTTTCTCCTAGATTTTAGAATTTGTATAAGTAATTTGCCTGCAGAAAATCTGATTGTGGAACCATGTGGCTCTTGGGTCATATCTTCAGTGGGAGAATAGCAAAAGTCATATTTCATAACCTGCTAAATTTTCTGCTGAATTTACCTTAAATCCAATCAATTTCAATTTTTTGAGGGCACAGCCTTGGTATTTGTGTACCCTGTAAACAAAGAACTGATTGAATATAGTTCTTTTTTTAATCACATTTAAAAAAAAGATTTTTATTTATTCATTTGTCAGAGAGAGAAAACAGGCACAGGTAGGGGGAGCAGCAGGCAGAAGAAGCAGGCTCCCCACTAAGCAAGGAGCCTGATGTAGGACTTGATCCCAGGATCCTGGGGTCATGACCTGAGCCGAAGGCAGACACTTAACCTACTGAGCCACCCAGGCGCCCCTGATTAAATATAGTTCTTAAATTTTTTTTTAAAGATTTTTACTTATTTATTTGTCAGAGAGAGTGAGTACATGCAGACAGAGTGGCAGGCAGAGGCAGAGGGAGAAGCAGGCTCCCTGATGAGCAAGGAGCCGGATGTGGGACTCGATCCCAGGATGCTGGGATCATGACCTGAGCCGAAGGCAGCTGCTTAACCAACTGAGCCACCCAGGCGTCCCATTTCTTAAAAAGATTGTATACTTAGGCGATACTGAATCTCAAAGGAAATGGCTATCCTGATATTCATTATTTAAATAAAAATTACTAATGAGCATAGACATTTTCATTGGTATACTTTGCCATTAAAATTCAACTTTCCATGACTCTAGGTGATAGACAGTAGTGGTACTCCTGTCTTATACTCGAGTTATTTTGAGAACCTGGGTATTATTTTACAAAGAGAAAGGGAGTTTCGTTCGAAGGGACGGAGAGAACCAAGAGGTGGTGTAGGCCTGGAAAGTGAGAGTGTGATTTTATTAGCAGGTACGTTTTCTTTGTGATAATCTCCGTCACCCAGCTCCTTCTCTGTTAAGCAAATGGCTTGTTAGGTCCCCACTTCTGAAACAAACAGAAGGGGAGCCCTGACCCTAACGCGTAGCTCTCTTCCCAAATGCCTGAAGCAGGAGGGGGGGGGCTCATGTTTAAAAACAGGGGCCAGGGGCGTCAGGGTGGCTCAATCGGTTATGCAGCAAACTCCTGATTTTGGCTCAGGTCACATCTCAGGGTCACAGGATCGGCCCCGCCTCAGTCTCTGTGCTCAGTATGGTGTCGGCTTGAGGATCTCTCTCCCCCTTTCCCTCTGCCCCTCCGCTGGCTCTCCTTCTCTCAAGTTAATAGAGAAATCTTAAAAAACAAAAAACAAAAAACAAAAAAAAACAAACCAGGGACTAGCCGGGCGGCCCACTCATGGGAGCCCCCAGCAACCTCTCTGCATGACCCGACCAGCCCGCAGGAGAGCCGGGCCTGCCCAGGGTGGCTGCCTGCCGAACTTCCCAAGTGTCCACGGGATAGTCGGAGCTGCGAATCAGAGAGAAATAGTACTCTTTGCCATTATTGAGGATCCACGTGGATGAAATCGGGGGACAGTATATAACAGCCCCTAATAACATCACCCACTTTGGTCCCACACACTGAGGTTTCAGTTCTGGCCATGTGATCTCGGGCTTGTGGCTTAACCTCTCTGACCGTCATCTGGAAAAGCGGGACCGAACACCGATTTCACAGGTCGTCACAGGAGGAGATGAAATGAAAGCATGGACTTGGCATAGTGCCTGGAACATGGCAAGACCCCGTGAATCGTGGTTATTGTTACTGTCCCTAATGAACTCCAGGCTGGGGCTCATCGCTGACCGGAAGTTCTCGGGTAAGGCCACCGTTAGCGCTAGATTCAATTTCTCTTTCTTTCCTTCTCCTTCCTTTCTTCTCTCCCTTTCTTGAAAAAAAAAAAAAAATCCTTTTTGCCTGGAGTGACCTCTTGCAGGAAGTAAAATTAAAAGCATCAGATTCTATTATATTTGAACTAACAGTACTCACGTCAAGGAACCCAGCTAGAAGTGGTAAAGGCAGAATGGATTTTTTAAAAAATTGAAACCTAGACATTCCCACCATGCCTGGGAAGCAGCAAGAGGCTTCAGTAGCCACACGGCTTTCCAGAGCTGGAGGAGAGGCCTTGGCCTGACTCACCGTTGCCCTGGCAACAGTAGGGCCCGGAGGCCTCCGTCCCTGATCCCTTAATCCGAGGAGCCTCCATGACTGTGCCTCTGGAAAGGTCTCCCACAGACACCTGGCTGGTTAAAGCTACCCTGAGAGGAGGGACAGAGCAGAGATGGAGGTGGGATTCTTTGGGAAGACGGCTGCCTCAATGTGCCTGTGATGGTTCCAGCTTTCCAGATCCCCACAGGCTTGGTCGAGAGGACGAGGCCGCAGTCTTCAGCGCTGTCAAGGTGGTAGATGGCTTCCTCTTCCCTGTTTGGCCTTGGAGCCCAGGACTCCGCTTTGCACGTACTGATGTTTCCTCAGCACTGGGAGCTATAGGACAATGAGCATTCCCCAGGGCCCTGGACGCAGCCCTTGCTCCCTCCGCTGCCCCTCTGGCCCCCTCCACCCAACACACACCTGAGGGAGGAGGCAGCACAGACAGTAATTTCTTCAGCTGCAATGCCACAGACTTGACCCCAAGGTCTTTTTTGCCTCTAAAATTCTTTTTTAGTCTCTTGCTCTGGTTGTAATGTTGGCAAATATATGGCTCAGAGCCTGTCCGGCTCAGTAGATCTACCGTTTCCTCAAAGTTTGTCCTGAGGATAGAATGAAACAATCTGAAAGAAGGGCTGGCTTTCCTTTTCCAACGACCGTTCAGATCCCAGGGAAAGAGCGCGGCGGTCAGGCTCCTGGGTTTTGGAGGTAGAAAGGTCAGAGTTCGAATCCTGACTGTACCGTTTGGTTGCTGTGCGACTTTGGGTCTACTTAACCTCTCGGAGCCTCAAGCTCTTCACCGATCAAATGCGTGTGACATAAAGTCTTCAAAAGAAGCATTTGCTTCATGGCAATTACTCTTTCTGGTGCACAACTCCGTGGGGCCAGTGGTGACTGACAAGACAGGAGTTTGAAAGTCTGGCCTTCTAGTTCAATGAAGGGCTCCCTAAGAAAACCCTGGGAAAGGGTGCCCCATCCCCAGAAAGGTGGGGTGCTGCCCACTGCAGGCTCTGGCTTGTGGCTGAGAGGTGAGTTTAAATCCCTGTCCGCTCTGGCTTCGAGACCAAGATGGAGTTGTCCATGTGCTTTGAACGTCCTCACGCCGAAATACCTTTCTGCTTCTGCCTGTGGGGGACATCTCCTTCTCAGAGACTCATTCTTTCAGGTTCCGGCACTAGCCCACTACCTACCTGAACTTCCTTGTTCACTAAACCAAGTCGTCTTTAACCATGAGCTAATAATGAAATCAGCAAAGTTTTATCGAGAACTTACTATGCGCCAAGGTCTTTGCTATCTATCTATTCTGCATGTTACTGACGCCTCAGAACAATGGAAGGCTCATTATCCCCACTGAAAAGATGACGAGGTGGACGTTCCGTTAATTAACTGATTCAAGGCCATACAACGGTCAAGTGTAAATGCACATCTGTTGGACTCCGGAGTCAGTCTATGCTCTAGTGACCGTCCTCTGATAGCTGTTGGCCTCTGGCGCCGCGGAGGTTATGGTGGATGGGAAGTGAGAATCACGATTGGGCCAGGGAGTTGGGACGAGAGGAGGACACCTTGGAGTTCAGGGTCCCTCGGGGACAGAGGCATGAAGAGGGGGTTAGAGCCAAGGGAGGGAAAGTAGAATCACAGAGAACCCCCTGCAGCACAGTTCTGCACAAGAAGTACCAGTCTCTGTATTTAACCCTTTACAACCAGATTTCCTAGGAAAAGAAAGGCTCACCATTCCTACGTGAGCCACAATGGCCCGAGGATGTCCTGGTAACCGTGTATAACAAACAAAGTCACTGTGACCTCCCCGGACCACTGTGGTCTCCTTCTCATCTAAACATCTCCAGCACCCTCTGGTCCTCAAATTCCTGGACTAGTAGAGGTTTTGGGCGGCAGTGGCTGTCCACCAAGTATCTCCAAATACCTCTCCTGACATCTCTTCTGGGCTTTCGATGTGCCGGTGTGGCCAAGGACCATTTCCTCTGTCACCCCTGCAACCTCCAGCCACCGGTTCCATGGTCTGTGGCCTGCCCTTTGCACCTGGCTGGCTCACCCAGACGGCAGACCACGGCCGGTTTCCGGCCCATCGGCCTCAGTCTCCTGGCCCCAACTGCCTCACGCCTCTTCCCTGCTCTGCAGTGGTTTCCCGCACACGCTCAAACCAAACTACAGTCGTGGGAGATCCCAGATCCAAGACCCTCTGTGCATGCTGAGTCCGCCTCAAGCCAACCTCCTTGACCTTGGTTTTCTACATAAACCCTTTCTCCAGTTCTGCGGGTGTCATTAGTTACTGCTTCTTCACACGGGAGCCCGCTTTCCACAAGCCCCCCTTTAAGAATCCCTGCATGGACAAGGCCTTGCCCATCTTCCCCATCTTTGGAATCCTCCCCAGCCCAAAGGATCCCCACTGACACCCCACTCCCCCGAGAAGGGGTTCTGATGTCTCCAGGCTCTTCCTCCTGTGGTGGCAGAGCACCCATCCCGCTCATGGCACCTCTGGTTTACTGCACACAGTGTCACCGCCTGGGCCTGGGTCAGGTTCTGCAGCCCAGGACCCAGACCAGCCTTGCCAGCCCCCATCCCAGCCCCGGCCCGCCCCTCCTCCCGCTGCTTGCTCTGCCTACCAGCCTCGCAGACAATTTTCAGGGAACAGAGAAGTCCCATCCTTTCAAATGTGACACCTTGAGCATCACTTCTCTTCTCTGTGCGTCTCTATAAAGGAGGTGGTTGGTGACCTCTTGGTCTCTTCCCAGTCAATAATATGGCACCTTCGCTCTTAAATTCTTTTCTGAACTCCGTAATTACGCTGTCCACTCCTCTCCGCCCTCTGACTCATGACTTAATCTTCCTCCCTTCAGTAGTCCTTGTCTCTCCAGCTCTTCTCCCTGTTTTTGGCCCAAGTCTGGCCTCCCCAGGCCAAGGAGGCTGAGCCTGGCCCTCTGCGGGCCTCCAGGAATTGTCCCTTCCGATGGTCCGAATTCTCTCCGGGTCACAGCGGAGCCCAGAAGCAGGGTGAGGGTGAGTCACTCTGGCCAGTGTCATGCGCCCTCGGTTTCTCTTTCTAGGCCTCACTGGAGGGCCACTGGACACGAACCAGTCCCTAGACCTAGGGTGCCTCTGCGCATTTGACAACTCCAAAGAGGGTAGCTTTGGTGCACAACATATACATAAAAAAAGGTCTCACTGGAGCCTTTTGAGCTTTCCCCAACGACTAGCACCAGGGGCCTCCGCACCCCTTCCCCACCCCTCCCTGTGCCCCCCTGCACTCCGGGCCATGCCACCGCACCCCGAGCTGCATTCCAAGCTGTCAGGGAAGTCGGCCTGGCCCTGGGGGAGGCACGTAGCTTTTGCAGTTGAACCGTGTAACTGTCTCCCCAGAGCATTCCAAACCTCCCCGACCATCGACCATCGTTAACTGCGCGCCCTGTTCCCCCTTAAACCGCCCCCCCACCCTGTCCTCCGGGCAGCCAGCAGGGGCCGCCCTTCCGTGCACCCATTCACTACCTCAAGCTCCGCAGCCCCGTCTCCTCCTTGACCTTATAATCCGTGGGGTCTGCGCCCCCACCGCCGCCCAACACGGGGAACGAGCACAGAAGAGGGGCTCAAGGGAACCTGGCAAGCGACACTAGGCACAGGTCCCTCGGCCACCTTCTCAAGCCCTCCCCTTCAAAACCAAACAAAAACGGCAAACAGGAAACGCTCATCTTTTAAAAATTACTCTATTATTATCAAATAGAACCACAGTATCCAAAAGGTAATTATAAAGTTCTAGTCCCCAACTAAGTGGCCCTGCACCGCCCCTCCGAGTGGCCGGCGGCCAAATCACTCCCCCCGTGCTGATTGGTTTCATCCATTTTATTGTCAAGGAAATTAACAGCCCGAAGGGGTTCCCCAGGTCCGCGCACTCCCCCCACCCGGGTAAACACGGCAGCAAGCGACCTGGTCTCACTACCCCGGTGTCCTTGGGAGGAGGGACGAAAGGAGGGGAGGGGGGCTCACAGCAAAGGGGCTAGGGGCGCCCCGGCCCCGCCCGCCCGGCTGGGGCCTCGCGGCGGCCGGCAGGTGTCCGGGGCGGGCCGGGCGGCGGCGGCGGGCGCGCTCACTCGCCCGTGTGGGTCCGCAGGTGGTACTTGAGCGACTGCTTGTAGCGGAAGCACTTGGCGCAGTGCGTGCAGGGGTAGGGCCGCTCGCCCGTGTGCGCGCGCTGGTGCTCGAGCAGGTGGTGCTTCTGCGTGAAGCGCTTGCCGCACTCGGCGCAGTGGTAGGGCCGCTCGCCCGTGTGGATGCGCCGGTGCTCGAGCAGGTGGTGCTTGCGGATGAAGCTCTTGCCGCACTCGGGGCAGGCGTGCGGGCGCTCGCGCGAGTGCACGCGGCAGTGGTTGGTGAGCTTGGACTTCTCGCTGAAGCTCTTCTCGCACTCGGGGCACTTGAAGGGCCGCTCGCCCGTGTGAGTCCGCTGGTGGCGCAGCAGGTGCGACGGGCGGCTGAAGCTCTTGCCGCACAGGCTGCAGATGAAGGAGACCTCGTGCTTGCCCGCGTGCACGCGCTGGTGGATCACCAGGCTGATGTGCAGGCGGAAGCTCTTCTTGCACTCGGGGCACGTGTAGGGCCGCTCGCCCGTGTGCGTGATCTGGTGCTTGGTCAGGCTCGACTTGTGGCTGAAGCTGCTGTCGCACTCGGGGCACTTGTAGGGCTTGGGGCCGCCGCCGCCGCTGCCCGAGCTGGGCGACTTGGGGCGCGGCTTGAGCGCGTGCTTGGGGGCGAAGCCGGGCGCGCGCTCGGGGGACGCGTAGCCGCCGCGGACGCGGTGGATGCGCTGGTGCAGCGTGAGCTGCTGCTTGTGGCGGAAGCTGATCTCGCACTCGGCGCACTCGTACGGCCCCTCCTTGATGTGGTTGCGCTGGTGGATGATGAGGTTGATCTTGAGGCGGAAGCTCTTGCCGCACTCCATGCACGTGAAGGGCCGCTCGCCGCGCCGGTTCCGCTGCTGCTGGCTCGACGGGCCGCGGCTGTCGCCCAGGTGCCGCTCCCCGTGCGCCGGCGGCGCCAGCCTCTTCCCCGACGGCTTGCCCAGCTGCAACGGCGGGGGGCTCTCCTCGCCCTCGGGGGACAGCTCCCCGGGCAGGGGCGTCTGGTACATGGCGGCCTCGTAGCGCCCGGACAGCGGCCCCAGGGCCTGCAGGTGCTGCGGCAGCTCGTCCTCCTCCTCCTCTTCCTCCTCCTCCTCCTGCTCCTCGGTTTTGATCACGATCCCCTCTGCTCCAGGGACAGGGAGAGAGAAGGACACACGTCAGCGGCGGCCCAGGGGCCTGCACCCGGGACGGAGGCAGGTGCGGTGGCCTCGCCTTGGCGCCCCCGCACATTCCTGGCCCCTTGTGGGAAAACCCTCCCCTCCGCTCCCCGCGGTCCCCACTTCCCCGGTGCTGGAGGTGTTACCCACGCAGGCCCCGGGCTCGTTCAGGAAGGAACCCTCTCTGGGAACCCTGTGCAGCTCAGAAGGGTTCTGGCGGCCCTGCCTGTGCTCATATTCCGGAGCGGGTGGTGAGCAGCTGCCCACAGGGGCCCCCCGTGCCTACCAGTTACCACCTGACACGGACCCTCCCTTTTCCACTGGAGCTACCGGATGGCTGACTCCTCAGGCTCTAAGGCCTCCTCCACACCAAATCCGGCAGCCTCCCAGGTCTGTGGCTTTCCGGAAGGCACCTGCGGGTTTCTCCCCAGGTGTCTGTACTCCCCCTCCTCCAGCGATCTCCCCCTCCTTTCCCTGCCTTCAGATCACACAGGCCACATACCACCCAGCTCCAGTTCCGGCTCTGCCCTTAAATCTTCCTTGACCGTCCCAAAGTGCAGCCCTCAACCACTCCCGGGCCATCAGCACTCACTGGGGTGCCTGCCCAGGGCTTAGGACCTTGGCCTCACCTGCAACATGACACCCACACAGATGGTCACCTGCTGTGACCCTACCAAGTCTGAAGCTAGGGCCAAGGTTTCTCCTGCCTTTCCCCCAGCCTCGGGTGTGCGGTCCCTCCCACCCAGGAAGGGTTCCCTGCATACAACTGTAGGATGTCCTCCTCCTCCCCGGCTCTCCGTCCTCTGGGCTGGCCCTTCAGGGCCCAAGATGTTAGCTGTTCTACATGGTGTTCTAGAGTGTTCCCCGAGAATGTTAGTCCTAGAGAAAAGAAATGCCCTCTGACTTCTGTTTGCATTTTCTTAAATGCCTTGTACTTATGTACTCCCTAAACACGGCTACTTGAAGAGCTCTGTTTTTAGTCACTATGTGACACGAGAAAGGCACTCCCTTCTCTGAGCCCGTCAGATGGAAGCTGCTGTTACAGTCTGCTTTTGCAGAATTCTTAACAGCAAACGAATGAGAACTTTTCCAGGTCTCGCCTGAGAGCTTGTTGTTTTATTCACAATCTCTCATGGGATAAGCCAAGCAAGGATTAGCCCCATTTCACAGACATGGGGCCTCCAAGCCCAGAGATACCTAGTGATCGTTCCAAATTAAGTAAGTAAAGCCAGACCTCTTCAGAGCTTCTAACTTAGGGACCATCTAGTCTGTCCCCTCAATTACCAGGGAAACAAGCTGGTGGTTTGCATGAGCCGGCCCAGGTCTTACCAAGTAGCCGGTAGTGACCACTGGGCCTTGGGACTTCCTCTTGCTCCTCGGAACCCAAGAAACAGTAGGGTCACAGTTAGGACACAGATGTGCCAGTCCCAGCTCAGGCCTCTCGTCACGGCCAGCACTGCCTGGGCCCTGTTAGGATTCTCAGCAAGGGACGCAATCCAGGATGCAAAATCCCACCAAGTACCGTGCAAACTTTCCTGAGGTCCCACTAGAATGAAGGCCCAGAGGGCAGGCTGACATTTCTACTTGAGGCCCCGCCGCAGCTCAGCCTCACGATGTGCCCTGCACCTTCCCCTGTTTTACAGAGACAGCCTGTGGATTAAAATGCTTTTGGGGGTATCATGCGGTTATTCAGAAGCAAGGGGTTAGATCCACATCTTTGACCAAGCAAGCCGTCTGCGATATCTTATGAAGTGCGGAAAGGCCACCTGCAAAGGGATTCTCTACAGGCAAAATGAAAAAATGTAAAAAGTCATCAGCACAGGGGCTACCTGGGTGGCTCAGTCGCTTAAGCGTCTGCCTTCGGCTCAGGTCATGATCCCAGGGTCCTGGGATCGAGCCCCGCATCGGGCTCCAGCCTCACATCGGGCTCCCTGCTCAGCGGGAAGACGGCTTCTCCCTCTCCCATGTCCCCCTGCTCGTGTTCCTCTGTGTTAAATAAAGTCTCAAAAAAAAAAAAAAAAACCCCAAAACAAACAAAAAAACCCCAACAACAACCAATCATCAGCACCATACTTCTAAAAACCTATTAAATAAAATGGATGTGGATACCTTTCTATGACCAATATACAGTATCAAAACTGCTATGATAATTAATGGCGCTTTAGCACGTAAAGAAAACATCTAAACAAAAAACCAAAACCTAAGTGAAGTGTGTTCCTTAAAAATTTGGTAGAATTCACTTAATTCCTATCTTATACATTATTTTCAGAATATAGAAAGAAAGAGAAAAAGCTTCCCAGTTCACCTTCATATAAGTTGAGTACAATCTTATTTCCAAAACTAGATGGGGGTGATTCAAGAAAGCGTCAGGCTGGTTTCATTTATGACTATAGCTGAAAGCCCCTGAATGAACGGCAGCTCACTGAATTTCATGCTGTATATGAAAAGTACGCTGTGATGACCAGATCGGGCTTTTCTCAGGATGGAAAGGACTGTTCAGCGTCAGACAATCAGCCACAAAAGATGTCCTGAGGCTAGGCCGCTGAGAGCCTACTTCCTCACTGTTCTTGAACTCACATGGAGCCAAAAGTGTGCAGGAGGGTGACCCAGAGGTTTTATAATTAAACATGAGTGATGGCCAGATCGTACCAGGAAGAGACTATACAGTCTGTTATTTTAAAACACATGCCTGGCTAGGGCTAAGCTCTCTGGGTTACTGGGACTTCTAATGTGTCCTAAGAACTATCAAGAACATAGCAGAGGGGTGCCTGGGGGGCTCAGTGGGTTAAGCCTCTGCCTTCGGCTCAGGTCATGATCTCTGGGTCCTGTGATCAAGCACAGAATCAGGCTCTCTGCTCAGCGGGGAGCCTGCTTCCCTGCCCACCATCCCCCTCCCCCCGCAGCCTGCCTCTCTGCCTACTTGTGATCTCTCTCTCTCAAATAAATAAATAAAAATCTTAAAAAAAAAAAAAAAAAAGAACATAGCAAAAATGGAAGTTCTAGCCTCGCCATAACGGCATGACCTTGGGCAGTTTGTCTGATCTTCTCTGTCTGTAGAAGGAGGGAGCTGGAGAGGTGATCTCGGAGATCCCTTTGGGTCTGCATCTGACTTCGTCTTTGGCTGTAATACCTTCTTCCAAGCCCAGAGACGGACTCTTATAAATCTGGAGGCAGGAAACCCGCCCCCGAGGCCGTGCCCGGGGTTGTCACACCTGTCGACCCGACAAGGTCAAACGACCCTGTCTGAAGGGAAGCCCAGCTTTCCCACAAGGCAGGGGCCTGTCTGCAGGCCTCACGGTAGCAGCTCCCCCCACAGCCCGCACCCCCGCCAACTGACCTGCGCAGTTTCTCTGCTGCACCAGCATCTGTTTGAGCTCGCTGAACTCACTGGAGCCTTCCGTAGACTCCTCCAGCGCGTTCTCCTGTTCCTGCATGTCCAGGTCCGGCTGCTCTCCGCACGGGTCACCCAACTCTGAGTCCTGGAAGCCGTGCTCTTCCACCTGCCCCATCAGGGGCTCCGGCGTCTCCAGACTCTCGGAGCCCTCATCGTTGGTCTGCACCTCGATCTTGATCACGATCCCGTCGTGTGCTGCGGAGGTGGGGGGGGTGGGGAGGGGGAGAGGACAGAAGAACCCAGAACACGTTCATTGCACGAGGTTTCTGCAGCCTAGGATTTACATCTCAAAAATTCTCATTTTAGAGACCAGGAGGAACTATAATGTGGGGTCGAGTGCGCAGACACAGAAGTTTCTTGAACATCAGTACAAACTGGAGTAAAGTGAAAATAGATGTGGAGTTTGTATTCCACGACCCCCTACAATTTAAAAAACAGTATTATCAGGGTTTTGTTTGTTTGTTTGTTTTTTTGAACAAACGAGATCTTAATTCCATTTCCTGGGTCAGGCCAGTCAAAGTCAGCAGACAGTTTTCCCTCACTCACGGTCAAGGTGAATAATGAAAAGGCTAGTCACCTCCTCACCCTGCACACCTTCCTAGCCCAGGCCCCTGGGGTCCGATTCAGACAGGCCGGACACTCCCGAACCCCTTCCCGGCCCACAGTTACAAGCACGCACACACATACACACACACACACATGCACTTGGAGCTCTCAGCTTTGTTTTAAAACAGCCTCTGATTACACACGTTGCCCTTTTTTTAATTTGCCCATAGGTCTACAGGTAACTTCTCATGTCAACACACACGGGCATCATTTGACATAAATGGGACTTAGCACGTAATCTTTTCGCGCAGCATTTTTTCTCTTTTGACTGGCCCTCCTCTTCCCCTCCCTTCCCATCTCACAGCTGTGACCTGCCCAGGTCAGCCCCGTCAGCAACCTGGCATTTTCCTCTACGCTTTTCTAGGGATTTATGGCAAACATTTACGTCTGTTTTTATTTTCTGGCCATTATTAGTTTTAAAAAAATGGGCATCTACACAGTCCTCTCCATCCGCTTCCTCACTTAGCTGTCTTGTAGAAATCGCTGCAGAGCAATTCCGTAGGCCACCGCCTTCCCCCCCCAGTGCTGTCCGCAGCCCATGGTGAGGCGAGCAGCGTGTCCCGCCGTCCCCTCCGGAGGAACCGGCGCTGTTTGGTTCCGGCCCTTCGCATGCTGAACTATCCCGCGGTCACAGGTGGATTTACATGTCTCACTATAAAATAGGGGTTTGATTTCCATGCGAGTCCCGGGAGTGGGGCCGTAGAGTCAAAGGTGTGGTTATTTTTAATCTGACAGATGTCATGAGCCGCTCTTGAACAAGGTTGTGACAATACATGTTTCCACCAGCCCCGCGGGAGCCCAGCCTCCTCCCCACCTCCCTGCTGGAGACAGACGCCACTGCTCTTTCATATTTTCCTCAGTCAGACGGGTGTACATTGGTAATTTTCTGATACTTTAATCCCACTTTCCTGACGAGGCTCATCGAATATTGTTTCTTTTCCTTGTTGGCCTTTTCAAGTTGATTCCGTATCAACTGTGTTCTGTTCTCGTCAACTGGTGAGAGTTCTTTGGTTCCTGTGCTAAAGATAACCCGTTTTCTCTTATCAGCATTTCAAACAGTCCCCAGATCTAGCATCTGTCTGTTGACTCTGAGCCACTGCTTATCAGACTACCTTCTTCAAGTCTTCCCGTGGTCACACATGTCTGTCCGTCTTTTATGGCTTCTGGGTTTTCTTCGTTAAGAGGGTCTCCTCTGCTCCTGGATGGCTCACAGGGTCTCCTGGAGTGTGTCTCAAGCTTTTTATTGCTTTATTATATACATTAAGGTCTTTGCTCCATCTGAAATTTATTTTTATTCTGTGTGGAGTGTGAGGTAGGGGTTCAGCTTTACTTTCTTCCCCGTGGAGAGAGCTGTGCCAGCAGAAACTCCCTCACAGCTTGAAAATCACTTTGTTTTTTGTTTGTTTGTTTTTAAAGATTTTATTTATTTATTTGACAGACAGAGATCACAAGTAGGCAGAGAGGCAGGCAGAGAGTGAGGAGGAAGCAGGCTCCCTGCTGAGCAGAGAGCCTGACGCGGGGCTCGATCCCAGGACCCTGAGATCATGACCCGAGACGAAGGCAGAGGCCCAACCCACTGAGCCACCCAGGCGCCCTGAAAATCACTTTGTTAATGAAGGAAATTATAAACGTGTAACGCATCAGCAGACGCATTTATTCCTTCACCGAATTCACTGAAGCACTGGTTACTTACTGAGCACCAACTATGTGCGACGGGGTATTCTAATGACGTGGGAGACACCGGTGAACATAAGAGAGCTCCCCACCCTCATACACCTTACCCAACGCAATAAACAGAATTAATACATTGTATGGGGTGTCCGAAGGTGGTAAGTGCTGTGGAAAGAAGAAAGACACCAGGAACCTCGGAAACTAACCCAACCGTCCATGCCCATGGAAAGCCTCCCGATCTCAACCACGCCCACTCGTGATCCCCAAGCTAAAAGCCGGGAAACCAGACCCACCCGGCAGGCGGGCAGCTGATGCCACAGGACCCGAACTGGGTTCTCCTTGGTGCCTGGCAATCCTTTCATTCTTCTCGGACCTGCCACCCAATCTCCTGCCGGCCATGGGGAGCAGCAGAATATAAAGCAGCTGGGACGGTCCCGTCGCCTCGGCCACAGCCTTAAACCTGGACCCTGCCTACCTTCCCCTACAACCAAGTTTCCAAAACCTCTTCCTCCTATTCTCGGTCTCACAAAAAAGATGTGGTCACCCTCCCTCACATCCTTGCTCGCTCCTGCTCCAGCTCCAAGTCACCCTGCTGACTCCCCTTTTCTCTCCCACCTGGGGAGGCACCACGGTGATGCCTCTGCTCACTGCCTTAGCCACCCCGTTCCTGGGGCCATCGCGCTTCCCCTGCAGTGCCCGCCTCTCACTCTGCAATCCTTACAGCCCTACAGCCACCAGCACAACCGGGACCCCAGCATCATAAAAATGCCTTCCCTCGATTCACAAACTCTGAAGATATTTTGCTCGCCTCCTCCCTCAAAAGCGTTTTTCAAAAACGAAGCACCCCTTTGCACTTTTTTGAATAAACATATAAAACGCTTCAGTAACTGCAAAAGATGTCATTTCTGGCATACTGTAAATATTGATGGTTTGAAATAAACTCTTCCGTCACTCTTGAATGTCGCCAGTGGGATCTGAGAACGGCAGCACTTTTCGACCCACTATTATTCACTTAAAACCTACATGAACAAGTTCTTCTTTGATAGTTGAAATTTTTATATCATTCCTTTTCACCTTGAACTTCTATTTCCATTCCCACTTTGCCCACAGAATTTTATCCCAATAGAACATCTTTTTATGCTGAGAAGCCTTTTACTGATCTCCTGGTCTACCACTCTGCTGCAAAAATGTGTATGTAAATTGAAAGATTAATTTTGCTTTCATTTCTAATAACCATGGGGCTCTAAGTGTTGACTGTTTTCCTGTCTTAAGTTATCCTTCGTTATTAGTAATATATAATGATACACAGATACTCAAGATAGAAAACTAAAAACTTGTTGGAAACAGCTCTTATGAGGATGGAGAGGAATTTTTTGTCCCCTAATTAGTTTGCTTATCAGAGAATGAATATTCTTATCACATGACTGAGACAAGAGTTCAGAATCAAATCTGTTCCTATTTTTCATTTTCATAAACACAAGCATTGGCAAAGCTCATTTACATAGACATATAGATGGGCTGGCAGGGGCTCTGTTGTGGAATCGTCACTTGATTCTCTGAATTTGCTCTGAATTATAATGCTATGAAAGCACATGGTTAACATAGCATCAAAAATTGTTTCTAATGACCTATTAGCTGACAACTTAATTAGGTTCTCTTTCAATTTTGTTGAAAGCAAAGTATTGCAAGGGATCTAACTTGCAAAAGAATTTGCCATCCAGGGGCGCCTGGGTGGCTCAGTGGGTTAAACCTCTGCCTTTAGCTCAGGTCATGATCTCAGGGTCCTGGGATCGAGCCCCACATTGGGCTCTCTGCTCAGCAGGGAGCCTGCTTCACCCCTCACCCCCGCCTACTTGTGATCTCTCTCTGTCAAATAAATAAAATCTTAAAAAAAAAAAAAAAAAAAAAAAAAAAGAATTTGCCATCCAGGCCCCAGGGCACTGCGTTTGTGGTCACGTGCCCCTACGGTCTGGACTGTCTCCGTAACCCAGAGGGCTTTTTATACATCGGAGAACTACTCCCTTGTAAGATGGGGACTGGGGAGGGGTGCGGCTGACGAGGACGGGCTACATGTGTTGGGTGCCTTCATTGATGAGTTTTATGAATGAGAACAGATCAACTAAGGACTTACTGAACCCTCAAAGCCATCTATGTCATGTCCCTCTTGGGAAGTCTCTGTGCGCCTGAAGGGGCATTGGTACTCCAGCTCGAGACCGCTGCCCTCCAGGATCCGCCCCTCCTTCGAGAGCTCACTCGGCCAAACCTCTTACGATGCTCTCAGCTGCACGGAACTGTGCCCCTCTCCATGGTGTTCACTTTTCCTTCCCCTTGCAAGGTGCTGCATTTACTCATCTGCATGCCTCTCCTCCATTTGTTAGACAGCAGGGAAGCCAGTGGTCTCCCACCAAAAAGGTTTCCCCACCCCACACAACTTTTGAAAGAGCACTGACACCCCGACTGCATTTCTAAGCAGCGACTTGTTCTCCCATTAAAAAAAAATTAAAGACACGTGTATTGCAGGACTACAGTTTACGATCAAAGGTAGGACTTCAAGCCACTGGGGAAAAGTTTTCAATAAATGGGGCGGGAATGAATGGATGGAGGGGTGACAACTCGCGTCACATCAAAGTAAATTACTGATGAAACAAAAATTTAGACGCAAATAATAAACTCATCCTAGTGTCAGGAAAAAAACAGTTTCTCTCCTCTTTCTTTACGACTGTGAACTGAGGAACGGGCTATTCCCAGCCCCCTGGGACTCCAGATCCTCCTTCTGGAAGCTATCTGGTTGGTCATAGCAACGTCACATGTGCCCAACACATACCAACTCTCATTTTCAGGTGTACATTTTTTGGGAAGAATTTCTGTAGCTTTGCCTTGATGTTGTTTGGTGATGAGGAACTGATCTAATTTGTGCTTGGTTTGTGATCTCTGCAACTACATTTATTCCTGAGAACTCTTGCAAGATGGGAAATAAAGAAAAAAATCAACCCTACAAATTGTTTCCAAATGTATCATGTGTTTGTGAGCATTACATTTAATAGTTAATGAAGCTGATATAATGTTATATTTCCAGACACTTAGTGAAAATACTTGACTATTTGCCTTTTGGAATTTTCTTTTTGTTTTCTGGAGCAAGAAATATTTTATTTCAGATTTCAAATATTTTTAGACTTTTTAGACTTTTTAAAAAGCTCATAGGCCCAAGACCTGTAATCACGTTTACTGAATAAAAAGGGCTAAGTTAAGTATTTCTATTCTTAATATGAAACCCAGACACCATAAAGTTAGTTATGGGTAAATTTGAATACATAGAAACTTAAAACTGATAAAATCTGAGCATACAAAAATTCAAAATATAAATTCCACACACACACACAAATACTAAATACAAAGGTAAACCATATATTCAAAAACACAGGGGCACCTGAGTGGCTCAGTCGGTTAAGCGTCTGCCTTTTGCTCGGGTCGTGATCCCAGGGTCCTGGGATCGAGTCCGGCATCAGAGCAGGGAGCCCGCTTCTCCCTCTCCTTCCTATTCATGCAGTCTCTTTCTCAAATAAACTAATAAATGACTATATCTGCATACATAGGATAACTTAACTTAAAAAAATTTTTTAAAGACATTTTATTTCTGCAAGAGAGCGAGCAAGCGCACACACACTTGTGTCCCAGGACCTGAGATAAGGCCAGACGCTTAACCAACTGAGCCACGCAGGTGCCCAATATCCTTAACTTTTAAAAAGCTTTTACAGATAGATGATAAAATGATGAATAATCCAAAAGGACAGTGATCAGAAGATTCATAAGATAAGACATCCTTCTTATCAATAAAGATATGAAAATAGGCGCAACATCATTACAGAAGTTGAGTGAAAGCATCAAAATACTGTCTTTTCTACCCATCACCGTGGCAGATAATAACAAGATAAATAAAACCCACTATCGGCACAGGTATGGGGAGAGAGGCAGTCTCGTGTCTGTGTACAAACCGGAGGTATAGTAATTGGCACAACTGCTTTGAGGGACATTTTAAAAAATTTTTTCTTTTTTTTAATTTTATTTATTTGTCAGAGAGAGAGAGAGAGTGCACAAGTAGGCGAAGTGGCAGGGAGAGGCAGAGAGAGAAGCAGGCTCCCCGCTGAGCAAGGAGCCCGATGTGGGACTCGATCCCAGGACACTGGGATCATGACCTGAGCCGAAGGCAGCGGCTTAACCCACTGAGCCACCCAGGTGCCCACGTTTTGAGGGACATTTTTAAAATAGGTATCAAATTTTTAAATGGGTCTATCCTTGGACCCAGAAAGTCTATTTGGTTTTTTTTTTTTTTTTTAAGATCTGATTTATTATTTGAGAGACGGAGAGAGCAGGGGGAGGGACAGACGGAGAGTCTCAAGCAAACTCCGCAGTGAGCAGGGAGCCTGACTAGGGGCTCGAGTCCCAGGACTCTGGGATCATGACCTGAGCCAAAAGCAGATGCTTAACCAACAAGCCATGCAGGTGTCCCTACATACCTTTTTAAAAAACATTTTAAAAATCGGGGCACCAGGCTGGCTCAGTCCAAAGAGCGTGTGACTCTTGATCTCCGGGTCCTGAGTTCGAGCCCCAGGTTGGGTGCAGAGATTACTTAAATAAATAAACTTTAAAAAATAAAGAATAAAAATTTTTAAAAATGCATTAAGAAAGACTTGAAGAATATGCCAAAAAGTTTAAAAATCTAACAAAGTACAGCCATAAAGATGCTGGAAAGCCAATGTCGACCATCATTTCTCTGTTTTGAGCTGATGAAGAAGGTTAATGTGGCAACATGGTTTTTACTTTCCAGTAAGTCTCTGAAGTTTCATCAGCATAATTTGTAAGGAATAAATACAGAGAGAGGGAAAGCGCCGCATTATTCTCTTCACTGTGTTCCTTCCAATTATGTGCTTGAGACTTTTGCTCTGTCCCTCCCCCTGCTCGTGATCTCTCTCTCTCTCTCTGAAATAAATAAATAAAATCTTAAAAAAGTTACACATGCACACAGGCTGAGGGTTAGTTTCTCAAAACTTGTTTTGATTTTTATTTTTAAAAATTTTTTAAATAAACATTTATTTTGAAATATTTTTAGATTTACAGAAGAACTGTGACATTAGTACAGAGGAACTGCTTTTGTCACATCACTTTAAGCCTGCTGTGGTCTCCTTGGATTTATTTTATCATTTTCAGGTTCAGGTCACAAAGCTAATCCTCCTCTAGGGATAAAACTAAAAGCGAACCTTGACACAGAAACTTTACTCTGTTGTTAACATCCACAATACTGTTTTTACATGAAGTTTTTAAAAATTCTTTAAGATTTTATTTATTTGAGAGAGAGAGAGAGCTCACAGAAGGAGAAGCAGGCTCCCCACGGAGCAGGGAGCCCAATACGGGGCTCGATCCCAGGACCTGCGATCATGACCTGAGCTGAAGGCAGACGCTTAACCGACTGAGCCATCCAGACGGCCCACATGGAAGTTTTTTTAGCGTTACCAAAGCTTTAACATTTTTCAACACTTGTTTTTAAAAAGTTCTCCTCCACACCCAGCCGCACTTCCCCAGAGCAACACTTCCAATTCCTCCCGCTGACTCTTCTGTTATCCCCTTCCTAACTCTAAGGAACACTTCTCTTGCTACTCCTTGAATTATCTTTCTTTCCTTTTTCAAAGATTTTATTTGTCAAAGTACGCGCGAGAGCAGATGTGTGCGTGCACAGGCGGAGGGGCAGAGGGAGAAGCAGGCTCTCCGCTGGGCAGGGAGCCTGAAGGGGGGCTCGATCCCAGGACCTAGAATCATGACCTGAGCCCAAGGCAGATGCTTAACCCACGGAGCCACCCAGGCACCCCCGGAAGCATCATACTTTTGTGTTGTGGATGTATTCGAGGAGTCCCTCGAATTTTCAGCGTAAACATCACCTGTCGGCTTCCGAGAGCTGGACAGGAGGCCCTCTCTCCCCGTCCAGGTGAATCTCTTCCAAATCCCCGAGCCTTCCATTTTAATCTGCAAGTCCGCTTGGAGGAATTTCGGGCATTTACATTATTAGATCACATAAATGTTACATAACATTGGACCGTGGAGTATACCACAGCTATTTTCTATGTGTCTTTTGCTTTCCCTGGAGCTCACAATTCTTTCCTTGGCTCAGCTTACAAATTTCATTAAGCCAGCTTCAAACTCCCCGACCTCTTCTGCCTCTCCTCAAAGCATTCAGACATAATGGGTATTTCTCAGTTTCATCGACTTGGGAGAACAATTTTCTACAACCTCCTGATGTGCCCCAGTGTGGACTGGTTGCCTCCAGCTGCACAGCTGTCTTCTTGGGATCCCCCTTGGGCAGCACCCTGGGGACCCCCCCCTCGCCTCACTTCTGCTGGAACTCCCAACACCTCTTTCTTTGTGTACTTCCTCATTTCAGCAACTTGCCTCCCCCAGTTGGAGGAAGGGTGCATGGGAGACCTTGAAAATGTCTTGATTTCATCTCTCACACTTAATTCGAATCATCTGGCCGATATAAAACTCTAGAATGGTTGGAAAATATTTTCCAATTTTGAAATTTTAGAGAATTTTAAAGGTATTGCTCTACTGTCTTCTTCCAATATCATTAAAAAGTCCAAAGCCATTTTAATTCTTGTTCCTTTGTATGAGCTTTTTTTTTTTCCTCTCTGAAGACTTGTAGGATCGTTTTGACCTCAGCTGCCTGGAAATTTCTTGCTGATGTATCGAAGGCATGGGTCTGTTTTTATCCACTGTTCTGGGTATTTGTTGGGCTCTTTCAATCTAGAAAACCGTGTCTTTCAGTGCTGAGAATTTTCCTTGAATTACTGCATTGCTAATTCCTTCTTCCCTATTTTTGCTATTTTTCCCCTTTTCTTTCCTGTTCTTCTCTTTTCTCTTCTCCCTTCTTCCTTTTGTGGTTGTTGATATTCCTATTATCTGGATGTTGGACTTCCATCCTTTACTTTTTAAAATTCTGTCACTACTTTCTTTTTTGTCTTGTGCTCTATTTTCTGGGACATGTGCTCAATTTTATCTTCTAACACTGCTAGTTGGAGTTTTTAATCTGTAGTACTTTTAAATTCCCACAGTTCCTTTTTTTTTATAAGCATCATACTTAAAAAATATTTTCTTTATTTAACAGAGAGAGAGGGCAAAGCAGGGAACCAGGGGGCAGGAGAAGCAGGCTCCCCACTGAGCAGGGAGCCCGATGCAGGGTTCAATCCCAGGACCCTGGGATCATGACCTGAGCCAAAAGCAGATGCTTAACCCACTGAGTCACCCAGGTGCCCCAATAAGCATTATACTGTTGTGTCATGGATGTATTCACTTCTTTTATCTCCTTATGGAACGTGAAATACATATGTTATATATATTACGTAAATATAAACAAATATATACATATGTGTTTAAACCCAGTTTTAAAAATCTCTCTGCATAGTCTCTGTTTCCTTGAAATTTATTTTTTCTGCTTTCTTTTCCTTTGGTCTTTCTATATTAGAGGCTTTCCCCAAATGTCTGCGGTATGGTTATCTATTTACATTTAAAAGTAGAACACTCAAAAGAGATTGAAAAGTTTGGTGCCTTTAAGTAGGGCTTACTGGTGATGGGCTTCCCACCAGGATGGCTTGGCTGAGTCATTTCCTGGGAGGATACCATGGGCTGGTCCCCGAAGTCTCCAGGCAAAACGCATCCAGTATCCTGCCTGGGGGTTTCATCCCCGATGTCTGCTACTGCTTGGGAGCCAGGTTGGGAGGAAGACTGGAGATCTCAGTACCTGCATGTCACGCTTCACTGCCTACCTAACAGCCAGAGTGGTGCCCTGTCCTCCACGGGGCCCGGTGTCGCCTTCAGACATGGTCTTGTTCACCTTCTCCAGAGAAGTAGGCCCAGCTGTCCACCAGGGCTGGGAGAGGTAGATGCTGGCTGAGGGACCGAGGGAGGCCGTAGAGGGGAGGTTAAAGACGTCTGACCCATCTTCTGTTTTTAAGCACACCTTTGCCCCATTTCCAGAGGTACCTACGGTCTCTAGTACTGCTCCTTCCCGAGTCTGGATTAGGGAATGGGGGTGCAGTGCACATGGAGTTTCTCTTCTACATTCCCCAATCCCAATTTTGGATGTAGCTTTCTAAATCAGTGATCACCCAGCCATCTGCTCGCGGGGCTTCCAGAATGTGCTTGCTGTTGTCTCCCTGCTCACTCCTTCTAAAAGCCCTTCGCTCTTGCTTTAGAAGGATTCTGGGAGGTAGGAGTAAACACATGTTCAACCTGCCATCTTTAACTCGAAGTCTTTCTTCATGTGTGTGTGTTTTTTTTTTTAATTATTTTTACTGAATAAGTAATACATACTTACTCGAGAACATTCTACAGTGTAAAGAAATACGATTTTGTTACATTTCCATTCAATTTTTTCCCTATCTTTTGTTTATATCACGGACTTCAAGTTACATTTCCATTTCTACATCAGTCACTTCCCCTATCGACGGGATCTGGCCATCAGCGTCACGTGAGCAAAGCCCACCTGAAGCAAACAAGGTCCACCCCCAGCTAAGGCCCCATATGTGCACTCCCTGCTCACGGCTAACCCTGAAACAGCGAGGACGTGTGCTGGCTCCCTCACCTCCCCGGCCCCCCCAGCCTGCTCCGACGGGCTTCTGCCCCATCACACCACCAGGTCACTGTCGCTGCCCACCTGCACGTCCTGCGGACGTCAGTCTTGCCTTACTAAGCCACACCGCGGAATTCAGCACGGCTGACCACACGCCCTCCTTCTGGAAACCCTCTTCTCTTGAAAGACCCCACGATGCACTACCCTAACTTCGCGTGCTCTACCGCCTGAGCCAGCCAGGGCCCCAACTATCCTCCTGTCTTGCTACCTTTCTGACCAGTCCTTCCATTTCCTCCGGTTCCTCTGCCTCCTCCTTCCTTCTCCAACTCCTTCAACAGTGGTTCTCAGCATTGGCTGTGTGTGAGAATCATCCTGGAACTGTTTTAAAGAACATTAATGCCTGGGCCCCTACCCAGAACAGTATATTCCAAATCTGCTCTAAAAGTCAGGGCTCCTAAGGGGATGGCCTGTGCTTTCTCCTGTCTCCCTCTCCAGACCGGGTCTATGCTACCAAGGCCCAGATGTCTGTTTCTAGCTCAGATCTTGGCTTTTAATGCTTCCAGACTTTCTTCCCTCCAATTGAATTCTCCTCGGGGCAACTGGAACTCCTACTCGCCCTTTAGGTTCCCACTAGAAAGTCGTCCATGCTGTGTGTCTCACAGGCCCGGATGCTTCCCTTCACAGCACCACTGCCCTCCTTAGTGGAATGTGTGGTTGGGGGCGATGGGGTTAGTTTTACTATTGGTCTCCTGACATAGTGCCTGGTCCAGAAAAACCCCTGAAGGGGCGCCTGAGTGGCTCCGTTGTTAAGCATCTGCCTTCAGCTTAGGTCATGATCTCAGGGTCCTGGGATGGAGCCCCTGAGTCGGGCTCCCAGCTCAGCGGGGAGTCTGCTTCTTACTCTGCCACTCCCCCTGCTTGTGCTCGCTAATAAATGAAATCTTAAAAGCAAAAACAAGAACTAAAGAATAAACATACAAATGAAACATGTGGTATAAAAACTTCATTGATGATTTCAGTGGCTGTAGGAGAGTCTGCATAATGTAATATAGTATCTGTCCATCTTAATCCACAGTGGATTTTTTTTTTAAGATTTTATTGATTTATTTGATAGAGAGAGACACAGCAAGAAAAGGAACACAAGCAGGGGGCATGGGAGAAGGAGAATTGGGCTTCCTGCTGAGCAGGGAGCCCGAGGAGGGGCTCAATCCCAGGACCCTGGGATCATGACCTGAGCCAAAGGCAGCTGCTTAACAACTGAGCCACCCAGGCACCCCCATGGTTTGGATTATTTTCCGTGCTACAGACTCTCAGAAAGCAAAGGAAATTCTTAGGTCAAGTATATGAACATTTTAAATATTTAAAACATATTTTAAGACTAAAAAAATATCAAATTGCTTTTCACAAAGACTGAGACCTTGGATTTCAGCCATGCCTTCTGGTTTGATTCTACTCTCCGCTAATTTGTTAGGTAAAAATGGGACCTGGCTTCCCCAGACCTTCATTACCCCCCTTTGAGGGCCATGAATGGGAGCCCCCGCTTGAGTGTTTTGAGAGCAGGGTCGATATCAGAAGCATTTTTGCCCTCAGGGATGCAAACCATAAAAAAACAGTTTATTGAATACATTCACTTAGCCAGTTCATAAAATTGTCATGTTCAGTATACTTGGAACTCTGGAAAAATCTCAGGTTTCTAGGCTTTTCCCCACCAGTATCGCACCAGAGCCAGTTCTGCAGCCCCCCTTCTAAGGGGTGAGATGTGGGAGCTCTGGTAACAGGCTCTGCTAAGGGCAGGGTCACAGAACAATCCTGCTCTCCAGCAGCCAGGGCCCCGGTCACACACGGAGGTGAGAGCCCCCAGCTGGCCCTGTGTGGTGGGGGTTCCCATGTCCTCCCCTGTGCTCCCTCCCGTCTGGGCTCCAAGTGTCTGGGGATGGTCCGTGGAACAAATGGCACATTCCAGCCACACAAGGCAGCCTCTGTGATGCTCGGGCCACGGACGCACGTGTACCACAACAAACCCGGCCTGGGGCCCAACAGGCTGAGGTTTTTGCTTTCGATTGTGGCCCTGCTCTGTGGGAGGCCCGTCTGTGAGGAGGGTGTGAACAAGCAGACGGAGGCAGGGGACGGAGGCTGTCGTCCCAGCGCGTGTGAGATAATGCGCGAGTAGCAGCACCTAGACCACAGAACCCCACCGGGACATCAGATTTTAGGGTATCTACCCTGACCCACTTGCCCAGATTCTCATTCTCTGCCTCCCAGGCCTGGTTCTTACTCCTTCTGCTTTGAATTTCTCTCTTCTTCCCACGTGATCCTTGTTTTTGGCTGTGGCCACTCAAACTTGTGGACACAGACTTATTTTCTTCCAAACAAAAGGACCTTCTGTCATACGCCATGCTTTGTTCCCAAGTCCCCAGTCTCACCTGCTTTTATTTTATTTTTTTAAAGATTATTTATTTATTTATTTGACAGAGAGATCACAAGTAGGCAGAGAGGCAGGCAGAGAGAGAGGAAGGGAAGCAGGTTCCCCGCTGAGCAGAGAGCCCGATGTGGGGCTCGATTCCAGGACCCGGGATCATGACCTGAGCCGAAGGCAGAGGCTTTAACCCACTGAGCCACCCAGGCGCCCCTCACCTGCTTTTAAATCATGATTTTTGTCTGCCAGAATGAACCGAGACCAGCCTCTACTCTCAACTTAAATCTCTCGCAAATCTCCAGGAGGGGGGGTACCGGGTTGCTCTGAGGGATGCCGGCACTTATTTTTCCAGAGGCTTCTGTCTCTTCTGTCACTTGCAGCTCTCAGTCACCGGAGCTGACTTTACCCTAGATGTTGCTGGACCTTCTGCGAGGATCCAGCTGACAGGTCCCAGAACCAGCGACATAATTTCATAACTAGACCTGGCCTCTGGCTCTGGTGAGTTCTCCGGCTGGACTATCCTTTTTCCAAAGATAGGATCACCCGTGATGTCTAGCTGTGAAGGACAAGGATCGGCTTCCACTGCAGACCTTCAAGGTAGATGATTCAAGTCCAAAGGCAATTCCAAAGCAGGAGCTCCACAAACAGACCACGCTCCGCAAGAGCTCCAGCAGGGCAGGCACGTGGGCCATGGACACGGGGGCTGGCGAGGGACGACGCCTACGCAGAATGACCGCGCCTGGGGTTTACTGGGCTGCCAGTAGAGCCCAGTCACCCCATCAGGCCCCAGAGACTAGGACCCGTCCTATTTTACAGATGGGGAAAATAAGCTTCCCCAAAAGGCTGAGTTAACTTAATCAGACCATTGGTGAGCACAGAAGCCGGGATTCAAAAACGCAGGTATCTGACACCGGGGTCCGCACTTGAGACACACGCCTTTCCGCGGCCTCTGTCACACCACCCCCTCCACACACCGTTCTGCACATCGCACAACGTCTCCCGTCCAGTCTGTCTGTCCCTATCCCTCCGCTGACCAGCTGCAGGACCGGGGTGAGCATTCCTTCTCTGGAATGCTCCACAGGGCACCATCTCTAGCACCCTGACAAGTGACCACTTTTCTTTCAGTTCTGGTTTTGTTTCCCACCAAGATGGGGGTAACACCTGGTCATGTCAGAAACTCCCCAAGATGATGAACCCAATGGTGTTCTAATTTCTCAGCCACTTGGGCCACTGGTGGGAGGCAGGGGGGTCAAGGAGGCATCAGGCAGGTCTCGCACCTGCAGGCCTCCTTCCTGCACACATTTGCTAACACAGCCCTCAGGGGTCTGCTGCGGGTGGCGATACCCCACGCCGGGCCTCCTGAGGGCTGGAAGACCTGGAAGGCAGAGCTCTGGGCCACCCAGGAGCCACTCACCAGCACTGGGATCTGCGGGCGTCTCGCCTTCCTCGGAGTCCTCCTGCTCCTGCACGGTCGGCCTCTCCCCACGCTCCATCTGCGACATGAGGTCTGGTTTGGAAATTGCATAGTCTGGGCAGAAGGAAGGAAAGAAGATATGCTATGTGGTGAGGTCACGCTGGCTGTTGTAAAGGTGTCACCTGTGTGAGTGGGACACGAGGAGGAGTCACGCGACCAGTGGCAATGCTGGAAAAGAGATGCGCCCGGTTCCCAGCCCTCCTTCTGAAGGCCCCCGCGGTGTGTAGGCCTGTGCGTGCATGTGTGAGGGGCCTGCACGCGTGCAGGGCGGGGGGCAGCAGCCACGTGCACACCAGCAGGAAGCGACCCTGTCGCAGGTGGCCGTGGCTGCTCACGGGTTGCCAATCCCGGCTGGGGCTTTTCATGACAAAGGCACACAAGAGAGTTGAAATTTTATAGGGTAAAAAACGAATCCTGACAAAAATCCAGAAGCTAAAAAACCAAGCACAGATAGTGTCCCTCATGTTTAAAAAAGTTTAAAGCTCTCTGGAAATGAAGTTACCAGATGAAGACATGGGGAGGAGACGTGCATGCACGTGTGCGCCCACACGTGGCTTCTTTGTAAATGGTTAACATGCGTTACTCTATCTAAAGAGCCACCACGATTCGTACAAGATAAAAAAGCAACTGTAGGGACGCCTGGGTGGCTGAGTTGGTTGGACGACTGCCTTTGGCTCAGGTCATGATCCCGGAGTCCTGGGATCGAGGTCCGCATCGGGCTCCCAGCTCCATGGGGAGTCTGCTTCTCCCTCTGACCTTCTCGCTCATGCTCTCTCTCACTGTTTCTCTCTCAAATAAATAAATAAAATCTTTAAAAAAAAAAAAAAAAAAGCAACTGTAAAGAGGTAATTCATAGAAGAAGTGCAAATGGCCAGTAAAGACAGGAAAAGATGCACTAGCTCACTACTCATCAAAAAAAAAAAAAAAAAAAAAAACCAAAAAGAAACAAAACCATATGAAAGTAATGAGGTGTCATTCTTCACCCATCAGAAAGGACAACTGTTTAAAACAAGGCCATCGGTTCGAGCCCTGGCGTGCAGAGACTGCACTGCCACGCTCGGGGCATGAAGGTCACAGCCTTCAGGAGGAAGTGGCCACAATACTGTGAGCGGGCCTCCTCTTTGCCCAGCAGACGCCCTCCTGGGAAGCCATCCTCCTTCGGTCCCCAGGCAGGCGCACACGGACACACGGGGACGCGGAGTCTGGATGCGGCAGCAGACAGGAGATGCGATCCGCCTGCTCCCTGTCCACAGCGAGACAGACGCCCAGCGGCTCCCTGGAAGGCCACACATCCTTCTGAACAGGCCTACCTGTGCGGCTGTGGAAAGCGGCCTAGGGCCCATCCTTCAATAGAGTAAGTCACCCGTCCCCATCCGTGCAGGCCACAGGCGGCCTGTGCACAAGCTTGTGTTTGCACGTGCACGACTGAGGATGGGAAGCAACGCAGGCCGAAGGGATTGTGCTGGTTACCTCTGGGGGGCACGGGGGTTGCTCTTTATTCTATAAATCTAAATTGTTAAATTTCCAACAATTTCAATAAACTGAAATTTCAGTTATGCATATACTTTAAAAAGAAAAGAAAAAACGAGTCAAATAGAAGAAAGTTCTCTTAATGGGGAGGTATGTGGATATTCAATGAACAATTCTAGCAAGAATCCAAGTTTCTAAGCATAGACTTGCACATGTAAATGTTTTCCTAATTTTTTTGTGTATGCCCAAAGAGTTCCCCACACCAGACAGAGTGATATGTATAAAAATGAAGTATATTTTCCCAGGATTTCCTCCTGAAATACTCTTATTAATGGAAACAACAAGAATGCACAGACTTCTGGGGAAGAGAGTCCTTGGTGAGACTGTGACTTGCTGGTGGAACCCAGCATGAGCATCAACCCCCCGGGTCACAGCCTCTTCTCTGCACAGAGGAGGTAAGAACCCGGGGGACGTAGGCTCTCCATCAGTGACAGTGTTCAGTCACCTGAATGGGCGAAGGGGAGTGAGGGCTCATACCTGTCCCAGCGCCCTCTTGGGAGAAGCGGGGATTAAGTAACTTGATTCTCATAAAGCCCTTCACACTCTGCTTTGTAACAATTTCTTGGACAGACTCATTAAACATATACGTACAGAGCCAGGAGGAAATAATGTAGAGGTGGGACCCTGACGTCTGTCTCCTTCCCACCTGTCCCCGTGGCTTCTCAGTGGAGTGGTGCTCTGTCTACACACTGTCCTCATCTCTGCTACCCTGGTGCCTGGGGGCGTTTGTTCTAACTGGTTGTGAACCAGTTGTTAGAAAAACTGAAATTTAGTTTTTCTTGTTTCTGATTATTGGTAGGACTGACACTCAGAACTCCCCACGTCTCCAAATGAACCTCAGGCTTGTGTCAAGGAAGCCCCCAGTGTGGGTGAACCTTCTCCTTACCCATAGAAACCAGAGACTCGTAGTTGCCCCGCATCACGTTCTTGTAGAGCTCCTTCTGCCACTCGGACAGGTTCCCCCACTCCTGCTCGGAGAAGTGGACGGCGACATCGTCGAAGGTGACAGGAACCTGGAACCACACAAACTCAGCTTGGACCACCTGGACAGCAGTCACGGGCCCTCAGCTGCCAAATCCCAAGGCAACGAATGGCTCTCAGCCCCAGGCCCTGGCTCAACCCCCTTCTCCCAGGACTGCAGTGGGAAAGGCCCAACGGCCCAGCGGTGGGTCTTCACCGCAGACCTCTCTAGAAATCTGGCCTGACTTCAGCCACTGTCCTGGCCCCACAGAGTAAGGGTCTCGTTTTGTCTGGTCTGTTTTTCTGTCTAATGGGATAATCCTTGTGGCTACAAAGCATGGTCTGCAGACCAGCAGCAATGATATCGGGGAATTTGCTAGAAATGCAGACCCCCAGGCCCCAATCTAGACCCACTAAATCAGATTCTGCATTTAGTAAGATCACCACACTAACATTTGAGAAGGGCTGGCATAGAGAATACAGTCCAAGTCCCGTCCCTACATAAGGCTATGTACAGGGACAACACACAAAGAACAGAAAGAAAACCAGCCCACATTCAAGTTCAAGATTTTCTGGGAAAATAATATTAAAACCTAACTATTCTCTAGTTTTTTAGGATACTTCTCGAAATCACATATTTACTGGCATTAACATAATTTCTAAGTCAACGGTTAAAAACGTGGAGCAGGACAGAGCCCTGGAACCTTCCACCAAGGTCTCCATCCACCTCTGACAGCGAACTCCCAACGTTCACACCAAGTCCCACTCTCTGTGAACTGAACGCCCTTCAGAACTGACCATCCCTGATCACTAGGAGGTCCTCTGACCTGTTCACCCATGGCTTAACCAACAGGACAAACGTGATGTTGGCGTGTCTTGTGCTTGGTGAAGTCATGCTGGCAACTAGGTATCATTATATGTCCCCTTAACCACCTCTTCTTCCTTCTTTTATATGAAATTCCTAAAACACATGCAATTCGGATCCCTCCTTGGGAGGCCCCAGTTGGGATGGCTCTACCTTGGGGACCTCTCCATTGCTGCCCGGGGGCAGGCGGAGGATCCAGAAATTTCGGTTTTTCAGCAGGTTCTCCATGTTCTCCAGCCGCCTCTGCAGCAGCCCGTACTCCTGCAGCAGGGTCCCCAGCACAACCCACTTGCTCTCCAGGTGGTTTGCAAACTCCACGGCCGTCTTCTCGCAGTCCGCCAGCTTCTTCTCGGCCGTCCCCGTCCGCCCCTCCAGGGTCAGGAGCCGCATGGCCTGGGCCTCCAGTTTCCTCTCCACCGCTTGGACGGCAGCCCACACGGCCAAGCGGGTGATCTCCGCCGTAGGGAGTGGTGTGTCCTTCTGGGCTGCAGAAGAGATCTGGAAGGGAGTGTCTTTTTGGGAAACAGGGCTCTGAAGCAGGGGGTCCATGTCAGTCTCCGGAACTGTGGGGGAAAGGGTCAGGGGGTCTTTCTCGGGAACTTCAGGTGAGTGGAGTGGGGCTTCTTGGTGGGGGGTGGAGTGGGAGAGAAGTGATATTTCTTGCTCAGCAGCAGCTGGGGGTGGATACTGGGTCTCTTCTTGGGAAGTCAGGGGACCCTGGAGATGAGTCTCTTGCTCAGAAGCGGCCGGATACAGGAGTGAGGGTCCCTTCTGGAGAACATGCGGCATTCGGCCAGAGGTCTCTAGCTTGGGAGTCTGGGGCAGGGAGCCTTGTCGGGAAATGGGAGGAGACGAAGAAGGAATCTCTTTGGGGGGAAGAACACGGGACTGGAACAGAGTTTCTCGGGGGATTCCGGCAGGGGCCTGACGCGGGGTTTCTTCTTGCAGAACATTGGGGAATGACAGAGGTGACGAGCGTTGGGTCTCCATGTCCAGCTGCTGGACCTGTGTTCAAGGAGAGAAAGGACAGGATTGAAGGCCACAGAATCCAGATGGCAAAGTAAATGCCAAAGATCGGCACCCACTGAAAAGGGTCGTGGGTTTCCTGGTAATAAGATACATTGCGCGGACACGAGTCTCTGGACTCTTGAGAGCCTAGAGCTGATTTAGGTATCAATTATAAAACTATTATTAACAACAAAGAATAGGTGGCCACCTTCTGTGTTGGTAGAGCTGTCTCTTTCTTCACAACACACATCTCACGGGGACCACCCAGGACTAGAAGTGGACGAGAGGAAAAGATATAGGCCTCTGTTCTCAGTCCTGTTCAGGCCGACTGCTGCCAGCTCACTCAGCCTCTCTGTTCTCGGTGTCCTTGCCCGTAACACAAAGATAGTATCTGACACACCTGCCACCTCACTGAGTTTGAGCACGGAGCATCAAAGAAAGTAAGACTTTGTAAACCAAAAGAGCAGAACTGTCAGGGCCGGGCACCGTTATGACCTCCAGACTCCCAGCAAGGTGGAAGGAGACCCCAGTGGGGCCAGGGCTATTAAAGGACTTCCCTCGATGACGAACTTGACATCTGGCCCCACTGCTCCTGCTTGTATTAGCAGGCAGTCCCTGTGCCCTCTGTCTTAAGGGAAACCTTAAGTTTCCCTGACTCTGATAAAAGCTGAATTGTGGACTTATCAATACAATTTCTCCAAGCATGTCTATGGAGAGAGGCTGAATGGGCTTCTGGGTATCCCAGGCTGACAGAGAGGAGAGACCCTGCCCGAGCCAGGCCAGGGGACAGCAGTTCAGCCCCTTGTATGCGGGAGCCCAAGTGCCCGGGGCCGATGGTCCCCACTGCAGGAGGTGTGCTCTGGTGGTCTGAGTTCCTCCCTGTGGTCCGTGAGGTGGGGAACGAGGAGCAAAGGCCTGGAGAGGCTGGAAATGGAGCGGAAGTCAGCCATTCTGTGACTCCCGTCAAAACTGGTGGGGGGACTAGAACTGAAGTAAAGACTGACTCCTTTGGGGATTTTCATTATTCACTCTCTCCCTGTTCCCCACCTCAGCCACATTCGTGTTGGGAGAATTCTTGTGTCACCAGGGAGGTGAAGCCAAGATCTTCTGAGTGGCCCGCTCTGGGTTTACTGAGCCCATCAACAGCGCTATCGGAACCGAACAGAAGTTCTTCTATAACATGTTTGTCCATTTGCTTGTATCTTCCTTCAACCAATCTGTTGAAGGACCCACTGCTGTGCCACGTACAAGTGATCTTTAATGTAACTGGAATCCCCATTCTCTTCGTTTGAAAGGGAGCAGATCCAGTCTGACACACAGTATGTGCTCAATGAATGTCTGCTGAATGAATGAACAATACAGATGATTGGGTCACGTGAAAAAACAATGTTAGGGGACAGAATGACATTGCTTCGGTCATCTATCAGAGCCGTCTCAACTAATTTGTGTCTCCTACCGCTTTCCTTCCTTTATTTGCTCATTCATTCACTTACGAGGCCTTCACCGAGACAGCACCACACGTTAAGCCAAGAATTGGAAACTGAAGGCCTGTGCAGGCGGAATGTTCTCGAGGTAGTATGATCCAATAGTTCTGCAGCTAACCAGATGTGAACGCTTATTAGTCAGATAACAGCTAACAGTTAGTCAGCATTTACTGTGCGCCCTGAACTGTGTTAAGCAAAGGGCTATCTCTCACGTCATCCTCAGGAAGCCCTAGGAAACTGGGACTCTGAGAACTGTTACCCACACTTAGCATAGGGAGGCGTGGAAGTTTGGAGAGGCCAACCCGCTCACCCAAGGTCACACCAAAGGCTGGCCGCAGACACCGTAGGTTGCCTCTGGGCCTCAGCTGTCAACCCAGGTAGCAGGTCAGGTTAAGTGTTCTGAATCCTTTCTGCCTCTAAAATTCAGAGAAGCCTGGAGAGTAAACATAGACCTGTGGGAGGGTCTATGGCTGGGAAGGCCTTACCCATAAAGACATTTCATGGACCCCTTTGAAAACTAATGAAAGTTGTGGATTCTCTCCCTCAAAAAACTAACAAAACAGAACGAAACAAAACCACAGGTGGGCACACACACAAAATTCTGGGTTCACAGACCCCAAAACCTGGAGATTCATCAAGCTACGTCTCAACTTGTCACAGGTGAGGGCAGACAGGACAGCCCTCTGGGACGGGAGCCTCAGATGCCAGGGGGAAATGACCAGCATATCGGAACACAATAGGCACATTATGGCCCTGTCCTTCGAGGGGGGATTAGGGTATTTGCCTACAACTAATGGGAAGAAGGAAAAATCCCCGGGGGTCAAGTTAGTCTCCCTGAGTAATACAGGGGTTTAACTAAAACAATGAAAAAACTAATCATAATAATAAAAAGCTCCAGTACAGTACCTAAAGCCTAAAGCCAGCAGAATAAGATACAGTTACCAACTAGTCTAATCAGAGCTCAAAGGAAAATACCATTTCTTTGCTATTACTAGACTGGCTCTCTCCACTTCCAGATTTGGAGGACTGTAGAGGGATGAGGGGGGCCAGAGGAACATACCTGTCCTCTACCCCCAAATTAAAGCCCCTTGCTATAATGTCCTCCGTGTCAGTAAACCTGTGGCTCAATTTTACCCTAAGCATAAGGAGAGGAATGGAGCTATAAATATAGTATCTAAGATTAATAAGCTTGCATTCTCAAACTGTTGCGGGCAGGGGGAGAATTCTAGATTATAGATCACAGCATTTAACCCACCCTCCCTACCTCGTGCATCCCAAGTGGATGGGGTCCCCAGGACTCGTGCATATTAGCAGAAAAAAATACATCACCATTCATACCGATTTATAAAAAAGCCATGCCATTTTCTAGAATGACCCAGTGTGGTTAACTCAGAATTATATACCATTCAAGGGCCCTGGAGACCGAAGCCCAGAGGTAGGCATTTTTAAATCTCCATTTTGCTTTATTTTTCCAATAGATGATTACTATTTTTATTGAACCGGGAGGCTCTTTAGAAAGCATGTATCCCGACCCCCTCCACACAACAGTAAACTGAGGCTCACAGGCGCTGACTCCCAGCAGCCATCCTGCTCTCCAGCACAGCCACTGCATCTCAAAGAGCAGGTCTGCGGGGAGATTTCAGGGCTGATTTTTAAGAACGGCCCACTAAGCAGGACCATCGGCCACGAAACCCTTAGGAGCTCGCTCCCCAGACCTCATCCGTCTGGACACCCAAAATCTGGCGGGGGGGGGGGCCCTCCAGACGCAGAAGCTGAAGGCCCAGGCGCCCGAGCCCGAGGGTCACCTGCTCCCCACGACGCAACCGCTCGGCTGGGCGCTGCCCAGCCTCTCACCCCGCCGTCACCTCCCCCCCGACGGGCCGCGTCCACAGCGCTCAGGGCCAGGCCCCTAACCCAGGAGAGGCCGCCACCAGAGCCGCCCCCTCCCCGTCCAGGCCCGCAGCCCGAGAAAGCTGGCATTTCTGGGGACGCGGGCACCGGGCCACGGAGGATTCGCTACGTGACCTTGGGGCAGGCCGGGCAGGTCGCCGCCAGGTGTCTGTGCCTCAGTGTCTCCGCTCTGCGAAATGGGGTGAGCCGCGTCAGCGCCGCGCTCCGGCCGCGGGAGGCTCGGCGGGGGCGAGCTCTGCGGAAAACGTGCGGCGGCAACCCCGACGGACGCAGCGCCGGCTCCGCAGGGAGCGAGGCGCGCCGCCCAGGGCGCCCACCTCCGGGCCCGCGAGCGTGCCAGGCCCCGGCGTCCCCGCAGCCTCGCCCGGACGGCGGCCGGATCCTCGGCCCCGCTCCCATCCCGCAGCCCGCCCCCCCCACCGCCGCCCCCGTTAAGGGGCGCGCGAGCCCGCCGGACCCCCCCAACCCCCCACGTCGCGGCGTTTCTGTCCCTTACCGAGACCCCAGGCCGGGCCGCCGAGCCCGGGACGCGCAGGCCGTCCCCCGGGCCCCGAGTCCGCGCGTCCGTGCGCGCGCGGGCCGCCCTTACCGGAGCCGGGGCCGCCTCGGCCATGGCCGTGCGCTGTCCGGCCCGGCCCGGAGTCGCCGCCCGCCGCGCGGCCCCGCGCAGGCAGGTCCCCCGGCCTCTCCGCAGGCGGCGCCCGCCCGGCCCTGCCTTCCCCGCCCGGGCTCGCGCGGCCGTCGGGCCCGGCCTGCTCAGGGCGGGCGGGGACGGAGCGGCCGAGCCGGGCGGCGGCGTCGGAGCGGGGCGCGCGGCGGTGCGGGCGGCCGGGCGGGCTGCGCCCCGGCCGCGAGCTGGGCCCCGGCCCTCAGCACCGGCCCCCGGCCCGCGCGCGGCCCCTCTGCGGCCGCGGCTGCGACCCCGGCTCCGGCCCCGGCCCCGGCTGCGAGCTGCGCTGCCGTCCCGGCGCCTCTTCAGCAGGGGAGCTGCACAGCAGCTGCCATGTTGATACAAACTGCATCCTGGGAGGCATGTCCCTCTCAGGCCGTTTAAAGAGAAACACTCCGAGGCTCGTCGGAGGCTGCAGGAACCCAGACAGCTCCATCTACAGCCGGTAGGAGCGAACAGTGTCGAGCGAGCAGCCGGGCGGCGACGGACACGCCCTGAGCCCCGGGCCAGCCCGTCGTGGAGCCCGGGCCGAACCGCGCGGCCTGCCCCCCCACCCGCCCCCAGCCGCCCCCCCCCACCCCGGCCTCTCACCTGGGGTCCTCGCCTCCCCGGGCAGCCTCGGGCGAGACCCGGAGGCGGGAGAGCCGAGCACAAACCGCCGCGCGCGGCCGAGGCGACGTGCTGGGGTCTGGAGGCGGCTTGATTGGCTCCGACAGCCTTCCTCCCGCCGGATCCCCCTGCTCCTCTCAAACCCAGAACCCGGGTCGTTCCCTTTCAAAACCTGCGCTCACAAAGGGATCTAAGAAACCCGTCACACCAAAGCAAGCCCGGGTTCATGTGACCAGCGCTGTGCAGTCCGGGTTCCAGGGAAGCGGACTGTGGTTCCAAGGGTAACAAGGGGGTTGGGTGCTTTTGTGAAATGCCCGAGTGTTGTTTTCGACAGGAGAGGACACAATTCCGAGAATCATAGAGTGCTAGGGCTGGAAGGGGCCCGACCCGGCATTTGGGAGGAAACTGAGGCCGAGTGGGAAGGGACATGTTTACCCCAAGTTGCTGTTCCAGCCCCTTGCAGGAATGCTCTTTATAACCTTGAGAGATATCCCAAAAGAAAGGGTAGAGCTTGGAGTTGGCGGCTCCCTTTCCTGGACAGGTTCACGTACACCCATATTTATGGAACATCTACCAGGAGGCAAGAACTAGAAATGAAATGGGGGGTGGGGGGCGAGGAAGAGAGAAAGTACAGGCAGGCCTCCTGGATACACGTGAGAAAACCCAACTGCAACTAACTTGAGTGGGGGAGGGGGAAGAAAAGTAGAATATCTTTGTTCACCTAATGGGACCCCAGGGAGGCCAGGGGTGGAGCTGCCTTAGAAGGCGACAGGAGCAGGGCTCAGTCCGCTGGCAGTGTAGTTAGATGTCTCTTTAAAAGTGGAAAGTTGTGGATACAGATAAGGCCAGGGCTGGTCCATTTCCTTCCCTTCCCAGAGGTTGGAGATCCCACCTATGTCTTGGTGCATCAGTAAACAGGGCATACCACTGGTTTGGGTATTTTAAATGTGTATGTGAATGATGTAATTCATTCCATATCAGGTTGCAGTTTGGTTTTTTTTTTTTTTCTTTTTTTTTTTGTAAGCATCGTTGTTTTTGAGATACAGTCCTGTTTAAACAAGAATATCTGGTTCATTCATTTTAACCACCGTATAGTATTTCATTGAATAAATAAAGTCCAGTTTACTTCCCCCTCCGCGGGGGATGAAAACAAACCTGCTGGCAGCAACTCGTGTGTTCATGTCTCATTGCCTATTTTGAGCTTCTCTGGGAGCGACCCCCAGACACAGAAGAGGGGGTGACAGGAGCGCATGCCTCTTCCCTAAATTCACCAAATTGCTCACCAGTGAGATGGTGCCCCGTGACACTCCCACCAGTGGGGCGTGGGGTCCTGTTTCCACAGCCTTGCCAACACTTACTGATAATGGACTTTGAACCTTGTCAACACGATGAGTTTGAATCGAAACGATAGTTACTTTACTTTATATTGATATTTCTTTTTTTTTTTAAGATTATATCCATTTATGTGACAGAGAGAGATATCACACAAGTAGGCAGACAGGCAGGCAGAGAGAGAGAGAGGTGGGGGGCAAGCAGGCTCCCCGCCAAGGCCCGACGCGGCGCTCCATCCCAGGACCCTGAGATCATGACCTGAGTTGAAGGCAGAGGCCTAACCTACCGAGTCACTCAGGCGCCCCTATATTGATATTTCTATGTCCCTGATTATTAAGAGAATGGAACATCTTTTCACATTTCCTAGGCACTTGGTTTCTTCAAATTTTCTCTCCATTTCCTTTCCCAGTGTTTCTGTTGTGAAGTCTTTTTCTTACTTTTTTTTTTTAAGATTTTATTTATTTATTTGACAGAGATCACAAGTAGGCGGGGTGGGGTGGGGAAGCTGGCTCCCCGCTGAGTAGAGAGCCTGATTCGGGGCTTGATCTCAGGACCCTGGGATCACGACCTGAGCCGAAGGCGGAGGCTTTAACCCACTGAGCCACCCAGGCGCCCCTCTTACTGGTTTATAGGTACTTTTATTTTTTTTTTTTATAAAGATTTTATTTATTTATTTGACAGAAAGATCACAAGTAGGCAGAGAGGCAGGCAGAGAGAGAGGGGGAAGCAGGCTCCCTGCTGAGCAGAGAGCCTGATGCGAAGCTCGATCCCAGGACCCTGAGATCATGACCTGAGCTGAAGGCAGAGGCTTAACCCACTGAGCCACCCAGGCACCCCTTATAGGTACTTTTAAAAGAACTTATTAGGGATATGAACCCTGTCACCAGACTTAACATGCTTACTGATAGGATTGCATTTCCATCGACCATCTTACTAGTTGTTTACTTTGTTTTCCAGGTCTTCGGTAATTTCTTTCTCTTTCTTTTGTTCCTTCTTTCTTTGCCTGCATTTGGATGGAGTATTTCTTTTTTTAGTAATTCTGTTTTCACTGTACACTTATTATTAGTTATGCCTCATTTTTAATGGTTGCCCTAAGTTTTAACACATACAGCTTTAATTTTTAACAGCCTACCACCCACGAGTTTTACCCCCTCACCACGCTACGTTAATCTGTGCGTTAATCTTGGCAGGTTACCCACCATCCTTGTGTTATTGGTAGCGTACGTTTTATGTTTCCAAATGTTACCAGCAGGAAGGGAGTCCTCTAACTTTGTTCTTGTTTTTCAAAATTGTTTTGGGTCATTTGGGATGCCTTGAACTTCCCTTTGAATTTTAGGGTCAGCTTGTGAATTTCTGCAACTAAGCCAGCTAGAATTTTGATGGGGCCCAGAAATCAACTAATCAGCTCCTGTCCCACGGAGAAACACCTAGATGAATGAATATATGATCATTCTTTTTCAGACAAATGTAAGATGAGAAGTTCAGTACTAATTTTGGATTTCTTGTTACCAAAATAAAACGAAAGACTTCAATCACCCAAGAGTTAATTAGCTGCTTGAATTTATTTTTCTTTGTCTTCTAGCATATGTGAAAAGTGGAAAAATAAAAATATGCCTTCCTTTTGACATGTTTAACACGAAGTTACTTTTATAACTGCATATCCTCTCAGTGTATTCCCCCCTCAAGATTACTAGTTGTATATTTGATGATATTAAATAAATATCCTGTAATCATCTGAACTTTTTTGCTATAAATTTTTTACAGTAGGAATTGTTCCAAAAACCAGACGTGTATTTTTTTTTAAAGATTTTATTTATTTATTTGACAGACAGCCAGAGAGAGCCAGAGAGCACAAATGGGGGGAGAATGGCACAGAGAGAGGGAGAAGCAGGCTCCCCAATAAGCAGAGAGCCCAGTGTGGGGTTCGATGCGGGGCTCGATCCCAGGATCATGACACGAGCCAAAGGCCGATGCTTAACCCTCTGAGCCACCCAGGCTTTCCCAAAAACCAAACATGGAAAGCAGTGATAAGACGAAAGCTTGCAGCTCTCTCGCTTACATGTTTGTAGAGCATGCAATTTTTTTTAAAGATTATTTATTTAGGGGCACCTGGGTGGCTCAGTGGGTTAAAGCCTCTGCCTTCGGCTCAGGTCATGATCCCAGGGTCCTGGGATAGAGCCCCACACCAGGCTATCTGCTCTGCAGGGAGCCTGCTTCCTCCTCACTCTCTCTCTGCCTGCCTCTCTGCCTACTTGTGATCTCTGTCTGTCAAATAAATGAATAGAATCTTAAAAAAAAAAAAAAGATTATTTATTTATTTATTTGAGAGAGCATCAGAGAGAGAGAGAGAGAGAGAGAGAGAGAGCAGGCGCTTGCACACACACAGCTGAGGGGGCCGAGAGAGGATCTGAAGCGGACTCCGTGCTCAGTGTGGAGTCCTATGTAGGGCTGGATCTCACAGCCGGGAGATCGTGAGCCGAAAACCAAGAGCGCGTCACTTAACTGACTGAGTCACCCAGGAGGCCCAGAGCATGCGATTCTTGACCTTGGGGTTGTGAGCTCGAACCCACATTCAGTGTAGAGATTACTTAAAAATAAAACCTTTTTTAAAAAACAAATGGGAGGGGCGCCTTGGTGGCTCAATGGGTTAAGCCTCTGCCTTTGGCTCAGGTCAGGATCCCAGGGTCCTGGGATTGAGCCCCACGTCAGGCTCTCTGCTCAGCAGGGATCCTGCTTCCCCCTCTCTCTCTGCCTGTCTCTCTATCTACTTGTGATCTCTCTCTCTGTCAAATAAATAAAATCTTTAAAAAATAATAAAAAAAAAACAAATAGGAGCAAAAGGTGGTTTTTTCCCCTTAAATCATTCTTCTCTTTTACAAACACTTTGTGTATTTTATTATTTCTAATTTATTATGTTGTGATTATGAAAGGGGGTCTGAATAGAATTGGTTATTTGGAATTTGTTGTAATTTGCTTTGCAGCCAGTTTTTGTAAACATTTCATATACACTTGAACATAGAATCTCTAATTGTTTGGATAAAATTAGTTATATAGGTTTTTCAAATAGTCTAAATTCTTACTAATTTTTGTTTGTTTTATCAAATAGAGGTATATAGAAATGTCCCATTGTGATTTTTTCCAGAATTTTCATCATAATTCTGTCATTGTTTGCTTTATATGTCCTGAGTCCATGCTGTTAGGTACATTATAGTTTATTATTTTTTTAAATAATACAGCAATCCTTTTTATCCCAGTAATGTCTGCTTTGTCTAAAGGCATTTACTAGTCCGTTTCCTTTACATGAGTGTTTGCTAGGGGAGCTTTTCTCCCCCAACTCTTTACTTTGCACCGTGTTGTACTTTTGAGTCTTACTCTTGTCTCTTTTTTTTTTTTTTGAAGATTTTATTTATTTATTTATATGTCAGAAAGAGAGAGAGAGAGAAAGCACACAAGCAGGCAGAGAGGCAGGCAGAGGCAGAGAGGGAGGCAGGCTCCCTGCTGAGCAAGGAGCCCAATGCGGAACTTGATCCCAGGACTCTGGGATCATGACCTGAGTTGAAGGCAGCAGCTTAACCCACTGAGCCACCCAGGCGCCCCTACTCTTGTCTCTTGAAAACAGCATGTGACAAGACGGCAAGTGTCATTTTATCCTTGTCTGGGGATCGAGGCTAAGGCCCCCACAGTTTACTTTCTTGTGGCCAGAAGGAGCTGGGACAGTCACTCTCCTGCGGAGCTCTACCAGGAAGCACCCCTTGGAGCTGATAACCCCTCTACATGCACGTGCACACACAAAGAGGACTAGAGAGAAGGCCGTTGTTGGCCATCCTCCCCTTCCTGAGCAGTCAGTGTCCTCTGTGGAGCCCAGGACTTCGCTCATTGCTCTTTCTAGGCTCCCTCTTCCTTCATAGGGAAGAAGAGGAGCCCTTGCTCTGTGTCCCCCAAAGTCCCCGAAGTCTGCGAGCACACTGGCACATGGAGGCAGACGGCTTTTTAAAAGTTTTATTTTTTTTTAAGATTTTATTTGACACAGAGAGAGAGAGAGAACAAATGCGCACAAACAGGGGGAGAGGCAGGCAGAGGGAGAAGCAGATTCCCCACAGAGCAGAGAGCCCGATGTGGCACTCGATCCCAGGACCCTAGGATCATGACCTGAGCCGAAGGCAGACGCTTAACCAACTGAGACACCCAGGCGCCCCACAGATGGCTTTTAATGTAGAGATTGTTGAAGGCTTAAAGACATCACAGGGAAAAGGAGGGGCTAGTCCCACCCTGCTCCAGTTCCGCTCAAACCCCAGTGGAGCAATATAAGACCCAAGCCACTTCCTTGCCCTCTTGTAGCGGAAGCACAGCAGGTGGGAGGCGGGGGACCCCTGGGGTGCCCACATGCCACAGACCACATCATGGGGGGCCATTTCTGGGAAGAGTCAGGGGCAGACATTTCTTGATATCCCTCTGGAAATGCTTCTCCATGTCAGAGGAATTGGGGGTAAAGCTGAGTACTACCCCAATCCCCCCTCCTGGACTCCACTGTACCAGTCGAGCCCCACAATCCCAGGCGGAACCAAACTGAAGTTTCTATGGCAACACACACGAGCATGTCCTCCTTCATGTCCTTCTGGAACTCTCCATGCATTGGCCAAAAGTGAGGCTTTGTGAAGACCCAAGTTGGAATCCAGGTGAAGTGTGGGAAGACCGGAGAGAGAAAGGAGGAAGGATTTGAGGACCAGCCCTTGTGGCTCTCTGCACCCCAAGCTGCTGGGGCCCCAGACAGATCGAGCCTGAACTGGGGTGGAGGGGACATGCGTTCTGCCTGAGATTGCCACTGAAGTTCAAATAGGGTTCAGACTGAGGCCGGAATGAGACTTTTCTGGTGAGGGCAAGTTATGAAACATTTTGGACTTTTGACAACATGTCATCATGGTACCAAATAGCCACTGAGAGGAGGGCTGACATGTGCAATCACGGGGCCATCGCTGGAGAATAGAAGATTTATGCCCCAACGGATATTTCTCACTACAACTTCAACGCATAGAGATGGATCTTTGTTCAGCTTTACAACCTGACAATGTGTGTTTCGACTGATGAACTTATTTTTCTATTCATAGTGAATAGAGAGACCTATTTGGATTTTTTTCTGTCACCTTATTTTGTGATCTTTACCATAACGTTGCCCCTTTCCCCCCGTCTGTTAGATGAATCAAGTTTTCCTAATTCACCCTCCCTCCCTCTGCTAGGAGCCACTCTACTCCTATTCTTTCAGGGCCTATTATGAACATTTAAGTAGGTCTGATTGACTTACAAATATGTATGATTGCCCTTCTCTGGAAATCACAAGGACCACAGGATGCTTTCACTGGCCTCCTGCTCTGTCTTGCACACTGTCCGGTGTTGTAGATACTTGGTTTTGTATCTTCCAAATTTATCTTTATTATTGTTTTACAAAGTCCACGTATGTTAATATACACCCATATTTACTATGTTTCCCCCCTCATGATTCTCCTTATGATTGCTCCTCCTCCATACTGGGTTTAAGTTTCTTCTTCCCAAAGACAGTCCTCAGCCGTTTATCGGTGAGGGTCTATGACTGCTTCCTTCTCAGTTTTTATCTTATAACAAACGTCTTTATTTGGTGTTGGTTGTGTGCAATAATTGAGCAGGGTACAAAATCTAGGTTGACGGTTTTCCCCTCACCACTTTGCAGGTGTTAGCTCATTGTCTTCTGACCTCTGTTATTGTCTTAGAAGATTCTACAGTCTTCTTTGACTCCTTTTCCTTTCATGTCAATCTGTCTTTTTCTCTGGCAGCTTTTAGGATTTTCCTTTTGTTTTTGGTGGTTCTAGTTTCACCACGATTTTTTAATTTTTTATTTATTTTTATTTATTTTTATTTTTTAAAAGATTTTATTTATTTATTTGACAGACAGAGATCACAAGTAGGCAGAGAGGCAGGCAAGGAGACGGGGGGTGGGGAAGCAGGCTCCCCGCTGAGCAGAGAGCCTGATGCGGGGCTCGATCCCAGGACCCTGGGATCATGGCCGGAGCAGAAGGCAGAGGCTTTAACCCACTGAGCTACCCAGGCGCCCTTCACCACAATTTTTTTAATGTGTGACTTTACCTTTGGGCCTCTTGAATTTGAGGATTTATGTCTTCCAAGTCTTGGAGATTGCCTGCCGTTCTTTTAAAAATGTATTTCCTCCTAATTTCTTAATTATTTCTTTCTAGATGAGAAAATCTGTTTAGATAAGTGTATGGAGGTGTTTTTGTCTATGCTCTTAAACATATCATATATCTCCATTCATGATTTTCTCTGTCTTTTATTCTGGGTATTTTTCTCATCTGTAGCTCATTTCACTAATTTTTTTCAGCTGTGTCTTGGTCAACTGTTTAAACAGTCTGCTGAGTTTTAAAAATTTCATTGACTTTTATTTCCAGAAATTGTTTTGTTTTTTCAAATGTTACTTTCTTTTTAATAGTATCTTGCTTTTTCTTAAGGTTTGATTTGTTCTATTTACCAGGTTTTTCCCATGCTGCTTCTTCTACTTTCTGCTCTCTGTTAGTTTTTGGTACATTATAAAACTATCCATGTTACATTCTATCTTGAATAATCTGTACATGAATTCAGGTTCTTAGATTTTGATCCCGGTGTTTGTTGTAGTCTCACTAATGGTGGACTGTGTCCTTGTGGGTTTTGTAATTTGTGATTGTGAGCTTATAGTGAGCCAGACTCGTGGTCTGGACTGTGGGATAGTTCCTCCTGTTTTGGCATTTCCTCAGCCAGAAACCATAAGTGCTCTCATGGGCCCTTGTCCAGGTTTTATGTCAATTGGCCAGCCCTGTGGGTAATGTAAATTTGGATCCCAGCCTCCATGATGTACAAGCTGTGGTTTTAGATTCTTAATGATGATGCTGCCCTGCCCACTGCCATCACCCAGAGCCCAGCCCGAGGCATAAGCTTTTTGTCATTTGTGACAGCCATGGTGTTCTGCCACACAGATCTTTCAGAATTTACTGTCCAGCTACAAAGAATGCAGCTAGCCCACAGCTCCAGTCATTAATGCCTTCAGGAAATGCCTTGGCTTTCAAGCTAAGTCCACGCTGTTCTTGGGCAGCGCCAACCAGTGAGGGAGCAGGTAGAGTGCGAGGGTCTGGGTGTTTCCGCTCAACACAGGACTCCCCTAACAGGAATTATTTGCTCTAGAATCCTTTGGTTGGCTCAAACTCTGTCAGAACCACAAAGTATGTTTTGTTCCTGCTGCCCAAACCTGCTTGTGCTCTTCTTCCCTTCCGTGGATGTTAGGTCTGTGTCCTGGTCTGAGACTTTGTCTGCAAAATCCTGCTTCCTTCTGCCTTTACCATTTATAGCGTCATTGTGCAGTAAACGTCCTGCACTTCAGTATGTGTGTGGCTGAAGCGAGCACAATGTCCTGTTGTCTGAAACTATGTTTCAGCATCTGCTTCCTGAGGACCACCCAGCACATCGTCTTTTGGAGTTGGGTGTATTTTTTCTGAACATGTATTTTCTGAAGTCGAGGTCTTTAGAGGACTTTCTCTGGATGAGGCGTCAGCTCAAACTCTGATCTTCACGGGCCCAAGGCCTCTATACCCTTCTCTTCACCCCACCCTGTTAGACGCAGCCACTGTTCGCCTGCTTACAACCTGGATGTAGTTTTGCCTTCATTTCTGGTACACTAGGATTTCCCTTTATTCCTTTCTGAGCTCCGTATTTAAAATTATGTTTATTATATCCCATCTGGAATTTGCAGATGTTTCTATCAGGTTCTACAACCCACAATATTTGCATTTATTCCTTTTTGCCCTATTTTTAAAGACAGATTATTTAAGTGTATATGTTTAATGCCTAAGTGGCGCTTTTAATGTGTTTAAGTAATCATGTATAATTTGCACAAGACTCCGGCTTAAAAGGAGCTTGACAATCACGTCAAATCAGGAACTTTGTTTCTAGCTGTCAGGGAATAAAGCCTGCCTTAGGATTTGTGTAAGTGTTCTGCCTCGTCTTTATACATACACCTTTATAACATTTCCAGGGACACATTATATACAAAGTAGGGGAGAGTCTAATGTGAAGACCGAAGGAGTGCGAACAAGGGTCTATGAGAAACAGGGGAGGCATCACTGCCGCCTGCAGAGACCAGGGACGGCTGGTGATGCTGAGCCATCTCCTGAGGGTAAGGAGTGTACCAGGTGCACTGTGGAGCCGATGGGGGGAGCAACAGCATGAAGTGGGAACAGCATGTGCAGAGACATGGAACAGCACAGTGCTCAGGGAAGAGGTAGTTCAGTCTAGGCAGAAGATGAATATACGGAGAAGCTGTCTTCATGAGGGGTCGGCTATGCAGGCCTAAAATTGGGATTTTCAGCAGTAGGTCATAGGGGTCAATGAAGGGCTTTAAGCCAGGGAGTGAGAGTGCTCGGATTTCCCAGTTAGAAAGGTCACCCCGGATCTGTATGAGGGACGGAGTGGGGGCAGGATGGGCTGGGAGTTCCACCCTTGAGGTCCAGGAGGATTTTGGCGAGCCTTCAGTGATGTGGAATAAAGACTGACGAACAACAGAGAGGAGAGAGAGAAGGTAACAGGAAACTCGAGAGGGAGGGGTATCTGCCCGAGAATGGAGACAAAATAGAGTAATAGTTAAAGGGGCCAGCCCCGTCCTCACTGGTCTTGACGCTGTTGCAATGGTTACGGCACGGTTGACTCCTCTTAAGTCCGCCTGGGAACAGGACAAAGATACAGCGCTGCTACGGAACAACGGAAAGTCGAAAGGGATGGGGACCATCTTTGGACAAGTATGAAGTCACAGAAAGATTAAAGTAAAGAAAGATGTCAGGAGGAGGCGGGCCGCAGATGGGTATGTTTCCATGGGCAGCAGAGGGTGGCTGAGATGAGGGAGGGGTGGGGCATGACGACCGTCAAGCTTTCTCACTTAAGCACATCACTTTGATGCCAGAACGTAGGACATTTCATGGAGGACTTGGCCTGGCCTTAGACAGGAGTTGGGGATTGCCCTGGGATTTGGAATGCATAGTAAGCCGAACACCACCCCCCAAAGAGTCCATATCCTAATCCCTAGAACCTGTGAGTATGGTGCCTTACACGGGGCGTCTGGGTGGCTCAGTCGGTTAAGCATCTGTCTATGTCTCAGGTCATGATCCTGGGGTCCTGGATTGAGCCCCGCGTCCAGCTCTCTGCTCGGTGGGGAGTCTGCTTCTCCCTCTGTCCCTCCACCCCTGCCTGTGCTTTCTCTCTCTCTCACTCATTCTCTGTCTGAAATAAACAAAATTTTAAAAAAATGATAGTGCCTCACATGGTGAAAGGGACTTTGCAGGTGTGATTAATTTAGGATCTCTAAATGAAGTGATTTTTCTGGATTATCCTGGTGGGCGCAGAGTCCGTTGCAAGATTCTGAGAGGGAGGCAGGAGAGTCCGGGTCAGAAAACGATGTGATGATAGAAGCAGAGCTTGGAATGACTGCCACGGGAGATGAGGGCCACGAACCAAGCGTGGCCTCTACAAGTGGGAGAAGGCGAGGCCGTGGATTCTTCACTGGACCCAGGAGGAACGCAGCCCTGCTGACACCTTGATTTTAGCCCCCTAAAGTTCAGTTTGGACTTCTGACCTCTAGAAGTACGAAACAGATCTCTCCTGGCTTAAGCCACAAAGCTTGTGGTCCTTTTTCCTAGCAGCAAGAGGACACTAAGACCAGAAGAGACCGCAGTGCTCTGGACTAAGCGGGGGGGCCCCCAGCCCAAGGTGCTGACCTGGTCTTCCTAACTGTTCACCGAGTGTCCCTTCGGGGTGTTGATACTGAACTCTACCCTCTGCCTCCACGAAGCCCTGTCCTCCCCAAATTCCCTGTTTTGAGAGTGCACCCAAGCCAGAGCCTTGGGAGTCGTCTACTGAGCGAAACACTACATGGCTGAGGGCTTTGGCGTGAGACACGGGATTCCCGCAGCACCCGGGGCGTGTGGCGGGAGGGCGTGTGCGAACGGCCGAGCACGGTGGTGGGCTGGAGGCTTGGTGAGCGGGGCAGGCACCAGAAGTGTCCCTCGTTCTTTTCCCAGGACTGGAGACATGTCCTGCGGCGGGGGGTGGGCGGACAAGAAGCATGTGGGCGACATCGGGGCTGTGGGTCCCAGGAGGGATGCCATCACCACAATGGGCGTGGGTGAGACCCACTTCCACTCTCTCTCCATGTCCTACTCCCATGCCCTTGGGGCAATTTTACGCAGATTTTATTTTACATTTTCATTTTCTTAAAAAGACAAAGATCAAAATGTGACAACGACCGACCACACGAGAGAAAACACAAACTATCGTTAACTCTGGTTGATGGGAACGTGGGTGTGAGCCCAGCTCAGACGCCACGGGCCGACTTCAGTCCCGGACCAGGAATACAACGACCCCAGGCATCGCTGGTCCTTTCTTTGCTCCTGGCCAGTCAAGACAAGACTCGAGGAGAGAACATCCAGCACAGCATCCAGTGTTCTCTGACGTTCTGTTTTTCTCTTCCAGACCTATTTTTTTCATGTACATCGTACCGAATTACATAAAGCCAAATTACACCGACATGATTATATTCTGAAGCACGGTGATGGGCTGTGCTACGGTTTCCCCCTCCACAGAGTCAAACTTCTCCGGATTCTTCCACTCCTAGCTCTCAGGGATGGGTGGCCTCCCCGATCTGAGGCGACCACGCGCAGGGGCGGGGCGTGGGGGAGCTGGCCACCCAGCTCGCCGGCGAGAAGGGTCTGGAGGCATCAGGGCTGAAGACACGGGTCTAAGAATGGAACCAACCAAAGCGCCTTGGTGCTGGTTAGGTTTTATTTTAACAGGATGTTTCCTCTTCATTTGTTTTTCAAAATATCAGTTATATCAATATTAGAAGTGTAAACAGGTACAAAATATACAGTACATAGAAACAATTTTCTTAACTAGTCTATTGCCTAATAAAAGTATGCACGAGGGAGCTGACGGAACGGAAGCCATGGTCTCTCGCTCCTCAGGGGAGACAAGTCACCCATTTGGGGCGAGGGAACCGGCGGCTGCTCCAACAAAACAGGAATGGATACTTGTGTGGTGGGGACGGCACTGTGGTAGAATCAAGAAACCTGGGCTGTTTCTAGTTCGACCTCGAAGATGTCAGATAGGGAGTGAGCAAGCCCTTGGCCCTTGCCCAGCCTCTCGGACCTGCCACCAAGCACACTCACCAAAGAGGCCAGCGCTCAGCGGCGTCTTGACGCCCGCCGACTCTGCTCTGGCAGATGTGGCACAAATCTTAAGAGGGCAAAGACGAAAACCTTCCCTCCCCCAAACTGATGCTCCGGGAAGATGAGCCGCGTCTAGTCCGTAGTCCTCCTCACCCGTGGGCACGGCGCCGCGCACTCGACTGAGACGGGCCGGGGTGTGTCCCCCTTGAGGAATTTACTTCCTCGTCTCTAACAAGAAAGAACACTTGTCCTGCGTGCTTCACAAGGTCACAGTCATCAAATGAGATGCGAAGTGAAAGCATTTTGACAATGAAGAAACACTACACAGAGAGAAAAGGAAAGAGAAGCATTTCTCTGGAGTGGAAAGCAGCCCCGCTTAGGGGCGGGCAGGCCAGCTTTGTTGCTGGCTCTGCTGGTAGGTGACGGTGACGGCCAAGGCTTCCACTTGCCGGCCTCAGCTGCCTCGCCTCTAACACTGGGTTTTCAGAGGACTCTCCGTTAGAAGGCTCTGAGTCACCTAACAGGGTGACACCACCCAGATGCCTTTCCATAGGGGTGGCAGATGGCCCGTAATAGGCCAGCACTTTTGGGGGCCTTTTCAGATTGAGGAGAGCTGGGAAATAGGACTGGCTGCTGGTGGGCAAGTCCTTCTCCCAGCTGACACCAGGTGGGGGGCAGGTCTCCACACTGCAGAGCAGGTGCTGATGGGACGAGCTTGCAGCCCCGGCGGCCGGGAGTACAGCTTGGGGGGCCCAGAGGTGTCTCACCTCCACCGAGCTCTGTGCAACCATCAGCCCATCCCTAGGAGTCAGTGGTGCGAGGGAAGGACCCTCCTCACCTGTGTCCCCAGCCGGCCAACTCGGGGCACACTCACTGTCAGACTTGGTAAGGACACAGGCCACACAAACACGCGGTCCAGAAACCAAAAGTACACTCTAAAGTTTAAACTGGTGCTACGACTATTTTCCAGCTTTTTTCGTCAAGAATTAAAAAAAAAAAAAAAAAAAAAGTTTTCATAATTAAATTACTTAAAATTCTATGCTGCTCAGTTTCACAATCAGAGAATTCTACTTTGTTTAGAGGTGGAGGCCGGATCGTTTTCTTCTTTTTCCAGTGATCAGTTCAGCAACGTGGAAATCTGCTTCCCCCAGACTCCGTTCCCACCTCAGCCTTCCCCACCACCCCGCAGTCTGCGACTGGGGCGTCCGAGACACGCGCGGCCTGCGGGGGGGGACCGGGGCGCCCCCGCCGGCCTTGGGGGGTGGGGGGTTTGTGCCTCACAGGTCCGCGCCGTCGCTGGGTCCCAGGACGCTCAGGCCACAAGTCCAGTCGGTCACAAGGTCTGTGGAGGCCAAGGGTCCTTTAGAGGCCGGGCTCTTGAAGGGGTCCGGGGGCCCGGCCGGGAGCGGCGGGAGTGGCGGGCCGCGCGCCGGGCCCTTGGCCCCCGCCGCGTGGTTGCGCTGGTGCTTGCGCAGGTGGTCCTTGCGGATGAAGCTCTTGCCGCACACGGTGCAGGTGAAGGGCCGCACGCCCGTGTGCGTCCGGTAGTGGTCGATGAGCTTGGAGCGCTCGGTGAAGCGCTTCTCGCACTCGGTGCAGGGAAAGGGCCGCTCGCCCGTGTGCAGCATGCGGTGGCGGATGAGGTGCGCGGGCCGCGTGAAGCAGCGGCCGCACTCCCCGCACCGCAGCGCGCTGCCGTCCCGCGCCCCGCCGCCCGCCGCCGCAGCCGCCGCCGCCCCCGGCGCCCCCTCGGGCAGCCCGCAGCCGCGCTGGTGCGCGCTCAGGCTGACCTGCAGCTGGAAGCTCTTCCCGCACGTGGCGCACGTGAAGGGCCGCCCGCCAGGGGGCGCCGCCGGGTGCTTCTTCAGGCCCGGCTTGTGGCCGAAGCCTTTGGTCCGGCCGGGGTATTTACACGGCTCTCCGAAGGGCCTCGGGGCCTGGCCGGGGTCCAGCACGGCCTCTCCGTTGTCGGGGGAGCTGTAGGGCACCCCCTCGGGCCCAGTCCTCGGGTTCAGGCCCACGGGCGGTTTGCACCGGAAATTCCAGCCCCACCGGACCCCCCCAAAGAGCCAGTCCCCGGGGGGCGCCTCCTCCTGGGCCACCGCGGGGCTGAGCTCGCCCATGTCCCGCTCGGGCCGGGTGGGCTCTCTCAGGCCCAGCCCGGGGTCCTGGCTGGGGAAGGAGCTGCCCTGGCTTTCCCAAGCTCCTTCCTGGACGGGGCTAGGGAAAAACCTCGTGGCTTGGCCTGGTCCGAACAGGGTCCCGTGAGCCTCTAGGTCAGTGGGGTGCACGGGTGTGGCCACCACCTCCTCTTCCTGGACTTCTGTCTTGATCACAATTTTTACATCTGCTGAGAAAGAGAGAAAGGCCCCGTCTCGTTCTGTCCCCACACCTGCTTAGAGAAGGAAGCCCGGGCACTCTCACGGCGCCAGTCCGCAGCTACTCAAGCCCCACCGCCTCTGAGCCCTACCCTCCCAGCCTCAGTATGGGGCTCAGCAGAGCCCCTCCCGGTGGGCCTGGGGCTGCCCCAGGTGCCGGGGAAGGACCTGCACAGGCAAAGCCAGCAGCACAGTGGCTCACGACGCCCCAGGTTCACTTTGGCTATTAAGGCTCATCATGCTTTTCTCCTGGGGCTGACCACAGGTAGCCAAGTAACCGAGACACAGAAGCCCCATGGTGGGCTCAGGGGGATGTGCGATTGTACCGTGCCCCCACGCCCCCACCCAGCTCCGGGCTTCAGGCAGCTCTCCGACCTGTGAAGATCCCATTTCACAGGGTTGTCTGAGGATTAAACCCAATGACACGTCTGAAAGCACTCAGCACGCTATTTGGAAGGCAGTAAGCATTCAGTGAATGTGGCCAGCTTGCTCATGGAAAAAGTGTCAGTGAAATAGTACCAATGTATTTGATTTTATATAAATGTACTTGAATCTCACATCCTGAAGTTTTAGATCACGGACCTAGGCTTCTAGCACATTCTGGGGGTGGGGCTAAAATATGATGGAAATGTTTAAGTAACAGACAACCGGCTGTCAAAACAGAAGTAAACAGAAAGCCAATACATAAATTTGGCTGTTGTTCCTCCCGATTCTGGCCTTCAGACACCTGTCTTTCGTCGTGGTGGTACCTAAGAAGCGGTTCTGGTTTGCTTTTGGTTTTGTGATGTCGGCGAGGAGCTAGGATTGCTAAGCCTGAGCAGAAGGTACGTCCTCTTAAGGGATCAGCTTCCCAGGGCTGACTGGTTAAGACCACATGAAAAAGGGACAGCCGGAAACATTCTTGAGAAAGGCTGTCCAAGCTTAAGAATTTAGAAGGTGATAAAGGACAGATTGACAGAGTCCCAACATCACAGACACCTAACAGCCTGTTGGCCAAAAGGTCAGGGCAGTTCACCACTAACAGCGAGGGCCCCCAGGTAGCCTCCAGGAAGATGCGACCCTTTCCCGTCCTCTCTCTGCCCCATACCTTCTGTGGAGGCTGCTGTGTTGAGCTTCAGTGTCCCGTCTGAGCATGCCGAAGAGGGATGGTGGGGAGGGAGGTCCGCCTGCCAGGAAGTGGGTGGGATAGTGGTTGAAAAGTTGGAGTGGACGCCTGCAATGAAGAGATCAGAGCCTGTGGGTTAGGGGAAGGAAGGGGGGAACCCCTGTGAAAGGAAGGGCAGGCTGGACCCTCCGATCCCAGTGGGGCCTTTTCTGCTGGAGCATAATGGCCCCGCCCTCTCCTGCACCCAGTTCTCTTTTGCCCCTTCTCTAAGGCCCCAAGAAGCTCAGATGTTATTTATTTCATACACGCCTCTCGAATGTGAGGCATCTGGCGATCTGAAAGCCCACGGGTGGAGGCAAGAGCAGGAGTGTGGCTGGAGAAGGTCAGGCCGAGAGATACCAAGATAGGGGCATCATCAAAGACATGGTGGGGCCCGCAGAATATCATCTGGTATAGCCCTCTGCCTCTAGGTGGGAAAACTTCCCCGTGAGTCAGGCCAGATGTGCGAGAGCCCGCAGTGCTTCCAGAAGCTCCTTCCCCACACCCTGCCCTTTGTTGTGGCATCTCGTTCCTGGTGTCTGCTCTGGGTGCGGCCACTCACCAGAGGCAGCATCTGTCGAGACGTCTCCTGCTCCCGAGTCCAGCTGGCTGAGGCCCCACGGCTCCTCCCCGATATCTGGCTGTCCGGCCGCCCACGCCTCTACCCCCAGCGCCTGCTGCTCCTGGAGCTGGAGCTCGCCCTCCTGCTTGATCTGCATTAAGAGGTCAGGGGCAGGAACTGGGGGCCCCGAGCCTAAAAAAGGGAAAGGGTATGAACATACAGCATCAGGGCCCCTCGGGCATGGGGTGGACACATCCAGCCACAGACGTGGACACAGGGGCTTACAGGGGTCAAGCAGCAAGAGAACCCAGTGGGAACGGAAGGCCAGAGCAGCAGGGACCTAGGGCCTTCTGGGCGAAGCTTGAGGTCATGTGGTATTGAGCACAGGCTGGACCTCTGGTCCCTCCATGCAGAAGACTGGGCTGCTCTTGGCAACCCCTGCCCTCGCTTTTAACACAGAAATGCTACATAGTCACCCCAAATATACCCTCTTCACCTCCCCCCACCTGTATATAAGAGAGCAGAAAAGAAAGATCCCAGATATAAGAATCAAAGAGCAAATGCACAGTCAATCCAGAGTTCAAACAGAAGCCAAGCGACCCAGCGAGTTGCTGAAACAGGACCAGAGCCTCAGGGGCTGAGCTTTGATGCCCAAGCAAGGCTGGGAGCCCCGCTGAGCTGCCTGCCTGAGCCCAGGAGCCTCGGTCCTAGTGAGCTGGGGACTAGAAAAACTCCAGCCACCCGAGGGCGCTACCAGGAAGCTGCCACCTGTCTAGGGCCATGGGTGGGCCAGCCGCCCTGAGAAAGCGAACTTCCCTGTGTCCACACTGAATCCATACCCCCCACATGGTGCAGAGAACCGACGCCAGGAAATGCGCGGAAACACTGGCTGAGCGCCCCAGCAACCCGGAGGCCACCCCCCAGCGCAGGCAAATGCAAACCTGCCCTCCAGGGACACCCCCGCAACTCAGGTCCCCATGAAAAAAACTAAATTTACAACCAGAAGAGGAGCCAAACGACATGAGAGTCATGGCCGAACTGACTCCCAAGAACTACAGAAAAAAGGACATGCAGAAGGGCACAGGGACCGAAGTCCCAGCCTGGGAGCTGATGCCCGAAGCCTGTGCCCAAGGCTGTCCGTGCCGGGTCACACCACAGAGTGGCCTGAAAGCCTCCAGGCCGAGGCCATGGTGGCCCCAAGGACCAGCAGAGGAAGACAGAGTGTCTGAGGAGGAAAGCATCTGCCATCGCTTGTAGGCGTTGCAGGGCTCACAACTACAGATCACCAGCACAACAAGAAAAGCGGCCGCCTCTGGGGGTCGGAGAGGTCCTATGCCGCAGGACCTGGCCCGCAGAGACGTGGGATACAATTATCACACACAGACTATACAGTTTAATATATTTGGAAAAATAAAAAGGGGGGAGAGTCTGATAGATAAGAGACTACCCAAACTGACCAATCAGAGCTTGAAAAAAGAAGAAACGCTAACTTTGGAATTGTAAAATAAAATCACTGGAATTTAAAAATCCAATCTATAGGGGAAACGAGAAAGAAAACAACCGAGCCAAGGATGGTGAGCTAATTAGAAGACACATAAGAAATGATGGACAGAGCTGAATATACGAAGACACGTGCGCTGTTACGAAGGGTAGTATGAAAACATTCCAAATAAACAAGTAGGGAGAAGGCGGGCAAGGCGATATTCAGAGAGAGAATACTGCAAAATTTCCCAATCAGTGTAAGGAGGTTGGACCGGCACTGTCCATTGGAGAAACCGTGCAGGCCACACCACTCATTCTAGGTTTTCTAGTAGTTACGTTAAAATAAATAAATAAAAACAGGTGAACTTAATGTTAATAATATATTTTACTTAACCCGATATATCCAAAATGTTCACCATTTGTATATTTTGTCTTTACAGCACTTGAAAAAAAGGTTTTATCTATTTATTTGGGAGAGAGAGAGAGAGAGAGAGAGAGAGAGAGAAAACAAGAAATGGGGGGGCAGGGAGAAGCAGAGTCCCCGCTGAGCAGAAGTTCCCCCACTGAACCACCTAGGCACCTCTTTTACAGTCGTTTTTTGTTTTTTTTTTTTAAAGATTTTAGTTTTTATTTGACAGGCAGAGATCACAAGTAGCCAGAGAGGCAGGCAGAGAGTGAGGAGGAAGCAGGCTCCCTGCTGAGCAGAGAGCCCAGTGCGAGGCTCAATCCCAGGACCCTGGGTTCATGACCTGAGCCGAAGGCAGAGGCTTTAACCCACTGAGCCACCCAGGCGCCCCAAAGATTTTATTTATTAGAGAATGAGAGAGAGAGCATGAGAGCAGGGAGGGTCAGAGGGAGAAGCAGACTCCCCACCAAGCAGGGAGCCCAATGTGGGACTCAATCCCGGGACTCCAGGATCATGACCTGAGCGGAAGGCAGCTGCTTAACCAACTGAGCCAGCCAGGCACCCCTTTGCAGCACTTTTTAAGTGAACAGCCACATGTGGCTAGTGGCCACCGTTCTGGACATTTAAAAGGTAAAGATGACCACACTAAAAACTGGCAAGAAAACTAGCTGTATGCTGTTTGCAAAAGACGCACCTAAAACAGAAGGATGCAAGAGCAGAGTAAAAGAATAAAAGCCAGAATAAAGACCTCTTTAGAAAAGATGTAGTCAGGGGCGCCTGGGTGGCTCAGTGGGTTAAAGCCTCTGCCTTCAGCTCAGGTCATGATCCCCGGGTCCTGGGATTGAGTCCTGCATTGGGATCTCTGCTCAGCGGGGAGCCTGCTTCCCTTCCTCTCTCTCTGCCTGCCTCTCTGCCTACTTGTGATCTGTCAAATAAATAAATAAAATCTTAAAAAATATATAAAAAAGATGTAGTTAAACCGTAGAGAACCGTATCAGAGGAAATTGATTTTGAAAAGAGAAGTATCACAGAAATACAAAAAGGGTCACTGTGCAATGTTACACTGGCCACAAAGAGAAAAGAATTCTAAATGTTTTATCTAACAACTTGGCTTCAAAATAATAAAGCAAAACTCCAGGAGAAATAAACAGCTCCCAACTTCTCAGCGGCGGGCTTCAACACACCTGTTTCTGTAACTGATAAATTAGCTGACTCTGGGTTATAGGAAATTCAAGTGACACTATTAGCGAACCTGATCACACGGACATAGCAGAATCTAAAGACAAGGAACACACACGTTTTTCAAGCCACACAGAAGTCAGGAAAAATGAACTTTCGAGAGCATAAAATGAACTTCGGTAAATTTCAAAAGATTTATACTTTATGCACTTATTTTCTAACTATAATATTAAGTCAGAAATCAAGAACAAATATCCCAAACTCCTCATTGGTACTAAAATTTAAAAATATGTATGTTTTCTAAATAATCCAAGGCTCTAAGGGCAAATGATAATGAAAATGAGAAGATATGTAGAACTCAATGCTAATAAAGATAATATTTATCAAAAGGTGTGGGCTGGCTGCATCTACAATGGTACTTAGAGGGTATTTTATGACCTTGTATGTTTATATTACGAAAGAGAAGACAGGTAGAAAATTAAGGGTCAAGTAATCAATGTCACTCTACTGACTTTAGGATAAGAAGTCCCCCCACTGGACCACAGTGAAGAAGCTTAACCCCAGCAAAACAACAGAGAGGGCCTGACCCCTGGGGGTGGCCAATTGCCCAAGGGCTAGAGGATGGATGGGTGAGCACTGTGCTTGTCCACCTCTGCTCCCGCATTTTCTGATGATGAGCTATGTTCCTGGTGGGCCTTCTGGACAGATGCCCAAGGGCGGGGGGGGGGTGGTGTCATAGAACTGAGCCCATCGTGGATGAGAACAAGGGCTGGGAAAAAGGATTCCCTGCCTCCCAGCTCCCTGCAGACATCAGCAACAAACAGAAAAACCATGTTAAAAAAAGGCACCACTGGGGTGCCCAGGTGCCTCAGTCAGTTAAGCTTCCAATTTTTGACAGGCAGAGGTCTTGATCTCAGGGTTGTGAGATGGAGTCCTGTGTCAGGTTCCGTGTTGGGCACGGCGCCTGCTTAAGATTCTCTCTCTCCCTTTGCTCCTTCCCTCCCAGCTCTCAAACTCTCTCTGAAAACAAAACAAAACAAAACAAAACAAAACAAAAACAAAAACAAAGAAACAACACCACTGACAACAGCAATTTTTTAAAAATACAAAAAAAGAAAAATCTAAAAAAATAAAAACAAAAAATGATACAAGGAACCTAGGAATATATCTATAACAACAAAAAGCCATACAAGATCTTCGGAGAAAGTTCTACAACTTCACGGAGGCACATGAGACAGATGAGCTAAATGGAGGGGGCTTAGGACATTCCCCCCAAAACGTGCCTCAATACAGCAAAGGGGTCCTTTCTCTCCAATGTGATTAGTAGAGTGAATGCAAGCCTGAGCACCGTGCCATCTGGATGTCTCACAGAACTCGTTACAGGGTCATTAGGAAGGTGACCCCCGAAGAGCAAAGGAAAAGACCCAAAGTGCTAGTGAGAAAGAACCAGGGTCCCGCCCTCCCACTGCCACTGAGAGCTTGAATGTGAAAGGCAGACCTTTTAGAGCTGAATGTGAGATAGTGGATTACTGCCTTGAGGTAGGGGAAGTTTCTTTCTTTCTTTCTTCCTTTTTTTTTTTTTTAAGGATTTTATTTATTTATTTGACAGACAGAGATCACAAGTAGGCAGAGAGGCAGGCAGAGAGAGAGGGGGAAGCAGGCTCCCTGCTGAGCAGAGAGCCAGATGTGGGGCTTGATCCCAGGACCCTGAGATCATGACCTGAGCTGAAGGCAGAGGCTTTAACCCACTGAGCCACTCAGGCGCCCCTAGAGGAAATTTCTTAATTGTTTACGACATGAAAATGACAAACCACAAAAGTAAAATTCAAGTATATTAAAAGCAAAAGCCTCTGTTTTTTAAAATATACCATAAAAGGGAAAGATACTGGCAATACACACGCCTGGGAAAACGATTAATATTCAGAACAAGAAAGGGGCTCCAACTAGTCAATAAGTAAAGGGAAAACAAAAGAAAAACAGACAAAAGGGATACACAGGTTATTCCAGAGAAGAGAGACAAGTGGCCTATACACAGAGGATAAAACGTTCAACCTCATTAACTGGGAAAATGCACATTTTAAAATAAGAATTTTAAAATGGTGTGCTCCCGCCAGATGGGCATAAATGAGGATGGGAGGCGTTTCCAGGGCTGGTGAGGATGAGGGGCGGTGGGCGGCCGGGTGCCATGGGCAGGTGCCGGCGGGTAGGCCGCCTTACAGAGCACTCAGACGTGACCTGGAGAAGCTAAACGCGTGTCTTTCCTACGAGCCGGCAGTTCCACTCCCAAGTCTACACCTAGAGAAACTTCTACACATGCTTCACAATGTTCACAACAGCATCGTTCCTAAAAGGAAACACGTTAGAAACAGCACAAACGCCCACCAACAGAAGGACGCGTGCCCCGTGCCGCCACTGTAAAGCAGAAAACCAGAGAGTGGCGACAAGGAACGAGGGCAGCTGTACTGTGTCAACGCAGAGCGACTCTCAGAAACAAGGGCCCGTGAGAGAAGCAGTGTTATTTAGGAATATCTACATACATACGTAAGGAATAAAAACGTAAAGAAAAGCAAGGGACCGATCACACCTCCTTCTGAATTTTCTGGTTGTCTGGAAAAGGGAGGGAGGGGAATGGGATCAGAGAGGGATCACGGGGCAATGGAAGTTTCTGGCTGTGATCTATTTCTGATGCTGGGGTTTTGAGAATGTGGGTGTTGACCCTTATTCTTTAAGGGTTACATAAATCTTGTTTTCTACATAGTTTTTTTTTTTTTTAAGATTTTTGTTTATTTGTCAGAGAGAGAGAGAGTATAAGTAGGGGGAGCAGCAGGCAGAGGGAGAAGCCTGATGCGGACTTTGAGCCTAGGACCTTGGGATCATGACCTGAGCCAACGGCAGACACTTCACCGACTGAGTCACCCAGGTGTCCCATGTCTATAAACTTTTTTTTTTTTTTAAGATTTTATTTATTTATTTGACAGAGAGAGATCACAAGTAGAGAGGCAGGCAGAGAGAGAGAGAGAGAGGGAAGCAGGCTCCCCGCTGAGCGGAGAGCCCAATGCGGGACTCGATCCCAGGACCCTGAGATCATGACCTGAGCCGAAGGCAGCGGCTTAACCCACTGAGCCACCCAGGTGCCCCTGTCTATAAACTTTTAACAAGAATATCATTAAAAGTCTATGGCAGGGGCGCCTGGGTGGTTCAGTGGGTTAAGCCTCTGTCTTTGGCTCTGGTGATGATCTCAGGATCCTGGGATCGAGCCCCGCATCGGGCTCTCTGCTCAGTGGGGAGCCTGCTCCCACCCACCCCCACGCCCCGCCTACTTGTGATCTCTGTCTCTCTGTCAAATAAATAAATAAAATCTAAAAAAGTCTATGGCAAAAACCATCCTTACCACCCAGACCTTTGAAGCACCTCACAGAGAAGGACGCCGGGACCACTCAACAATATCCTGGACAAATTGCCGAAGAAGAAGAATAAAGTTATAACACTTTTAAAAGAAGAGAGGTAACTTTGGTGTTATCTGAGGAAGGTACAATGGTCTACAGAACAAAATCCATGAGAATCTCAAGTGACAGGTCCTTTACTAGAAATAACAAGGAGGTTTTTTTTTTACTAAAGGAAGTTAACAGCAGAGCTATAGAGTTGTAATAACTATTTAAGATACAGTGAATGGGAAAATGCCATCCGCAATAGAAACCACGATTGGAGAAAACCGTGAAGCCGCTTCAGGCCACTCAGCCTTCACTCAGTGAGTCTGCCCATGGGGAGAGGGGCTCATATGCTCACGTTGTGAGGAAGCGAATTCTCCAGAAATGAAATGACAAAGTCAATGCAGTTCCCATCAAAATTCCAGCAGGATTTTCTGAGAACTTGACATCATGATTCTGAAACTCATCGAGAACAGAGGTCCAAGAATAGTCAAGGAAAATTTCAAAGGGCAAGTAGGGAAGGCTTAGTCTTCTAGATAAGAGAGCTTCTTATGAAGCTAAAACAGGGAGTGTTGGCACAGAGACAAAGACCAAAAAAACCAAATAAAGAGCCCAGAAACCAAGTGCGTGCACGGGAACCTGGTTCATGACCAAACTGGTGTTATTATAAATCACTGGAGAAAAGACAGAATATTCAGCAGATTTTGTTGGGAAATCAGATGTCCTTGTGGGGAAAAAATTTTTTAAATTCTCCCTCATAACCTACACAAGTATTAAATCTTTTTTAAAAAAAATTTTATTTATTTATTTGACAGAGACAGACACAGCACGAGAGGGAACACAAGCAGAGGGAGTGGGAGAGGGGGAAGCAGGCTTCCCGCTGAGCAGAGAGTCCGATGCGGGGCTCGATCCCAGGACCCTGAGATCATGACCTGAGCCTAAGGCAGATGCTTGACTACTGAGCCACCCAGGAACCCCACAAATATTAATTCTTGATAGATTAAAGACTTCAACGTGCAAAGCAAAACTTTAAAAGTTTCGTAAGAAGATGGAAAAGAATGTCCTTCTGACCTGCAGTGCGGTAGGGAAGGCTGTCCTAAGATAGAAAAAGCAGATCATAAAGGAAAACACTGGTAAGTTTGATTGTACCCAAAATTACAACTTCTGGACAGGTATGACAAAGTTAAAAGACCTGCCACAGGCTGGGAGAAGATATTTGTGATGCAAATAACAGACAAAGTGTTTGGGTCCAGAACCTACAGACATAAGTCTGAATCAGTAAGAGAGTGAAAAGCAACAGTAGAAAAACAGAAAAAGACAATTCATTGAAGAAACCAGATACACGTGAAAAGGGTGCTTCGCTTCACTGAGAGTCAGGGAAAGGCAAATTAAAACATGATGCCATTCCAACCTCCATCAGATCGGCGAGGAGCTACTGCTGAAGGAGGGCAAGGATGTGAGACAACGGGCACTCCTGGCTGCTGACGGGAGCAGGACCAGCTGCGTAACCATGGCAATGGCGGAGGTGCAGACAAGCATGCCTGGCGGTGCAGGGGGTCCCCCGGCCTGTTCCCTGGAGAGGCCGCAGCACACGGACACAGACAGACAGGGGTGACTGCCCACTGCGGCACCACCACGTGAGAGTGAGAAACCAGAAACAGCTGAAGTGCGTATCAACAGACCAGGGGAGAACAAGCTGGAACGTAGTTGCTTTGGGGATACTAAGCATCTGTTAAATGAATGAACTTGATCTATCCGCATCAAGAGAGACGGATCTGAAATACGTGGTACCGAGTGGTCAATCTACTGACATTGATACTGTTTCTCAAAACACACAAAACCATATTATATATTGCTTATGGCTACACGTGGACCTAGCAGTTTTTTTTTTTTTTTTTTTTTAAATGTTATTTATTTATTTGACAGAGAGAGATCACAAGTAGACGGAGAGGCAGGCAGAGAGAGAGAGGGAAGCAGGCTTCCTGCCGAGCAGAGAGCCCGATGCGGGACTCGATCCCAGGACCCCGAGATCACAACCTGAGCCGAAGGCAGCGGCTTAACCCACTGAGCCATCCAGGCGCCCCGGACCTAGCAGTTTTAAGTGAAAGTTTTAAAAGGCAGACGGAGAAGGTAAACATCCACTTCAGGACTACGGGTTACCCTGGGGAGGAGCGAGACTAGGAAATCTAACAAGGAATTTACCACACATATTTTTACACAAAAATATTTTAAATTACGTAACTACATACATTTGACAAATATTTGTTGAATTTCTACTCAGTGCTAGGCAGTTCGAGGTGCCTGGAATGATCACATGAACAAAAGAAATAAAAGTGCTTGTCCTCTTGAAATTTACACCCTCCTGGGGAGAGCCTGCTGGCCATACAGTAATCTACAAATGTGAAATCTATCATCTCTTCTCTCTGAAATATACATACTGTCTGTATCCCTATTGATTCTGTAAATGTGAAATATATGTCACAATCTAGAAATACACATAATAGATGATGCTCTCTGCTGTGGAACCAACCAAAGCAGGGAAAGGAGACTGGAAATTCTGGGTGGGAATAGGGGACACAATTTTAAATAAGGTGATGACTTAAATGTTAAATAAGCAGAGCTCTGAAGGAGGTAATGGATGGAGCCGGGGGAGGTGGGGGGACCTGAAGGGCATTCCTGGCAAAGGGCACGGCAAGTGCAAAGGCTCGGGGACTAGAGCAGCCCGGAGCACTGGGGGAAGCAGCAGGGAGGACGGTATGGCGGGAACAGGGGGAGCGAGACACAAACAGAAGCATGAGCCAGTCTCTGAATCAGTGGGAAGCCGGTAAGGGGTTTTGAAGGAAAGGGCATAGGGCTTTCTCTGAGTGATTAGAGCAGGAGAGGGGAGGATGATCGGGAGGTGACCAGAGGAAATGATGGGGGTGGCAGGGTAGAGGCGACGGGGTGTGACAGCATTCTGGACGAGTCTGAAGGGAGTGCTCGCTACTAGGCTCTCCGATGGCTGTATGTGTGAGAAAGGGTAGGGGCTGACCCCTGGGTCTCGCCTGCAGCTGGAGGGTGGGCAGTGGTCTACTACAGCAGGGGAGACCTGGGGGTGGGGGACGAGGGGAGGAGGAGCTCCGCTGGGCGCGTGCTTGGCATAAGACATCTATCCCACCTGGGTGGGGACAGACCCGGCAGGCAGGTGTGATTTCAGGGAGAAGACCGGCAGGAGACACACTGTGGAAGCTGTTGGCATGCAGAGCCCACCACACAGAGAGGATGGAGGGCACCCCGACACTTAGAGGCCAGAAAGAGCATTGGGAAATAGCAAAGGGAAGGTGTTAAGTAAGCCAGGAGGACACGAGGAGGGGGAGGCATCCTGTCAAAGCGGTGAATCTGGGAAAAGAGCGATCAACGGTGGCAAATGATGTTGCCAATGGTTAAGACCAGACCTTTAATGCGATGGGGGCCCCTGTGGCCCTGACAGGGGTGCTGATGGAAGGACCTCTGGAGTGGAAGAGGAAAGGGAGAAAGCAGGCACTGAAGGAGGGCACTCCTGGGGAGCGGGACACAAGGAGGGCAGAAAAGGGGCAGCTGCTACAGGGGTGTGCGGTCACAAGGGGTCAGTGTTCAAATCGATCAAGCGATGGCAGGGGCAGATGATGGGAAGGATGGGGGGTATGAGTCCTTGCTAAGGTGGCCTGGACCGGATCTAGCGCCCAGTGGAGCGTGTCTTCGGCAGGAGGTCTGACCGTGGTGGCAAACACGGAGAATAGTGCGTGGGTGCAACAGACAAGCTGGTGGGGGGGGGAGGCTGTGAATATCGTTTCTTTCTTTTTTTTTTTTCCCAATTAAACAGTATTTGCTCAACATGAAAACCATTCTAAGCTCATGGGCCACAGTTTGCCAACCTCTGCACAGCTGATTGGACCAAGGAGACACCCCTGGGACTGCAGGTAAGAAAATGAGAGCTGTGGGGAGGTCTCTTCAGCCACGTGCAGCTGCGTGGGAGCAGGTGTAGGACAGGGAGATGGATTTCACCAGCATTATGGTCCTGCTGGATGCTGGGGTCAGGGCACCGGGGGGCTGAGCTCAAAGTGAGAGGAGGCAAGGGTGCATCACTGTCAGCAAGGGGGGAATGACCTCGGGGGCGGGGTGGTGAGGGAGTGGAGGCTGGGGTGTTCCAAGTGCATAGAGCACCTTCTGTGCAAGCTGCCCTTGCCAGCCACAGTGGTAAGAGCAGAGATGCGGTCTGCGGGAGGCGGCAGGAAGACAGGAATGAAAGGTGGGGGTTTCCAGGGAGAAGGGGAGACCAGCAGGAAGCCATATGGAGGAGCAGGGACACTGCTGGCTTCCAGGCCGGGACTAGGAGGGACGTGGGAAAGGGGTGCCCTGCAGCCGATGCCAGGCCCTGGAAAGAACCAGGACTCATGTGGACAAGGATGGGTGGGGACGCTCCGGGAAGAGCCTGCACATCTGAGGTCTTGTTGGGGACTGAGCTCCCCAAAGCACGCAGGGAGAATTTAGGAACTGAAAAGAAGCGGAGAGGAGGTCTGCCGGGGGGGGGGGAGGCACGAGCCGGGGGGCGGGGGTTGTTTGAGGAGTGACCTGGGGTCCGACTTCTCCCGCAGAGGTTAGGGCAGGGGTAACGGGGCTCTTGCTGTGGGGCTTGAGGCAGAAAGTGGAGTCTGTGTCGGAGGGGAGGGTGTGTGGGGGTCTCGCCAACAGCCACCGTTATTTCTGGGCCCCTCTCCACCCTGTCGGATGACAGCGTGCGAACCGGAGGCCTCCCCGGAGATGGTGTGGGTCAAGTGAACGGAGCCCACCGTGGACCTCCCTCCCAGGCCCCGGAGGCTGGGCTCCGCGTCAGCGACCTCTTCTCCATTCAGACTCTGCAGCGCTCTGCTGAGTCATCCTTCCGTCCTCCACTTCCAGCTCTGTCCCCGGCACCTAGCAAAGTCTCAAAGGACGTCCGCGGAGGTGAGCGCCCCTGGTAAGTGCGCTCCGGGGCGTGGACTGCGTGGCCAGCTCTGCGCATGCGCTGCTCGGCAGCAGGACCCCGACTTGCGGCCCAGGTGCGAACCCGGGAGACGCGTGTCATTAATCACAAATGAAACACAGCGAGACTCTTTAGCAACACCGGTGTTCGGACGCCAGGGGAACCTAAGGCAGGTGGGACAGACACGGCGGTTTTGTGCGGAAAGCAGGCTCGGGCCTGCAGGGGTGGGCGTGGGGTGGGGTCTCCTCCTGGCTTCTCTCACGCATCCGCTGTCCCTCCCTTAGCTTTCAGAGGTGCTGGCTGGCTCCAGAAAAATCCGAAGCAGTGATACCAGGTATCCAGATTCACCTTAAATGAGTCTGTCGCCCTAATCGTGTTGAAACGTGTGGCCAGCCAATGGGACTGGCTCCTGGTCGGGGGCGAGGCTGGCTCTTCATAGAACTGGGAGGAATTACATTTTGTCTCCCACCCACTCCTACCTTCCCTGTGAGTGTCCTGCCCCCTCCTTCCCTGACTGTGTGTACTGGCTCTGTCTCTTTTCTAAAAGACTAGGTTTGTTACCTGCTTCCGTGCTGGGAAGTATTCCTAGAGCGTTAGGGGCACAGGCTACAGGTCATAACTCAACTATTAAAAACCTTAGATTTAAAACTTCCAAGTCTGAGGTTTCTCCTCAGCTCTTCCTGGAAAAGTCATGCCCTCCCTGACCCTCTACTTTCCTGTTTCCACCGGCCTGCCTGGTGTCCCTGGCCTTCTCTCAGCCCCTCACCTGGACTTGGGTCCACAGGAACATCTGGAACCTTGGGGCCAGGGCGACGCCAGCTGCACGGCTCCTTCCCCGGTTCGGTCTGGGAGAGGACCTCAGGCTTGGAGATGGCGTAGTCTGAGGAAGGACATAAAGGTTAGCTTTCGCCATGTGGTTCCATTCAGAGCTGGTGACAGGCAGCCTGGGAATCCACGAGTGGCCCAGAATCGAAACGTCTAGATTAGTACAGAGCACTGGTTCTCAACCATGGGCAATTTTGTCTCCTGGGAGACATCTCGCAGTCTGGAGACATTTTTGATGGTCATGACTGGGGGTTGGGGGTGAGGTGCTCCTGGCATTGGTGAGTCAAGGCCAGGATGTTGTGGAACATCCCACATGGCACAGAATAGCCCCACGACAACCAATCATCTGGCCCCAAAGTCCGTGCCCAGGTGAAGACACTCTGGTAGGGTCTCCCAGTTAAGAAGTGGTGTGTTTCTTTAACCTGAAATTTACCATCACGCCTGCCCCTGTTCCCACCATCACTGAGCAGGCCTTACGCCTCCAGATCTGGGGTCACACAGAAATCATCCCAAGAGGAAAGCAGCTCAGGGAGGAACAGCCTCCTGGGGCCACTGCACACAGACAGTGACAACGGCCCCAAGGGTCTGAGGGAGCAGAGCCTTGAGGCATGAAGACAGCGCTGGCCCAGAAGCATGGTCTGCCCATATTCTCCACTAACCACTAACTCACCAGAAAAGCCACATACCCCTGTAACAGAAGGCTAAAGGAATGTGGGCCTGAGAGCAGCCCGAGGCTTCAGAGCAGGCCCACTGATGATGAGAGCAGCCCAGGCTTTAGACTCTGTCTTGGCAGGACAGAGACGTCCACGCTCCATGCCTGGTTAGAGAAAAGCCACCACCCCTTTCTGTGTGGCCACCCACGAATGTCACCAGGTAGAGGGAGTTTTCGACTCGGTCACCTGGTGCTCGTCTTTAGTAGGAGGAGAAGAAAACTCCTTGCATGGTCAGAGTTTTCTAGTGATTTACACATGGTCTGCGGTGGTTGCGACGAAAACCACCAGCACGGAGGGGTAGGTCTGGGGGCTCCCAAAGTCCCACGTAACAGGAGAATGAGTGTCATGCCTTACCCAGGGACACCAGCGTCTCGCAGTTGCCCCGCATCACGTGCTTGTAGAGCTCCTTCTGCCGCTCGTCCAGCTTTCCCCAGTCCTGCTCAGAGAGACACACGGCCACGTCATCAAAGGTCACGGGCACCTGGAACCACAAGGGTCACGCACGCTCACCCACACGCTTACGGGCACAGTCCCTCGGGCTGTCCCACCCCAGGGGCCCGAGGGCTACCTTGGGGGCCTCCCCCTTGCTGCCCGGGGGCAGGCGCAGGATCCAGAAATTTCGGTTTCTCAGCAGGTTCTCCATGTTCTCCAGCCGCCTCTGCAGCAGCCCGTACTCCTGCAGCAGGGTCCCCAGCACGGCCCACTTGCCCTCCAGCTGGTTCCCGAACTCCACGGCCGTCTTCTCGCAGTCCGCCAGCTTCTTCTCGGCCATCCCCGTCCGACCTTCTAGCGAAAGCAAGCGGGCAGCCTGCGATTCGATCTTCCTCTCCATGGCCTGAATTGTGGCTGCCATCGTCCATGGAGAAATCTTTCAGAAACAAAGAGAAGTGTACCCTCATTCATTCCATCCACCGCCTTCCTTCAGCCCCTCTCCCCTGGGTGCTGGGGAGCTGAGGGGTGGGGGGGGTGGGGGGGGCACAGAGCTCAAATTAAAAGCGGGAATGCCCTGGGCCACAAGCCTGATCTCAGCCTAGGATGGGCTTCTCGGGGTAACTCAGACTCGGCCACCATCTGGGCAGGTGCCTTCCTGCCAGGGGGGCTCAGCTCGCCCGGACTGGGGACCTCCCACATCTCCCCGAACTGACTCCCCGAACCCAGCTTTTGCAGCAGAGTGCGTGGCCTGTGGAAGGTGCTCCGTGCACTTCTGCTAAATAAACAGCGCCTTTGCACTGCTGGGGTGTTTCGGCGGATAAATAGTAAACCGCAGATTCACCAGCGCCCAGCCAACACCTCCCATCATAATCACGCAGGACTGTGTACGGACGATGACCTAGCAAAAAACAAAAAACAAAACAAAACAGCTGGTTCACTGAACCGGCACAAACATGAGCATTGCTCAACTGTTTTTGTTTTGTTTTGTTTTTAAGCATCTCGTGTCTCTTTTTAATAAACATAAAAATCAAACAGCTAATCCTTCTCCCCCCAGTGCCATCTGATTTTGTCCCCTCCTGTTACTCTTCCTTAAACTAACAATCACCATTACTGCAAATCTCCGCCAGCCAAGAGTTAGACTTTTTGACCCACGTGGCAGGCATGAGTCAAGGGGACAAAATCAACACGGGTCCGCTGGGCCCTCTGAGACTCTGTTTCTCTCGCTGTCCTCACCGCTCCCAAGGGGAAAACTAGTCTGACATCTGTAGCTCCTTGGGGAGCACGGACACACCTTACAGAGTGGTGAGGAAGGTAAAACATATGCCATAAGGTTAGACTTTAATGCGTACGACTTCCTTGTTGCTGGAAACTTCACACGTAGCCTGAGTGACCTGAGAGGTGGCAGTTGGGAGACCGCGAGGAAAGGGCACATTTTGCCTTGAGGAGGGGCCAAACTGGCCGACCCACCCTCATGTGAAGGTGGGCCCTCTGGGTCAGAGAGGAGATCCAGATATCTACACTTTCTTCTGGCTGTGCCTGAGGACACATGTCTCCTTAGAACATTCTGGAAACTATTCCCAAACAATAGTAAAATGAAGAAGTGACTAGTAGGGAGCAGTGTGGGCTCATTTGGAGAAAGGCATGGAGAACTACAGCAAGGGTGGAAAAGAGTGAGAGGAGAGTGTGAGCAGAGGCCAAAAACACTGTCGAGCCCCATCAGAGCTTCCGTGGTTGTTTGGAATGAGACCGCACGAGGTGACCTCTGACCTGAGGAAGGAAGGGGTTTCGCTGGGGAGGAGCTGGTGGGCAGAGGGCTGTGGTGGGTGGGGCTCTTGCTCTCAGGAGGCAGGTGTCTCTGCCCCGAGGCCACAGGGACTGCACTGGACTGGCTCCCTGGGCCACCCTCCATGGCAGCCGCTACCCTTCCCTCGCCCACTTGTCCTTTCTGATCAGTCCCTGCCACCTGACTCCAGCCTCCAAGAGCCTGCTCCAGAAGTCACCCAGCTCCCCAACTACTGAAATCCTATTCAGCCTCCGAGTGCCCCTGACTGCCACAGGACGGCAACCTTTGCATTGCAGGAAAAGGACACCTCCATAAACCCTTTTTATAAGACATCAGGCACACACAGTGTGCTTACCATTTCAACGGGCGCAGGGAGCCCTAGGGCCTTGCACTATTTAGTGGGAGGTGGTGACTGTTTCTGCGCAGGCCCAGCTCCATACTAAATGGTGGGTGGGTAATATGGGGCTGCCCTCGGACTCCCGCCAGGGAAGCAGAAACCCTATGCTTGCGAGGAACCCATAGTAGGAGAACTCCAAATCCATCCAGGATCCACCGCCCCCCCCCCCATAGGATGAAGTCCAGGCATTAAAAGCCCTTCCAGCTCTCCCTGCAGCCTTCTCTCCCACTGCCTCCTCACCAAAACCATCTTCCATGGAGCAGGGACTGGATTCTGGTCCTTGAACCTGCTGGGCACCGCCTTCTCTCTGAGCGCAAGCTGTCCTCCCTACCTGGAAAGCGGCACCGGTCCACTCATCCTGATGAAATCCTAGCCTTCCTTAAAAGCCCAGCTCAAATCACAGCAGCACAGGCCGTGAAGGGGTGCCAGCGCCTCCCTCTCCTTCCCCTGCCCCCCCACAGCACCTTTCTGCCTCAATGCCAGAACCACTCACTCACTCTTTTTGCACCATTCTCACCAGTGTACCTGTCTGCTTCCCCCGACACACAATGTGTCCCTGAATACAGACCAGCTGTGTCTTTTCACACACTTTCTAGCTGGGCGATCCTAGGCAAGTTAACTTCTCCAGGCCTCGGGTTTTTCCTTTGTATGACGGAACGAGCACCTACCCCACAGGTTTGTTGTGAGGACAAAATAATGCCTAACAGGGCTGGTGCCTGCCCGCTTCTACGAGAAGGAGCAGCTGTCTTCCGCCCCGACCTCCATCGGGCTGGGCACTCGGCGTGTGCGGAATCGAAGCCGCTTCGGACACCTCCCAGGTGCCACCAGGCCGCTGGGGGGAGCTGGGGGGTAGGGAACGCTGAGGCAGAGCGGTGGGCAGAGAAAGGAGACGCGGGGTGGGGGGCGCGGAGAGGAAGGGGCCAGCGGATGGGGCGGGGGCAGGAAGCCGCGGAGGGCTGCAGGAACTCGGCGTGGGGCGGCCTCCGCTGCGGGGTCGGCCGGGTCCGCCCTGCTCCGGCTCGGCCGCGAATGGGGGGCCCGGCCGGCGGGCGCCGTAGGCCCCGGCGGACCCCGCGCTCCGCCCGCCGGAGCCCAGGCCCGGCGGCCCAGCCCGGCCCACGGAACCCCTCCCCAGGGCCCGCGGCGCCGAGTGCTGGGCCCGGGCCCCGAGTCCGCGCGTCCGTGCGCGCGGGCCGCCCTTACCGGAGCCGCGGCCGCCTCGGCCATGGCCGTGCGCTGTCCGGCCCGGCCCGGAGGAAGTCGCCGCCGCCGCCGCTGCTGCCGCCGCCGCCGCCGCCGCGCGGCTCCACGCAGGCCGACCCCCGGCCTCTCCGCAGGCGGCGCCCGCCCGGCCCTGCCTTCCCCGCCCGCGTCGCCGCGCTCCTCGCTGGCCGGCCCGCGCCGCTCCGCCCGCAGACACGCCGCCGCCGTCAGCGCCCGGCCGGTCCACACTGCATCCTGGGAGCCGGCGCAGGCCCGTGAGGCTTCCTGGAGGCAGCGCGGCCGCACAGCCCCACCTGCAGCCGGGAGAGGCGAACGGCAGGCGCGGCGTCCGCCCCGCCCCGCCCCGCCCCGCGGCCAGCCGACCCACCCACCCACCCGCCGGTCCACCGGCCCGCGGATCCCTGGATCTCCCGGCCCCGCCACCCACCGGCCTCCCGAATCCGCGACCGCCCGATCCCGGACCCACAGACCCCCCCGCCCCGACCTCCCGACCTCCCGGCCTCTCGACCCCCGACCGCCGACCTCCCGACCTCTGACCCCCCCACCCCCCCGACTCCCTGACTTCTCGATCCACCAGTCCACGAGCCCGCCGACCCCTCCGACACCCTGACCCACTGATCCACAGGTCCACCGGCCTCCCTACCCGCCGACCCACTTGGATCCACAGGTCCACCGACCCACCCGCCCTGTCCGACCCACAGGCCAGCCGCCCACCAGCCTCCCGACCCCCTGAACCACCACCTATGCTGTTCGGCCCACAGGTTTCTGGACCCCCGGACTCACTGCCCTCCCGCAACGCTGCCCCACCCACTGGCCCCTGCCCCTCCCCCCCAGACCCACGCGCCTACAGACCCCCTCACCCCTCGACCCCTCCGCCCCGACCCACCGGCCTCCGGCCGGGCGTGCGCGGATGCACAGCCTGGACCCCACGTCGACCGGCCTCCTGCCCGCCTCCCGCTCCCGACCTTACGCACCCCGAGGGACTCGCTTACTAAAAGGAATTTTCCGGCTCCCGGGACCAGCCGGGCCGGGCCGGGTGGCCGCGGCGACAGCCCCAGAACACCCGTGCCTTCCCCCACAGGGCATCCGCCACGTCGCCTCCGAGGCTTTAGGTCTTTGCCAGGCAATTTGGGCTTTTCATGTATTTATTTGTTTATTTGGACAGCTGTAACTCAACGTCTGCCTTGGTTTGAAAGAGAATAAATTCTTCCAACGACAGGAAAGTAGTTCGGTAAATCCCGGTGGACTGCCACTTCGAACTTTCCGTAATGTGTTTATTATTTATCACAAATATTTCTAAGTGGAATGAACACAATACCATATTTATAATTGTTTAGGTGAAGAACTTGCTGTGGGAAGGCGTTCGTGGTATTTTAAGAGGAGAAGTCTGTCCAGAATGATCTCAGTTTTGTGTAAAAGAAAAAACACCAGCGCGAGTGGGGAAGCCTACAGAGCGACACAAGTTAGCTTCCTTCTTCTTGCACAGTGAGACCACGGGCCGTTGTTTATACGTCTTCTAATTTTTTTTTTCAATTCTCGTTTTTATTTTGTAGCAATAAGAACAGAATCTTTTAAACAAAAACGAGGCAAAAATTAAATAAATAATTGGAAAAACTCCTTAAGAGGCAAAGCCAGGCTAGCGGGATGGAAGGAGCCTTTGAATGGGGCCCCCATGTGGTCACAAAGACGCATTTCAAACTTGCAGAGTTTCCTCTAAGAGGGACTCTTTCCTAAAAAGCAACCTGTGCCCCACGTGGTCCAGACCTCCCTACTGGGGTCTAGCTTTGGGGTCTAGCAGGCGGGGGTCTTCTCATGCTCTTTGCTTTGTCTCCATGAGCCTGGCCCGAAGCTACGCAATGGGGATCAGCCACGATGCATTCTTCTCTCTGTGTAAAAGTAGAATCTCCCCAGGGGTAGGGGGAGATTCACTCCAGAATCTGCTCCCCCAGCCTGATTTTCTTTTTCTTACTGATGCTAAGCCCAGCTGTTTTCAGATGCCCCCAGCTCTTGAAGGTTGCCCCTCAAATGTAGGGAGGGGGTGGGCGAAGGATAGGAGATTGCCACATTGGAGCTCATGGCACCCCTTTGCCTTTTGGAATAAGTCCCTGAAAGGCTATCGTAGATGCACTCACTGTGGGAGAGTGTTCCTGAACTGCCCCTGGTCCTTTTCCTATTTGTGTTTCTTCTTCTAGCTTTGTTTCCACGTGATTCCTTCCCCTCCCAAATCACACATTTCCTCTGCCAGGGTGGACCCACGTTTTATGGGCTTGAAATGGTTATATCTTATATGATTTAGAGAATATTATTAAGAAAAAAACTTCACAAAATTGCAAATGTAAAAGTAGATGCAGAGCTGGTGCCAGGCAGGTGATCTGAATCTTAAGATTTATTAGCTTCACGGTAAGGTCCTTGATTAAAAAATGAAACGAAACAAAAACAGCCATGGGAACATACCCAAGCCTGCCTAAGTTGGGACATGTGCCCTGGGGTTATTGCGGGAGGAAGTGGGAGTCAGAGAAATAATGAAAGTTCTGCCATTAGCTGGCACAGATCTCCAGGCAAGACAGCCGGCCTCGCATATGTACAGTGAGAAGATTGGAAGGGGCTCTTCTGTGACTTTCCTGAACCTGGCCTTCCTGCCACCACCAATTTGCTTTGACCCAAGTGAAGACAGCTGTGTCCGTTCCCACTGTGGGCTTCATGCTGGGCCCTGTATGATAGCTTGTTCATAGTCACGATACCACACAGTGTTCCTGGATTACCTTGGAGAAGGGGGTTTCCTCCTTTTCGAGGAAACAGAGGTGTTACCTGCACGGTGATAGGGCCCCTTAGGGTCCCGGGCTTCCCTGATGCAATGTGTCACCGCCCCAACGTGGGGGTGTGAGCTGCGTGGGGCGGGGCACAGCCCGTGTCACGGGAATGAATTCTTCCCAGGACGGAGGAGCTGATCGTGTTGGTTCCCACCTCCAACAAAGGGTGCCCCTTCCCAGCAGAGTTGAAAGCCACACCCATCCGAACCGGCCTGTGGTTGGACCCATTCATATTTGTACTTTCCAAGGCTGGCAAACTGCGGAGCACACAACTGGGAAGAAAGTGTGGGTGTGCACGTGTGTGTGTTATGCGTGTGTATAGTTTTCTCTATGTTTTCCAAACAGGGCAGACCTTTTAAAGTAGATAAAAATTCGAACCGGATCTTGAAGGATGGGCAGAATTTTCATAAGCCAAGAGCATTTTGGACCAGAGGGCAGTAGTAGAAATGTTAGCTGGGGGAACAGCAGAGAAAAAAAAATGGGGGCAGGAAGGTACAAAGCATGTTTAGAAGGAACACGGTCATGGTCCCGGTTGGTTAGGACTTTAAGCCACAAGGGAGAATAGGCTGGGCCATATTGCGATAAGCTTCTACAAACTTTGTTCAGGCCAAGGAGCTGGATTCAGTTGGGGCTGAGCATGAATGAGCCATTTGTGATGCGGACAGGGAGACTGACCTGCAGCGACAGCGAGGATGCAACGACGGTGTGGGGAGGGTTGAGGGGGATGAGATTAACCGGGAGGATCCTGCAGAGTCTGAGCGTGAAGGGAGAGAACGTCTGGCCAAATGCAGCAGGAGCCGGAACAGGAAGGAAGGAACAATCGAGAGAGAGAGAGAGAGAGAGAGAGAGAGAGGGAGGGAGAGAGAACGAGCTGTAAATGATACGCAGTAATTAAGTGGAGACGATGTGAGCAAGAATTCCAGCCAGCGCTGAGCGGCTGTGCTTTTGTGTGTGTGTGTGTGTGTGTGTGTGTGTGTGTGTGTGAATGGGGGGGGCATACTTGCAGTAGAAGCAGAGTGAGTGCGAACAGGAGCTAGTTTTCAGGAACGTGACTTAAAAATTCCACTTTTGAAATGTGCCATTTCTGGGTAGAAACTGCCCATCCTAGTGGAGTCTCAGACCAGCTCTGTCTGTGGGAAAGCTGGTGAAGGGTACGGATTTCTGGATCCCATCCCAGATGTACAGAAGCAAAATCCCCAGGGGATAGGTCCTGAGTGTTGTGGGGGAATCTTTTTTAAGAAAGAAGATCTATTTTTAACAAGCTTATAGCAGGGGGTGGGTACAGGGGCGGGCTGGGGCTCTGATGCCCGGCCACGGGAAAGAATGAGCGGCCCAACCTGCCACTGAAGACAAGAATCCCTTGCGAAGCCTCCCTTGCTGGCTCTCTCCAGCCTCTGTTTGCGGAAAGAGTAAAGACAACCTCTCCCCCCGTTCGATTAAATTTTATTTAATTAATTTATTTATTTGAGAGAGACAGAGAGAGAGCATGAGCAAGCATGAGTGGGGAGGGGGTGGGGAAGGGCAGAGGGAGAGGGAGAGTCTGAGAATCTCAAACGGACTCGGCACCAGCCGTGGCCATGGAGCCCGACACAGGGCTTGATCTCATGACCCTGAGATCTGGACCTGAGCCAAAACCAAGAGTCAGACACTCAGCCGACTGAGCCACCCAGGCACTCCCATTTTTAAAAAACTTTATTTACTTATTTATTTTACCTCTCTGCCCCGTAGATTAATACACAAGACCTTCTTTCTATACTTCTCCCTTCATTTCCAACTTGATGGTGCGGTCTGTCCGTACCTGCGTCGGAAGCAGGCCTGAGGATTTCCATGCCCGTGCCTTTCCTCATATTCTTTCCTCTCCCTTTTATCCACACGAAGCTCTCCCAGTCTGTCCCAGACCAGCTCATGACCTAAGTCTCCTACAAAGCCTTTCCATTCCCATCAAGTCTGCCGTGAACTCTGCCTTGGTCAAGCTCATAGCTTCATATTGGTACCATTCATTTGGGACTTCGTGAAAAATGATAACACAAGGTCACCGTGTCCTGACTTGCCTCAGATTATAGGCTCCTTGACAGCACGGGCTGTTTTTTCTTTCTTGTCTCCTCTGCCGTGCTTGCTAGGGTAGATTAACGGAGCACGTTTTAATCCCATGGTATTAATCTTGATTTTTTTCTGTGGTGTGATGAGTGAGGGTCTCATGAACGCATCACCCCCTGCTGGTCCATTCCCATGGCTGCTCCTGTCAACTCACCCCTTCTAGAAAAATCCAAGGTGGGTGGTCATGGATCATCTGCAGCTCATCCAGCAGGAGCGGGTGGGGAACAGGTAAGCAAGATATCCTCTGTCATCCCAGGGTACTGGAGAGACCTGAAGCTTGTGGTTCAGACTGTCCAGATGTAGGGGCCGCTGAATCAGGAGCCCCTGTTGTACTGCCTATGCTGGGACAGCTATAGCCGTGTGCAGGGACCTCCATTTTTCCAGCTGCTCCTTTGGGACCAAGCACACAGCCCCAAGGTTCAGTGTTAGACCTTTCCAAAAAGTTGTGGTAGTCATTACTGCCGGTCCCCAGATATTTCCGGCTCACTGCCCTGAGGGACATGGCTGGATTGTGTTTGCTGGCCTCTTCTGGTTGGGTCTGGTCAATGAGTTGTCGTTTCTGCACTGAGCATTCCCTGGTAAATTGGAGCCTTCCAGAGATTTCTTTCCCTCCATGATGGTGCTCAGCAATATTTGAGAAGGGGGCTATTCTCTCAGCTTGCATCCTGGAGGGAGGAGACACTGGATAGGACCCTCAGCCAACCCAGCAACAGGAACATAAACAAGCAAACAAACAAACAAACAAAGACCCTTTGCTGTAATAAGTCCCACAGTTTGGGGGTCGATCGCTACCGCAGCTTAACCTCACCCATCCTGACTGATATCAGGACCCGGTGGAGGTTGGCCAGGCACGAGGGCAGGTGGTGTCTGCTCAAGGCTGACTTCTCACCCCTGCAGGGAAAAGAAGGGACTCCTGGGCGCCTACAGAAAATGCTGCCCTCTGGGTCCGAGCGGCAAAGTGCTGGAGAATTCTGTTGCCCCTGGACTTCCTCCCTGGCCATCAGGGCTCTCCTAACACCGGGATGATCCATGACAACCTCGTAGTTCCTTTATAACACTCCCATGCTTGTTTGAATTTTAAAAGATTGTTTGGACTTGTTGACTACTGGAAAAAAAATATGATGATTCGATGCTTCAAGACCTTTCTCTTGCCCCACCCCCCTCGTCACTGGGGCCTCCAGTAGTGGTGGCGGGGAGGGCCATGCTTCGGCGAGAGCTGGCTCTGGGGTCTCAAGTGCTCCCAAGTTTCTGTTCTTTTTCTCTTTAGATTTGCTGATATTTTTGAGAGAGAGTGAGCGAGGGAGAGAGAGCAGGGGAAGGGGCAGAGGAGAGAATGTCCAAGCAGACTCCTGCTGAGTGTGGAGCCCCACACGGGGCTCGGTCTCACGAGCCATGAGATCAGGACCTGAGCAGAATCCAAGAGCGGGATGCCTACCCGAATGAGCCACCCAGCTGTCCCTGGTTTCCATTCTCAGCCAATCTGGAGGTCAGCCCCTGAGGTGGCTTAAGAGAGCTGGGCTAAGGGACACCTGGGAGGCTCAGTTGGTTAAGGGTCTGCTTTCTACTCAGGTCATGATCCCGGGATCGAGTCCCACATTGGGGTCCCTGCTCAGTGGGGAGCCTGTTTCTCCCTCTGCGGGCTGCTCCCCGTGCTTATGCTTTCTCTCAAATAAATAAATAAAATCTTAAAAAAAAAAACAAGAGAGAGAGAGAGCGAGCTGGGGTAAGGTGGGTATGTAGCAAATGTGTAGAGGAAGTTTCAGGGCCCTGGCATCCGTGATTGCTCTTCATACTTTCTAGAACCTTCTGTAGCCTCAGTTATTCTAATATGTTGATGTCAGAACTTGCCTACGCTGACGGTGCCAGTGACCGATGACAGCTGAGAGAGTGACCCATCATCCCAGGGCCCCTGCACCTTCCACGGGGACAGAGCTCTGAGCCTCAGGAATGAAGGCTTGAACCCTAGGGCATTCCAGGCTTCCTCGGCAGAGGGAAAGGCTCTGGGTCTGGGTTCTCTGGGGCAGAAGTGAGGTCACTCGGAGCTGGTAAAAATGAGGAGCATAGCAAAAGAAAGTAGGTGGGCCTTCCTTTAAGCAAACTCCACATGTGGAAAAATCCAAACTTATATGAAACAAACATCAGAGTTTGTTTTTAAGTTTATTTTAAACAGTCAGTAACTGAAGTTATTAAATAGTTCCCCACAGCTTTTGAAAATAGGAGAATTAGATTTCTCACTGTGTACATTAAAGAACACTTACTGTGCAGAACATGGCCCACCCCGGGAAAGACATTATTAATTACAATAGAATCAAGCTTATTACTAGATTCTGACTCATTTTTTACGAGAGATTTTGAAGTTTTATAAGGCTAACCCTTGAGTCATTCATTCTGGGTGACCTCGTAATGAATACAATACTGCCTTATGGTTTTGGGGGGTGGGGGGGGAACCTGTCACTTCAAAGACTAGTCACCTGAAATTAGGAGTATTTTATAGGGACACCGAGTTATTTCTAGCTTGGCTAGGGACAAAAGCCACTCAGTAGAAATGAGTCAACAAGTCCATACTGAGTTACTAGCAGATTCTCAGCCCGGTACTGGGCAGGAAGAGTATATAATCAAGGTGACCATATTTTCTAAACAAAACCCCCAGGGTTTTAGTATCACAGAGGATTTTTATGTCACTTATTGGTGCTAAGAGATAGTCTGGGAGGTATAATTTGGACCCCAGCTCTAGAAAATCTGGGAACAATTTAATAGGTTCCTGTGGATAAAAGGGAATATCTGAAATTAAAACTGTCCAAGGGGGACACCTGTGTGGCTCAGTCAATGAAGTGTCTGCCTTCGGCTCAGGTCATGATCCTGGGGTCCTGGGATCGAACTCCAAATCAGGCTCCCTGGTCCACGGTGAGCCTGTTTCTTCCTCTCCCTCTGCCAGCTGCTCCCCCTGCTTTTGCTCTCTCTCTGACAAGTAAATACATAAAGTCTTTTAAAAAAAAAACCCAAAACTGTCCAAGGAAAACAAGCACACAAGTTCATTTGTTCAACAAAAACCACTTGGGGTTCAGCACAGTGATGACAGGTGCATCACTACCTAAAAAGAGCTCCCTGTTTGGTGAGGGACGGATGTGGACACCAGCAATGAGAAGAGGATAAATCCGGAGACAAACCCAGTAGAGGGAAGGGGGTCTACGTCTTGCCTAGAGGGTTGGGGTGGGCAGAGAAGGTTTCTCAAAGCACGCTACTTGAACCCAACAGTGAAGGGTCAGCAGGAGTTTGCAAAGCAGACAAGGTTGGGGAAAGAACATTCCAGACAGGAATCAGAATGTCTGAAGCACGAGGGGGCAGAAAATTAAACAACACACTTTTAAATAATTCGTAGAAATTACGAAATACTTCAAAATGAATGATAAATAGAACGTATACAAAGTTTGCATTTTCCAGCTCAAATCACATTTAGATAGAAATTTAAATCCTTAAATGCACATATTAGAAAAAGAAGAAAGGGGGCGTCTGGGTGGCTCAGTGGGTTAAAGCCTCTGCCTTCGGCTCTGGTCATGATCTCAGGATTTCTGGGATTGAGCCCCACATCGGGCTCTCTGCTCAGCGGGGAGCCTGCTTCTCCCTCTCTCTCTGCCTGCCTCTCTGTCTGTCAAAAAAAAAAAAAAAATCTTTAATAAAAAAGAAAAAGAAGAAAGGCTGAGAAATCAGTAATCTAAATGACCATTTCAAGAAATTAGAAAAAGAACAACAAATTAACCCACCCCAAATGCAGAAGCAATGAAACCATAAAGATAAGAACAGAAAACAAGTGTTCGTAGATAGGATGGCAAAGCCAAAGTTGCTCATTGAATAAACCAACAAAATCAATAAGGTATTAGCAAGAGTGATCAAGAGAAAAAGAGAGAAGGTACATATGGATAATATGAAGGCTGACAAGTGAGGGGTCCCTGGTGGGCTCAGTCCATAGATCTCAGGGGTGGGCTCAAGCTGCACATTGGGCATGGAGCTTACTTAAAAAAAGGCAGGGAGGGGATGACAAATGAGAGAATACTTTAGGTCCCAGAGACAACAAAGAGGTTTAAGAGGAATATTACGAACAACTCAATGCCAAGACATCTGAAACATTAGATGGAATTTTCAAGGAATTGTTGAATTCCCTGAAAAACATAATTTATTAAAACTGACCAAGAAGAAATAGAAAATTGAATATTTTCATATCTATTAAACAGACTCCTGAACTGGAAATGTTCCCAGAAGGAAAACTTGAGGTTCAGATGGCTTCGCTGGAGAATTCTTCCAAGTATAAGGAAGAACTAATAGCAAACACATATACGGTCTTCCAGAGAGTTAGAAAAGTGGGGGACACTCCCTAACATATTTTATGAGGCCGATGTAACACTGACATTTAAACCTGACAAGGTAAGAATGGACTAGTAGAAGCCAATCTTTCTTATGACCTAGATGCATCTGAGAATATCTAAATGAATAAAATATCGTGACCAATCAGATTTATTCCAGGAACAAATCAAGGTTTATTTACTATTGATCAATAGAATTCATCACATTAATAGAATAAGGGAGGAGAATCACACAATCATTTTCATGGACGCAGAAACAGCATTTGAAAAACTCAACGTCTCTTCATTATGTAGAAACACTTAGCATAATACTCATGGGCAGTGTAGTTTCTTATGGCTGCTGTAACAAAGAGCCTCAGACTTGGGGGCTTAAAACAACCCACATTTATTATTTTATACTTCTGTAGGCTGGAGATCCAGAATCAGTTTCATTGTGCTGAACTGAAGGTATCCCCAGGCCCCAGAGAAAGAATCCATTCCTCGCCCCTTCTAGCTTCTGGTGGCTGCCCAGCATTCCTCGGTTTGTGGCTGCCTCCCTTCAGTCTTGGCCTCCAAGTCATATTTCCTTCTCCTATTTTGTCCGTGTCAAGTCTTCTTCTGCCTCCCTCTTGTAAGTACACTTGTGATTGCATTCAGGGCCACTCAGATTATCTAGCATAATCTCCCAGTTCAAGACCTTAACTTAATCACCTCTGCCAAGACATTTTTTTTCCCTATATAACATAACATTTATAGGATTCGAGGATTAGGACTTGATATCTTTGAGGGCCATTACTCAGCCCTCCGTGGAAGGTAATGTTATTAACCTGATAAAGGGGGTTAGAAGATTTTCATAGTAAGCATCACATTTAATGAGATACTGGAAGGTTTTCCTTTGAGACTGGGAAAGAGGAAAGGACCTCCATGGTTACCACTTTTATTTGACTAAGTTTCCAAGGTCCTGGCTAGTACAGTAAGGAGAAAGAAAAAAAAGAAAAAGCACAGATAATAAGAAAGGAAAAAATAAGATTGCCATTAATCACAGTTGATAGTATTGTGTGTGCCGAAAATCCAAAAGAATATACAGATGAGGACGCCTGAGTGGCTCAGTCCGTTACGCGTCTGCCTTCGGCTCGGGTCATGATCTCAGGGATCAAGCCCCGCGTTGGGCTCCTTGTTCAGTGGGGACCCTGCTTCTCCCTGCGCCTGCTGCTCCCTCTGCTTGTGCTAACTTTTTCTCTCTCTCTGACAAATAAATAAATAAAATCTTAAAAAAAGAATATATGCAAGAATCACTGGAATTAAGTGAATTTTCCAGATCACTGGATACAAGATGACAAGACAAAAATCAATTCTATTTCCATATGACAGAAATTTAAAAGGTAGAAAAACCATGAACAGTGCTATTCCAATATCATACAAAAAACCAACTACTGAGGAATAAAAATAAAGATGTGTAATCTCTTCAGAAACCTATAAACCGTCACTGAGAAAAACTAAAGATCTAAAAAGTAGTGGGATATACTAAGTTAGTAGAATGAAGGGCTGAGAAAAGCAACAATAACAGTTCTCCACCCATCTTTATAAATTTGAATAATCTCAACCAAAATCACATAATTTTTGTGTGGATATTGACACATTGATTCCAAAATTTTTATGGGCGTGCAGAAGGCCAGGAAGAGTAATACACTCGTGAAGGAGAACAGAGCTGGGTGAACTGTACCACTAGAGATGGCATGTACAGTAATCAGATGGAGTGGTAATGATGGGCAAGAAATTATGTGGATCTATGGAGCAAAAGAGAAAGTCCAGAAACAGATCTACACATATGTGGGGACCTGATTTATGACAAACTTGGTGCACAGAGTAGTGAGGGAAAGAATGGCTTTTCCAACGTGCGAGGCTGGGTTAGTTGGATAAACCATGTAGAAAAAGGTCTACACTCTCATCCCGTACATGAAAATCAATTCCTGGTAGACCGTAGCTCTGAATGTTAAAAAATAAATAAATAAATAAAACAATATGTTTCTGGAAGAAACCTGAAAAGCATATCTTTGTGATCCGATGAAAATATAATGATTTACTCACGAGAATGCAGAAAGCATGAAACATAAAGGGGGATACTGATAAATCAGACCATCACAGTTAAGAATGCAGTTCATCAAAAGACAGCTTTACGAAAGCTGAAGGTCAAAGAGAAGATATTTGCAATGCATATAATTAACAAAGGACTTGTATCCAAATATAAAAGTAATGCCTACAAATCAGTGAGAATAAAGACAGACAACCCCACAGAAAAATGGGAGTGGAGCAGGCATTTCACAAAAGACACTGCCCAAATGGCCAATAAATTGGTGATACAACCATCCAGGAAAATTGTATGTCATTAACTACTGAAACAGAACGATTGCATAGCTGTGATCCAGTAATTGTGCTCCTAACAGAAGTGCATATACGAGTTCATCAAAGACAGGCACAAGAGTTTTCTTAGCTGCTTTTTCGTAATAGCACCAAGCTGGCAACAACTTAAACTTTAACAGGAATTTAGATAAATAATGAATATTCATCTAGCAAAATACCATACAGCTATAGAAGGCAACAAACCCTTTTTACACACACTAGTGTGGAAGGATATCACAAACAATAAAGGGAGGCAGATACATAAAATCCAAAAATAGGACACAGACAGGGTCAGAAGTTAGAAGAGCGGTTGCTTTGGAGAGAGGATGTTAACAACTGGGAGGAGGTATAGTTGTGGGTTTGGGGTTACTGGTAATGATGTTTCTTCTTTTTGTTTATAAAGGAAGTTCTAAACATAATCTAACTTTTTATTTCAAAAAGTCTCAAATCTATAGGAAAGTTATAAAAAATGGTACAATGAAAATTTTAATACCCTACCGGGGTTACCAGTTGCTAACATTTTGCCACATTTGCTGTGTGTGTGTGTGTGTGTGTGTGTGTATGGGGTTTTTTTTCCTGACTCCTTGGAGAACTAGACTAGAGTCTAAGAACAAAGGCATTCTACCTAATCACAACACACACGGGAGGCTTGTCAATCTTGCGATCCAGGGTTTATTACGCAACACATAGTCTATATTTCTCAATTCTCCCAATAACATCGTCCTTAGCTGCCTTTTCTTTCCAACATAGGGTGCAGTGAAGGCTCGTGCACTCTATGTGGTGGTCCGTGAGTTTAGATTGCTTCGATCCAGTCTTCTGTGTTCTTTTGTGAAATTGACAGCTTTGAAGAGTCCCCGACGGGCGATTGGCAGAATGGTCCCTGCGATCAGCTTTCGCAAGATAGCATGGCTGGATCTCGCCAAGAGTATGTAAAGTCCACGAAGAGGCCCAAGGTTGTGTTAACAGTTAGGATAGTGGTTTACTTTTGGAGAGAAGGATTTGTCTGATCGTTTCCTCATTATTTGAAGTTCAATATTTTGGCAAAATGACTACATAGGTGATACTATGTCCTTCTCATGTTTTATGTTATGTCTATGTGTTACATATGTGTGTGTGTACATACATATATATATTTACCTTATGTCCATGCGTCACAGCAAAAGGCAATGATGTCACTTGGCCCCACTACTGATGAAGCTGAATTTGATGATTCAGTTAAAATGATGGTTGACAAATTTTTCTGTATCCTGTTTCCCAACAATCCTCACCTTGCAAAGTTAGCATCCTTTAATCATTCTTACCAAGATCCATTATTACACTGATGGTTATAAAATGGTTATTATTTGATATTTCTATCAGTCCTTTTACATTGATTAGTTGTCTTTTATGGAAAGAACAGCTTTCCTTTCTCCACCTAAAATTTTTTAAAAACCCTATTCATGGATTCTTTCATGAGCTATCACACATTCCTATCTTTGTTCGGATGCTCAAATTGTTCCAAATTGAGCTAGCACGAGGCCTTTTCACGTGAGCCCTGCGTTCTGTCGACTTGTACTGACTAGTTGGGACCTTCTCAAACTTTGTGGCATGAGATATTGCATTGTTCAGTTGTTGGGTTTCCTGCCTGGCCCTGGAATCATCCATTTCTCCAAGAGTTCCTGGTTCCTTTTAATGATATTTAGTAACCACAATACGAGCATTAGGAGTGCTCATTGCCGCCATGTCATTTCCAGCCATTTTTGGCGGGGGGTGTCAGGAAATGCTTGTGTGCACATCCGTGTGTGTCACACTGTTGCTGACAATTCCAGTACCTCTCTAGGGGGAATTCCAGTTCCTTGCCTTCCTCCACTCCACATTAGTATCCCCCGCCCCCCACAGTTAGAGCCCTGGTTCCCCCAAATATCAATATATTTACTCATTTGCTCAAAAACAGATTTTGGAAGTCATACCAAACAACTTACCAAGTGAAGTTCAAGGTCTCGTTGTAGTTCAAAATCTCTATATACAGCAGTGAGAATTTTTCTTTTTTTTTGGTCACGTTATCAATATGACGTACCACTAGGCTTTTGGGTTTTGTTTATATTTGTTTTTAGGTTTATCCCCTCCTACTTATTGTGGGTTTTTTGTTTTTGTTTTTGAAATGTAAAACATTAAAATGATTCACAAGTCAAGGCATTATGACCATGTCCACTCAGGGAAGAGCCAGAGAAATGAAAGCGTATATCCAAAGATTTGCCCATGAATGTGTATCAGAAGCTTTATTTATGATAGCCAGACACTGGAAGTGACCCAAAAGACCAGAATAGGTGAGTGGCGAGTGTTAACAGAGTCCTACCATAGAACCGTGCCCAGCAAGGGAAAGAAATGAACTATTGACGCACATGACAACAGGGACAAATCCCAAAGCACTTCTGCTGAGTGAAAGAAGCGAGACAAAAAAGCACATAAAGTGTAATTCCACTTTTATCCTAGAAAATGCAAAATAAGCTAGCGGAACAGAAGGCAACCGGAGAGAGCTTTGTTCTGCTTGTTCCTGCCGGCGCAGCCCTAGGGATGATCCTTTCCACACGGACAACATGGGTTCTGGTTGCTGGCTTTCTTTGGGCGCTCCTGAACCAGGCTGATGGGCGGTGCTCCCCCGGGAGATGCCCCCGGAGCCCTGAGACCCCAGCACCCCATCCCGAGACACCAACACCCCTTACGGGCCAGTCTGAGCCCGCACTCTCCGGAACCCCGCCTCCAGGCTTCTCCATCCTGATAACTGCAAGCTCCTCCCTGTTTCCCTCTCAGCTCCTGGGGTTAGAAGACTGCCTTGCCCTGCTCTTCTCTATCCTTGAGCGTCCTAAGGAGGACTGAACCAATTCCCCCCATCACATTCTCTCCGTTGAAATGCCCAGTGTAGTTTCTGATTTCTGACTGTACATTTCCCGGCAAATCTCTCCTGATGTGTGACTCACCTTTTCACTTTTTTTCTGGAGGCTTTTATTACAGAGAAGGTAGTTCATTTTAATGAACTAGAATGCATCATCGATCCTTTATTCATGGGTTTTAGGCACGTGTCTTAAGGAAGACATCCGTTTATGCCAAGTTCCTTCAGGGTGTTTCTCTTATATTTTCTTCTAAAAGTTTAAAAGATTTTGTCTTTTATATCCAAGTCTTCGATCCACTTGGGGATTATTTTGTGCACGGGTATCCAGCTGTCCTGGCACCCATCCTTTCCCTCTCTCAGCCTGCCATGCCACCTCCCCCATAGAGCAAGTTTCTCTCTATGGATGGCTCCATTTCTGGAATCTTCAACCTGCTTTATTGGTCTTGTGTGTCTATCCTCGTGTCAGCACTACACTGCCTTGCAGCTTTATGGTAAGTTTTCATATCCAATAGGGCTAGTTTTCATGTCTAGCTCGTTTTCTTTAGGAAAACCCTATCTGTCCCCAGCCCTTTCTCTTCCTGCATAACCTTTAGCACTAGAATGTCAAGCACTATGGTAATCCTGATTGGGATTTTGATTGGAATTGCATTAAATCTACAGATGAATTTGGGGAGCATTAACGTCTTTACCAAATTATTATTTTGTCCTATCCAAAAACATAACATATTTCTTTGTTCACTTAGGTCTCCTTTAATGTCTTTCAAGGAAACTTAAAAATGGTCTAAACAAAGGTTTGGGGGGCACCTGGGTGGCTCAGTTGGTTGGGCATCTGCCTTCGGCTCAGGTCGTGGCTTCAGGGTCCTGGTCTGCTTCCTTCTGCACCTCCCCTCTGCTTATGCGTTCACGTTCGCGCTCTCTCTCTCTCAAATGAATAAATAAAATCTTTAAAAAAAAAAGGTTTTGTACAGCTTAAATTTGTTCCTAGGGAGCCTGTATTTTTCTTACAATTTAAAATGACATCTTTTCAAATATTTTATTTCTAATTCTTCATTACTGGTGTACAGAAGTAGATTTGATTTTAATACCTTTATGTTTTATCCTGAAGTTTATTAAACTTGATAATTCAAATAATTTGTGGTTGTTTTCTAGTGGGATAATCACAGTATCCATGAATAATGGCTGTTTTATTTCTTCCATTCCATTCCCCTCCCCTTCTTTTGCCCTAACACACCATCTCTGGTTTTAGGTACAATCCTTTCCTTGTTTCTAGCTCTTGAGAGAAGGCTTCCAACATTGCCCCACTGAGTATCATGACTCGTGGAGTGGGGTCTTTGTTGTTGTATTGTTGTTGGCGCTCTCCTAATGGATTTTTTGAGTCTCTCTCTCTCTCTCTCTCTCTCACTTTTTTTAACAAGAGAAATTTTAGTTTGGGGATTTCTCTGAATCCTTCCCTGCTTTTTCCCTTCTCAGTAAGAGAGGAGAATGTTGCTAAGAGAGCCAGAAGACCAGCAAGGGAGAGCTGCTGGTAAGGGCGTGGTGTGGCCAGGAGCCAGCTCATCTCTGGCTATAAAGAGGGGCGCCCCAACTTGGAGGAAAGGGGTGCCAAGTTTAAAGGGGCAGACACCAAAACACCAGCGGTGTTTCTTTGGCTGGTGGCATCTCAGATAATCTGTATTTACTCCATACTTAAACGCCTTTGTGAAGTTTGCTATCTGTACGTCCATCCAACAAATTTATCATCTGCTAATTTTGATGCTTAATGTCATGGTGGGCGCTGTAGAAAATGGGGAGGTACTGCTTTTCATTTTTTCAACAAGTAGGGTTTATTACCTGTGGAATAAATGTAAGGCACTAGACTAGACTGGAAGAATGACAGGGAGATACTCCTCTTCCCTGGGGCTTTCCTTTGCAAGTCTCTGTGCCCTGCAGAGTGCTGGTTTCCCCGACACACACAAGCCAGGCACTCTCACGGCCTCTTGTGGTCCCCTGGGCGGGTGTCTTTTCTCTATGCTTTTGAAGTCAATGGTCTTTTGATTTTGGTGGTGTATTGGCCAGGGGCCAGCCAGGTTCATTCGCTGGGGCTGCAGTGCTGGGCCTCAGGGCAAGGGTCCGTCCAGCAGAGGCATCTCGGGCCCTGGTTCTCGCACACAGTCCCTGCTGCTCCTCTCCAGCTGGGCTGACCTTCTGGTGGGAGGCTCCTTGGGACAGTTGGGACAGCTTCCTGGGTCCCAGAATGGGGGGTTGAGACCTCTCCGGCTAAATAATTCCAGTAATTTGTCTGGGTTCAGTCAGGACCCTGCCAAAGGTCAGGAGGTGGTGGTGGCGAGAACACAGAGCAGGGGGAGATGAGCAAAGAAGCCCGGGACCCATCCAGCGGTGTGGGGGATGAGGGTGGGAGGGAGTGTGCAGAAGCAGGGTGCAAGGAGCCGGAGCTTGCTGAGGACCACCAGGAAGGCAGAAGTGGTCCAGCTCTTAACAGTGAGTTTCCAAGCAGCGCCTTCAAAGTGGGGCTAAGAAAAACGAGGCTGCAAAATTATGAGCAAAGAAGTTTCTGGGAGCTAAAGTTAGGTGGGGGGATCTCTGTGGGGGGGAGGAATAGGGCCAAAAGGCGCTCATTTCCTAAAGGGAAACTTTCTAGAATTCAATAGAAATTTCAGTGCACAGGGGAGCTGGGTGTTGCAGTGCAGGTGAAAAGGTATTTATTAGACACCTAACAAAGTAGGGGGTATAGCTCAGGGGCAGAGCATTTGACTGCAGATCAAGAGGTCCCTGGTTCAAATCCAGGTGCCCCCTGACTCAAGCTAACTTCTAGTACCTACACCAAATGGTACCTTCAGCCTGGCCCTCGATGTTTAGCAGACTGGGACAAAGGAAAGTCCCAGAACCAGGAATGTGGTTCAAGCCGTGATCATGTTGTGTTGTTAAGATGATATAGGGACTCAAGGTGTCTGAGCAGGAGAATTACCAGGGAACATGGAGAAACACATCCATTTCCCAGGCCCCCAGTCCAGAGAGTCTGGTTTACTGGCCTGAGCTGGGGCCCGAGGAGCTTGATTTCTCAATGACACCCTCCTCCTTCCTTTTCATTCACCCACATCACAGAAACACTAGATAATTCTTCTGGGCTGCACCATTTAGCAACTGCTGTTCTGGAGCATTCTAAATGCCTTTCTAGGGTAACATCGGGGCATTTAGATGTCTTGGTCCTACACTAGGGGGAGGGAAAGCTGCAGGGTTGCCGGGTGGAAGGAGGTTGGAGCCAGGGAAGGAGGAGATGGGCAGGAATGGATCCAGTCTGCGGTGGAGCTGGTCTCATGGGCTGACCAAAGATAAACAGACGTGTTGATGGGGTGACACAGGTGCTTAGAAGCCAGCTAGAACTGGGACACAAGAGGAGACAGGGGGTCTACCTACATATCAAGTGGTCTCTCATTCAATCTACATGACTCCTACCCTATTCAGGTTTTTACTTCTGAAGGACTGCCTTTCCATCGCTGGGTCTTGTGAACTTGAGTTTTCCTGCAAGGAGAGAAGGGAGCTCGGATGGTGGAGATCTTTGCCAGAGAGCCTCTCCAGCTTCTTGTGGCTGCAGGTGAACTTCTCCAGGACTGACTGAGACCCCCTGTGAACACTTACCCTTAGAGCCTTGCAGATGTCACCACACATGGCCACCTCCGTGGCAGGGAGAATGGAACTTTGACTCCTTCTGCACGCACTCCATCCCTGCTGAGCACAGGACTGTGCCCACAGCAGACCCCTAGGGCTCCAGTCGCTCTGCCCTGAGCTGCCTTTGCAGGGAGTGCGTGCACAGAGCAAGGGGCCTTAAGGAAAGGCAGCGAGGGGGCCCTTTGGGGAGCACGCTGACTGCCAGGAACTGGCTTCTGCCTTCGAAGGGCTGTAAGCCACTTCGCTCATGAGGCTCTGTGCCACCCTGGGGCTACTTCTCTGCCCCCTGCATCCATACAGGGACCCCGGGAATGCACTGTGGGATATCTGCTTTCCACGCGCCTGTCTCTGCTGCTCAGATGGAAAGCCCCCACCAGGGTGAGTACGCCGCAGCATGTTTTCTCAGGAAGATGAACAAGGTGACCCGGTTAGGGAGCTCTTTAATGCTGGCTGGTGGAATTTCGGAGGCAGACTGGAAAGGCAGTGGTTTCAGTTCTGTTCTAATTAGTGCTCAGTTATGCTCTGTGCCGTCATCTAGATGGTGGACCAGTTGTCCCTCGAGGGCGTTCACATTTCAGGTCAATATTCCCACGTCATGATCACATGGCGGCGGTGTTTCTCGCCCAGTCATTCCTGCAAGCTGTATCAGACTTCAAGGTGTCAATTTACTGCTCTGTTTCATTCCACTTGAAACTCTCATTCAGGACATCAGGAAACCTCTCACTCTATCTGACCTCTCCATAGACTCAAAGGCAACAGCTAAAAGCAAAAATCTAAAGCCAGGCCGGCATAACCCCTGGCAGGTCCCCCCCTCCTCCAAACAAGGGAATGATAATAGTCAGTAATAATATCATTGTAGCTACAATCTGCTTAGTCACATAAAATATTACCCTAAGAGACGAATACCGTTAAGTGGTAAGGGGTAAGGCGGTTTCTTTGCATGTTTTGAAGACTGTGGACGGAAGCTGGCGCCTCCTCCAGGAAGCCTTCTTGGCTCTTGCAGAGAGGCAGGAAGGGGCAATCAGGGCAGGAGAAAGAGCTTACACAACAGTGGGACATAAAGTGTCCCCAGGGGTGTCCTAAGTGCCTGGGGACAAAGAGAAGGAGGGGTGGGCTGGAGCTCCAAGGGAAACAGGGGCCAGAGGTTGAAGGGCTTTATATTCAAGGCTCAGAATTTGGTTTTAGTCTACTGAAACCCTCCATCCTTTCTCAGCCCTCCAGACTTTTCTTTCCCGCCTCTGCTCTCTGCAACCATTTTTATTTCTCATTGAGGTCAGGTCACTCTGCTCTGGTGGGAAAGACACTGCATTGCACCTCAGACCACTCTGCCCTTTCTCCTCCAGAAGAGAACCAGGTGGTACTATTTAATCAACATTATTTCCAGGAGTCTCTGGGAAGCTACAATCGTTGGATGAGGGCCCATGAGTGGGGCCGGAGGGAAAGGAGGGAGTTTGCCACAAGGAACTCATCTTTCTGAGGCCGGAGTAGGCTTTGTCAAGGTTCCAAACTGTGTGGTTTTTATTTGTAAACTTTACAGATTCATGACGCAGGAGATGCAAAGTAGTGAGATATTCAGAACCGTTTGTGTGCATGTTAAGTCAGACTACATGAGGGGCACTCAGAATTGAAGCAGACCTCTTGGTCCGCACTCTTACCCTAGAAGCCGTGACCCAGGGTCTCGTTGTTCTGTTGCTTTTCCTTTGTTCTCAGTGTGCCTCCCAGCTCACCAGGAGGCCTGTTCCTTTGCTAGGCAGCCTCCTTACCTGCCCTCCCCTCCACACCCCCGACCCCCCACCCTGTGTCCCTATCCTGGCCTTCAGCAGGCCCTCCTCATCCCTGATATCCCCATCAGCCAGGAGGGACTGGGGGTGGGGAAGCTAGAGTTGCTTTCTTGGAGTTCATTTTGGCTCTTGGGGTTGCTAGGGAGTGATTAAAGGTTGTGGAAAATCTTAGATATTCCAAGAAAACTAAGCAGTTGAAACAGAGGTTATCACTAACTCCAGGAAAAACAAAAAGTTTTACCAGAATTCTTAGTTCCACTTAGCACTATGAAAACTATTAACTAGTAACAGTGAAAATATTAAACATAGAAACATAGAAAATTATTTAACCAAAAATTGAGATATAGTTATAACAGAAAATTGAGAAAGGAAGGAGACATATAAGTTATAATCTTCATCATTAAAGTAAGACAATGATGTTGAAACTTGATTAAGTTAGATGTTGCATATTATGAGATATTTATATTATTTGAAATCATGGCAGCAAAGAGACTAAAAGAAACAGACAAAACAGTAAAGAGTGGTTGCCTCTGGGAAGCAGGAGGGAGATACAAAGGATTGAGGTTTTTTGTGGAAAGCTTTAAAAACACTATCTGACTTAAAAATAATTGCATAAGATACTTCAATAAAGGGCACCTGGGTGGCTCAGTGGGTTAAGCCTCTGCCTTGGGCTCAGGTCATGGTCCCAGGGTCCTGGGATCGAGCCCCATATCGGGCCCACTTCTCTGCCTGACTCTTTGCCTACTTGTGATCTCTGTCTGTCAAATAAATAAATAAATAAACTCTTAAAAAAGAGATACTTCAATAAAAGCACAAAATATAATATTAAAAACATCCATGTTCTGTGGTTGGAAGTGTAGCTCAGGATAGAGCTTTTCATTGTAGCTCAGGAGTTCTCTGGCTCTGTGTAGTCCTCATGTCTCCATGATTTTCTAGGACAACTCCTTGGTCCAGGTCAGGGACTAGAAATTTCACTAACCTCCCCAGCTGCCCCCACCACCCTCCAGGTTTGGCGAATAAGCACGCACACTGGAGAGACATCTTCAGATGTAAGTACTGCATGTGTCTCCAAAGAGGATAGGCAGCATCTCTTCAAGTTGCCGTTTTGTGGTGTAGAATAAGAGAAACTCAGACAAGTGAATCTTAAAAGCCCTTCCAGTAGTTAAAGTCAATACTCCTGGCTGCTGCTGTCATCACAGACTGAAGAACAGGGGGAGATGCAGGCATGTGGAGGGGAGAGGCTGGGGGCTCTGGGGACTGGGCAAGGACCTTTCTGGGGTGAATTTGTGGAGGAATAAATTGCTGGTTTGATCAACTCTCTGGAGACAAGTAGAAACTCCCCATGTGTTATAGGAGCTCTGGGTGTGACTATGAAGGTGAAAGGTGCTTATTAGACACTCATACCAAGCAGGGGGGTATAGCTCAGGGGTAGAGCATTTGACTGCAGATCAAGAGGTCCCTGGTTCAAATCCAGGTGCCCCCTGCCCTATTGTTTTTCCTATTCACAGCTGTTGCCCATATTCCAATTTCCTTTCATCCACGCTAATTATGACCCTCCCTGAAATCGGAAGCCACAGGTCAGCCCTTGCACAAAGGCAATCTGGGTGGATTGCCCCTTACATGTTTGCCTATACCAATGCTCTGGATATCTCTCTTGGCATCTAGCTTTTTCTCCTTTCTCTTTATATCTAATTTCTTCCACTCTATTGGGTCTTCAAAGAGAAGGCAGAGACACATGCTGGGAATTATGCTGGGCTTTTCCAGGGCAGACCAGAGATCAGACAGTACTTCCCAGGATCAGACAGTAAATGGTAACCTTAAATCATCGCCCTCTCCTCTCCTTCCCAGCAAAAACAGTTTGGCTCAGTGGGGTCATGGTGAGACCTACAGAGACAAATCATAGCATCCGGGTTCTCTCCATGTATGATAGACATTTCCCTCTGGGGATCTGTTTTTTCCCACACCAGTGCCCACTCATGTACTTGCTTCAACCTTCTGGGTCTAAAGCCTGGCTTAGCTACTCAGACAAGGTTTGCTCCCAACTATTGGAGCTCTGCAACACTGTCTGAATTAGAGTCCATTTCTGTCTTCACTGAAGGAAGAAAGGTAAAGAGTGGGGGCCCTGATGGGTTGGGTAGTTTTGGAGACAGCTGGCCAGGTCCTGGGCTAAATAAAAAAGGCAATGGGAAATGGATTGGGGGTTCTCCAAGCAGCCTCTTTCCTTTTCTCCTCACCAATAACCCACCGGGGAAGGAGGCCTGGGAAGCCGCAGGGCTGAAGGAAGATGTCTTGCCATGAACCAGGTCTGGCAGTTTCCAGAAAGCCAGTCCTGGAAGGGGGCCATTTTCCAGAACTGAGTGTTATAAAACAGATGATGAAAGGTATTACTTATGTAATCTCTGCAGCCTGGGGGTATAGCTCAGGGGTAGAGCATTTGACTGCAGATCAAGAGGTCCCCGGTTCAAATCCGGGTGCCCCCTTATTTATGTGTAAATTTGGATAGTCCTTCCCCCTGCTTCCCAGTTAAGAAGAAAGGGCCAGGAGGTTGTGCACGGATCATCCATCCATACTCATTGACTTGCTGAACACCAGTGACTGGCCAGTGCCAAGCTCTTCACCGGTGCTTTGGAGTTGCGAAGACAAGTTATTCCTTGCATACATCCAGCAGCAATAGGAAGACCTCAAAAGTTCCTGTGGGAAGTCTGGTTTGATTCTAGGGGTCACTGCTGGGGTGAGGTAGGGGGTGTCACCCCAAGTGGCTCCCACTCTCCCTCGTTCCTCAGGTTTTACATCTACAAAATGGGGGTAGTACCACCTTATAGGGTGTGTGTGTGTGTGTGTGTGTGTGTGTGTGTGTGTGTGTGTGTCTGAGAAAGAGAGAGAGAGAGAATTTAAAGCATTTAGAACACCACCTAGAACACAGATGTCAGTTGTTATTATTAGCTGCAAATCTGCCCTCAGGTAAATGGACAGATGGTGGCTGTGTGTCCTTTCATTATTGAACTATTTTGGAGAGTGTCTGCTAAAGACAACGATTTTGGTCTTAGTGGATATTGCGTTATTCTTTCCAGTGGATGTGAAACTCTAGGACCAATGTCCTCTGGAGAAGTTCATAAAACCAGGCCACCAGGGGTGAGGGGGTCCTTGTCTCTGTTCCCTGTGGCAGAGATGCTACGATTGGTCTAAGCTGATTCCCAACTAGAGACTTCTTTCCAGTCTCTAAAGAGTTGTTCCTATAAGTCCAATTTATGTAATAAAAACCCTGAATCTCTGTTGAGCTCATAGCATTTGAACCAACAGCCCATTTCTGTCTGTGGACTCCAGGGCCAGTGAAAGATAGAGACCATCCTCTACAGCTTCCTGTAAACATTAAGGGAATGGAAGCGTGTTGAATGGCAGTGTGGTTACACCTGACCTTGTCTGCTCTCCTTGAATCAAAGTGGTCGGGGAGGCCTGGGTCTGTGGTTTTTATGGAGAAAGGGTAATCTGGTGCCTGCTGAAAACCAAGCAAGCAAGTCAGAACATTTTCTTGGTAACAGGTTGGCCAGCTCTTGGGCTAAACTGAAAAGGCAATGGGTTGGGGGTTCTTCAGGTGGCTTCTCTCTTTTCCTTGCTAATGACCCCACCAGGGACTGAGGCCTGGGAAGCCACAGGGCTGATAGAGGATGTCTTACTATGAACCAGGTCTGGCAACTTCTAGAAAGTCGGTTCTGGAAGGGGGCCATGACTTCATTTTGCAGAGCTGAGTGTTACCAAAGAGACAATGAAAGGTATTAATTATATAGAATCTGCAGCCTGGGGGTATAGCTCAGGGGTAGAGCATTTGACTGCAGATCAAGAGGTCCCTGGTTCAAATCCAGGTGCCCCCTTATTTATGTGCCAAGGGTTTGAATTGGAACTGGATTGCAATGGGCATGGCATCCTGCATTCTGGTCTGCAGGGTTCCTGCAGAGACTTATGTTCTTGTCACATAGGACTCTTAGGGACTGGTGTGTTTGGGGAGAGACACAGCTGTGGTTCAAGGCCATGCTCTCTCCTCTGAGCCTCACACATACCCAGTCAACCTATAACACACCTCCAGTGATCCTCATTTTCTCTTTTTGCTGCTCTCTCTCCCATTGCCAAGGCCAAGGCAGACCTCAACTACTTCCTGCAGGCCTTCTGAGTCTATTAGCTTATGGGAATAATTGTGGGCTGACATCTCAAACAGATCTCCTGCCCACCTCAGAGAGCCATGGAATTGGGAGAAAAGTCTCCTGTTTGTTGAAGAGGCCCTGGGCTCCTGATTCAGACAAGGACTCAGAGCTGGAAACTTGCCTGGGTGCAGAAGTTTCCTGATCTCCACAGCTCACCCACTTACTGAGGGAGAGGGATTTTGACATTGAACAACAGTTCAATGAACAGAATGTAGAGTGGACATGAAGATGAGATCCAGAGACCTCTCAGTCTCCTGTCTTGTGTACTAGATCTAAGCTATTAGGTGTCCTGTCTCCCCACAGAGGAATGAGTCTATTTTCCCAGCAAGTACCTATCCTGTGTTGAAGCCACCCAGGTGGTTTTCCCATCCTGAATAAGCAGGGCTGACCTGTAGGGAGCAGGCATGCTGCCCACTGAAAATGCGCCTGTCTTTCTGGTGCATATGCCCCCTTACCCCTGGGTTCCCCTGGGCCACCTGGGAGCCCTCTGGCAGCAGCTCTGCCGCCTCCCCTCCCCCAACCCCTCTCTCCCTGGGGCAGGACAAAACCCCAGAGAGCAATCAGCCCTCTCAGTTAAATTCCTCAAATGTTTCTTGTGCTGAGCAAGAGGCCAGGCCTGGGGGTCCAGAGGTGAGCGAAATCTATTCATACGTTTTCCTTCCTCACTCTTTTTAGAGGCTCTCCTTCTTGTGAGGAGGAGTGATTTGCAACATAAAATATATTAGCTAGAAAGGAGCCTGGCCACTCCAGGCTGACTCAGTGAGGGCTCTGCAGAGATGGTGGGGTCAGTTGGGTCTGGATGGTGAATGTCAGGCAGTGTGTGGGGAGCACATGCACAAAGAAACAAATATGCCATGTGTTTGGAGCACTTTCTGGGCTCTAGAAGGTATGCAAGGGTACCGGTTTGCAAGTACTTATGTGTGCAGAGTGGGTGCACGTGAGTGTGTCTGTGCACATGATGACTATGCAGGGGACAGGGTGGAGGGCACATGACTGTGACCTAATGTCAGACATGGACGTTCAGCAGAGGAGGGTCTGTTTGTAAGGGAGGTTTTGGAATTCAGACTTTGTTCTGTGGGTCATAAGGAGTCCTGCAGACTGTCAAGAAACAGCAAGGCCAGTCCCTTCATTTCAGGACATCACTTAAGAGACATTACAGAGAGTGCTTACATGACCGAGTTTGCCAAAGGACAATTCCTTAACTGGTATTATTTTTTGAGCACCTACTATGTGCTAGTACCATGTCTAGCTGCTTACCTGAAGTTAGCCATATTTGTTGCAAGAAACTTGTCCTTGTTTAAGATGAGGAAACTGAAGCTAACAGAGTTTAAAAAAAAAAACACAAAAACCTGCCCAGTGACACAGATGGAGTAAGGAAGTGGATGTAGAGGAGAAAAGGAATTCCAGAGAAGCTCCCAGGATAAAATATACAGGACCTAGTGACAGATGAGATGTACAGGATGAGGAATTGTGTGAGAAAGTAGAGTTGGAGAATGAGGACTACAAAATGTCCAGAGAGAGAAGAGGAGCTACAGGGAAGGTGGAAAACCTAATCTAATTTAGGCTAGAGATAGGAGCAGGTTTTTGGCCAGGGGAAGGAACAAGATGGAGAAAGAATTGAGTCAGTTCAGTCATGGGGACCAGAGTGCGAATGGAGTGGTTTACTTGGAAGGGGGGATGGGCATGCTTTCCTTGAGAAGAACAGGAAAGAAGAAAGGTGAAGACAGGGGCCTCTGAGATGTGGTGGGAAACCAAAGAGCTGCTGTCTTGCTGTTTCTGTCCTATCTGTTAAGCAGGGGTAGCGTCTTGTGCTAGAATGAGGGTCAGAAGAGGGGGAGGGAAGCATAACCCTGTAAAAAAAAAAAAAAGAGTCAGAGTGTCTGCTATGGGGAGGAGTGTAGCTTTATTGGAGCTGTGATCGGGTTCTGCATCTCCGTGAGTCCACCTTTTGTGGACAGTGAGAAAATTGCTGTCCCCTAGAGACACTTGTCTCCACCCAGGTCAGCACAGGAAAAGTGCTAATGATTTTATTCTCTAGCTCCTTGTTTTTTATTCTAGGCAAAAGCCAATCCCAGGAGCCTAGGTCACTCTCAATAGCAGACAAAGTTGCTGGTTCCCTTGCATACACTCTGGTTCCAGGGTCTGTCAGCCCCATACTCACCATCTTTTGTGTGATCCTATCATCAAGAGAAATCTGTTAGCTCCATGGACTCCTGTGGATTTTTACCAGTTCCAGTCCACAGTGCAGGGATCTCATCTCTCAACTCCCGGGGTCTCTTCCTATAGTTGCCAAAAGGAGACAGGAAAAGAGAGCAAAAGAACCTAGAACTGGAAGGACAAAGAAGATAGACAATTTATACCAAACTGTTATCAGTACTAACATTAAATGTAAATGTATAAAATACCACAGTAAAAAGACAAAGAATGTAACTGGATTTAAAAAAAAAAAAAAAGAACAAAGAATGTAACTGGATTAAAAAAAAAAGAACAAATATAGGATGTTCATGAGAGATAGAAAACATAAGGATATAAATATATTAAAAATAAAAGGACAGAAAGAGATGTAATTATGATAAATATATATCAGGTACCTATATTAATACCAGAAAAATAGTTTTTGAAGCAAAAATCATTACAAGAGATAAGGATGGTCATTTTGTATTGATAAAAAGTTTAATTCACCAGTTAGGTACCACAATTCTAAATTTGATGCACCTAAAAAAAGAGTCTCAAAACATATGAGGCAGAAATTAACAGATTAAAAAGGAGAAATGAACAACTTTCCAATTGTGTGAGAGATCTTTAAAACCCTCTTTTGTGAATTGAAAGGACAAGCAGAAAAATATCAGAAAGATATAAAAGATTTGAACAACATGATTAATAAACAGGACCTAATTAACACATAAAGAACCTCACACTCAGCAATTAGAGAACATGCATTTTTCCCCCCAGTCACTCATGGACAATTCACACAAACTGACTGTAAAGCAAGTCTTAACTAATTCTAAAGTATTTCAATCACAACAAATATGTATTCTGACCAAATTAAATTAAAATTCAAGTAACAATAAATAACGAGACAACCTAACAAATAACTAGAAAATCCCCATCTTCTTAGAAATTAAAAACTATACGTCTAAATAATCCAGGGGCCAAAAGAGAAATCGCAACTGAGTTAGAACTACATGATGATGATTACACCAGATACTGAAACTTGTCAGCTGCAACTGTGACAGTGTGCAGAGAGCAATTTAAACCCTTCCTGCACCCACATCTTTGTGAAAAGAAGAAGGTGAAAATTAATTAACTCTGAATCTATCCCAAAAAAGATATAAAAGGGCCATAAAGGGGCGCCTGAGTGGCTCATTTCGTTCAGCAACTGATTCCTGATTTTGGCTTAGGTCGTGATCTTGGGGTCATGAGATCCAGCCCCATGTCAGACTCACATGCTGGGTAGGCATGGAGTCTGCTTGGGATTCTCTCTTGCTCTCCCTCTGCATCTGTCCCATCCTCTCTAAAAAATAAAAAATAAAAAATAAAAAAATTAAGCAAAAATGGAAAGGGACAATAAAGCCAAAGGAAAAATAAAGAAAGTAATAAATATGAATTAATGAAAGCATAAATTGATTAAATAGAAAACAGATAAGTAAGAGATTGGGCCAATGAAGCAAAAGTTGTTCTTTGAAACAAATAATAAAAATGATAACACAGACAAGACTGACAAAGGAAACAGAGAAAACGCTAATAACCAATATGAGAGATATTTGAAAGGATACCTTATTACAATTTCTAAAGACATTAAAAGGATCATAGGATTATGTTATGAATGACTTTGTGCCAATAAGGTATAGTATTCAGGTGGCATGGAAAATTTTCTAGGACAATACAACTTACACCAATAGAATGAGTGAGTTTAGCTGGCCTGAGCTGGGTCAGTGGAAAATTCCACAATTTTAGCTGATTGAGGTGCCAGTATATTGACTTCCTACCCAAGGAATGGCAAAGCTCCTCACTCTCCTGTCCCCCAACAAGATCATTTCCTTCACCAAAACTTCTGCTTTTCTGTGGTCCCTCCAAACTTCCTTGTAAATTCATGATATCCATATATACATATAGCCAATGAAGGGTTTGTATCCACAACATATAAAGAACTTGGACGAAACAAGAAGAAGAATACAGACAACCCCACGGAAAAACGAACAAGGGATTTGAATAGGCCCTTCACAAAAGTACACACTCACATGACCCATCAGGATATGAGAAGATGCTCAAATGTTCATTAGTCTTTGGGGAGATGCGGTGGAAGCCACAAGGAGATAGCACTAGATTCTCACCAGAATGGTTAAAATGGAGAAGACTGGTGGTACTGAGCATTGTGAGAATATGGAGCAATAGTAAGTCTCCTATGTTGCCTATAAGAGTACAGTTTGATATAACCGCTTCAGAAAACTAGCATTATCAGTTAGAGTTGAAACTGTGAATGCTCTCTTATTCAGCAAATCTATTCCAAACTATATACTTAAGAGTGCACGTACATGAAAGAAGGTTCATACCAGCATTTCTCTTAATAGCTCCCAACTGGAAACAGCTTGGATGCCCATCAGCAGTAGCACAGATAAATAAATCACGGTACAGTCATACACTGGAATGCCAAACAGGAATCAAAAAGAACACACGACTGTCACGGTGGCCAAACACGTGTGAGTCTTAGAAACCTGAGGTTGGGTGAGAGAAGCCAGACTCAAAAGAATAAATCCAAAATCAGGCAAAATTGATCCATCGCAAAGGAATGGTGGTTACCTTTGGGGAGGGGGGCAGTTGGGAAGGGATGCAAAGAAACCCTAAAAGTGCTAGAAATTTTCTGTCTTGATTTGGGTGATGGTTTTGGATGAGCATGTATGTCAGCATTCATTGAGCTGTACGTTTAGAATTTGTGTGCTTTGCGTAAATCACACTTCAACAGGAAGTAAGTAAAAACAAGTTAATTGCATCTTTCATTTCGAGAATGTCTTGATTAGTTTTTCAAATATATGTGATCATTTCTGAGTCTTCTGCTCCTCAGTTTCGATCTCATTTCTCCCTTTTAAGATCCTCGTTGATTTATTCAAATGTCAAAGGTGGAGTCTTTGTAGGTCCAAGTCCGGTGTTTCCTATTCCGTCAACTCTCACAGATATTAGCTAGTTTCCTCGTGCATTTTTAAATTTGCTCAGCAAACAGTGACATAGAGCTTCCCAAGTGCCAGTCCTGATTCAAGTGTTTTATGTGGACTAACTCATTTGATCTACCCACCCGTCCATCAAGTATATGCTATTATCATTTCACAGCTTATGCAGTGAGGCATAGAGAGGGGAAGTAACCGGCTAGAAGGCACACAGCTGGGGCAAGACTTGGAGCAAGGCTCTCTGCCTTCAGAATCGATGCCGTGGGCCTCCAGGCAACGCTGCTTCTCGCACACTTGGGTTTGTTAAAACCGGGGTTCTTGCTGGCACTCAGTCTCTGGCCTCTGGGGAGTTCTGCGCTCTTGCAGGTTCATGAATCTTTCCATTTGACCTGGCAGTCAGCCCTCTTGGGCAGAAACAAGAAATTCTGGGGACTTTAGCATCATGGTAGAAATCAGTGTAGAGATGAGAGTTTCTGCAGCCTCCTGGCCAGGAGGGGAAAAGAGAAGCTTCCAGCAGACTTCTGAGGAGATTGCCAGATGTCCAGGCTGGTGGGTAGGAGGGGGAAATGCCAGTAGTGGGGAGAGACAGTTTTCAGAGGAGAAAGTTTGACAGCTCCCATGACAGCAGTGGGGGCAGGGACTTGGGATGGCTGGCGATGCAAAGATGCAAATCAAAGTAAGTTTATCTCCTGGACAGGATCAGTCATGGCCCACAGATCAGAATGCTGCCAGGTCAAACGGGGTTCTTCTCTAGTAACATTTCTTGGTCCTTGAATTACATTAGCGTAGGTCGGTTCGTGCTTTTGGGGATGCCTAACTCTTCCGCCGTCTACTTCTGACCACTTCTTGGAGTGGGTCATTCTCCATCTATACTAACTGAAGAAGGGGTTGCTGGGAGGATCACCTTGTGTCCTAGACCGTGATTTGCTAGAGAGTACCTTGAACCAAATGTCAGCCCACAAGGGTGGTGAGGGTCAGGCCTTCATGACATGGGTTTGGACAGACACTCAATCATGTTAAGTTTCTGGCTTTCAGGTTCTCGCCAGGACGGGCATGGGGATCTGCCTCCCCATGCCATTCTAGCAGCCATCATCGCAGCTTCTCCAGGCTGCTGCCTGCCCCTAGGGGCTGTAGGCCAGGAGGACATAGGCTGGGAGCTTTTGGGGAGGGAACCCATTGCCTGGTATGCAGCATGTTGGTGCGTTTTCACCCAAGCAGGCCAGGCAGTTCCTGAGAGAGGTACTTCAGAAGGTGTTACTCATCACTGTACAGGTAGTCTGGGTGTGGCTACACAGATGAAGAATATTAATTAAGTCACCCCATAGCAGGAGGGGGTATAGCTCAGGGGTAGAGCATTTGACTGCAGATCAAGAGGTCCCCAGTTCAAATCTGGGTGCCCCCTATTTATTCCTAATTTAAATTGAAGCTGCATTTTTAAAAACTTCCTCTTCCTTATTAGACGTCAATGTGAAGTTGTTTTCCCCTGAAACCATCCAGTGGAGGAGCTTACTACCATAGTTGCTCTGTCTGCCTAGCTCCTTGCGTTCTGGGTCTCCTCCGATTCATCCCTAAGTGGGCATCATCAGTGTCCCTGTCCTATGGCAGGAAACCAAGGATCTGCCGTCTTGCTGCTTCTGTCCTGTTAAGCAGGGGTAGCGTCTTGTGCTGGAGTGAGGGGCAGAAGAGGGGGGGGGAAGCATGTCCCTAATGAGACTGTAATTGAAACAAAGGAGTCAGATGTCTGCTATGGGGAGGGGTGTAGCTTAATTGGAGCTGTGATCGGGTTCTGCATCTCCGTGAGTCCACCTTTTGTGGACAGTGAGAAAATTGCTGTCCCCTAGAGACACTTGTCTCCACCCAGGTCAGCACAGGAAAAGTGCTAATGATTTTATTCTCTAGCTCCTTGTTTTTTATTCTAGGCAAAAGCCAATCCCAGGAGCCTAGGTCACTCTCAATAGCAGACAAAGTTGCTGGTTCCCTTGCATACACTCTGGTTCCAGGGTCTGTCAGCCCCATACTCACCATCTTTTGTGTGATCCTATCATCAAGAGAAATCTGTTAGCTCCATGGACTCCTGTGGATTTTTACCAGTTCCAGTCCACAGTGCAGGGATCTCATCTCTCAACTCCCGGGGTCTCTTCCTATAGTTGCCAAAAGGAGACAGGAAAAGAGAGCAAAAGAACCTAGAACTGGAAGGACAAAGAAGATAGACAATTTAAACCAAACTGTTATCAGTACTAACATTAAATGTAAATGTATAAAATACCACAGTAAAAAGACAAAGAATGTAACTGGATAATAAAAAAAGAACAACTATAGGATGTTCACGCAAGATATGTAGAAAACATAAGGATATAAATATATTAAAAATAAAAGGACAGAAAGAGATGTAATTATGATAAATATATATCAGGTAGCTATATTAATACCAGACAAATAGTTTTTGAGGCAAAAATCATTACAAGAAATAAAGATGGTTATTTTGTATCTCCCTCTAGGGAAGCCTAGACTCCTGTTAGCCCCAAACCCCAAGACCCTCCTGGCCTATCTTTCCCCTCCACTTCTGCCCTGTGGTGGTTGCAGGAATTTGTCATTTCTGCTCCCTCCCCTCAAGCACTGTCGCTGTGGTTTCACATAGCAAGAGTCCACTGTCCACTTACCTAGGATGCATAATGTCCTTGGTAGTTCTGAGAGCAAAGGGCTAGCTCACTGTCCTCTGGGGACCCCAGCACAGCCCAGCCCCTCAGCCACACACTGCCCTCTTCCACACTTGCCTTCTCCACCTTGATCTGTCAGCCTCCCCACAGGCCTCTATGACCCAAGTATCCAGTGCCAAGGGTATAGGGAGGGCGCTCCCAACAGGCATACAGACTGTGTAGGAGTCTGAAAATAATGAGGAGAAACCTCGCCTCCTAGGCCAGCAGAGACTCACAACAAAGTCAAAGAATGACATTTCCAAAGGTAGAGAAAGGTTTTCGTATTCACAGTCGGAGCAAGACAACTGAGGAAGGGACCAGCCCCAGCTTAGCGATGAAAATCATATACATGGCCTCATATACACAGGCTCTCTCCCATAAGAGGGAAAGGGCTAAATCAGGGGGTGGGGGCCACTAGGGAGCTCTTGGGAAGGGCAAGAAACAGAAACAGCTCCTACACAATTATGGAAGGCCCCACAGGGAGGAGGAGGAAATGGATGGAGGCTGCCACCAGACGTCATTTTCAGTATCAGAAGGTGTCGTGGGAGGGCAGGGACAGGAAAGGGACAAGCCACCCGGCTCTCTGCCAAAGTTCCAAGTGTTTATGGAACTGGAAAAATAAGCACTAAGTCAGAAATTCGAGTCTTTCTCTAACAAAAAAGAATCAGCTTCAGTGAAAGGGAAACTCCAAAGCACATCCCTGAGGATAAAAGAAGTTTTGTTTTTTCAGGCCCTCATGCTGTAATGCTGATAACAGAACTCAGGATAGAGAATATTTTCAACCTGGGGTGTCAGACAGAGTTCTCTGGGCCAGCTGACCGAATTAGACAAAGTCCGACCACAGTAGCTTCTCTGCTGCCTTTTCCCGCCGTCCTGTCTAAAGGGATTGAAGCTTTCTTGCTGTCAAATAATTTATGAGAACCTGTTTTTAGCCTATCAAAAGTGTAGAATTCTGCTGTTGATCAAAGCCTAGAGGGTGGTGAAATGTGTTTTAGGGAGTTGGGAGAAAGGTCATAAAAGATGATTGGCGTAAGACGTCATAGAAATCACTTGTGAATTCCATGCCGTATCTCAGAACTCAGAATGAACTCTGAGATTGTCTACCCACATGCCCAGCTGCTCCTTTTCCAAACCACAGAAAGTCATTACACTCTCGAGTTCGGAGATGGATGGTATAATTCACTGGTCCCTTATGCAGAAGTTAACTTGTAAAGCTTGAAGAAGACATACGATCGTCTTCAGTAGTTCCTCAACGTGCACATGAACATGGGAGTCACAGATCCCAGCCCTTTGGCTTGGAAAGAGAAGACCCCATCCACCCCATTCACAGAAAGCCTGAATTGAGAAGGGGGAGCCCTGAGGACATAAAGGCAGAGACAGGGACTGTCCCTGGAAGATACTGTTCACATCGGATCACTGATGATGCCCACTTAGGGATGAATCGGAGGAGACCCAGAACGCAAGGAGCTAGGCAGACAGAGCAACTATGGTAGTAAGCTCCTCCACTGGATGGTTTCAGGGGAAAACAACTTCACATTGACGTCTAATAAGGAAGAGGAAGTTTTTAAAAATGCAGCTTCAATTTAAATTAGGAATAAATAGGGGGCACCCAGATTTGAACTGGGGACCTCTTGATCTGCAGTCAAATGCTCTACCCCTGAGCTATACCCCCTCCTGCTATGGGGTGACTTAATTAATATTCTTCATCTGTGTAGCCACACCCAGACTACCTGTACAGTGATGAGTAACGCCTTCTGAAGTACCTCTCTCAGGAACTGCCTGGCCTGCTTGGGTGAAAATGCACCAACATGCTGCATACCAGGCAGCGGGCTCCCTCCAAGGGAGGAATCAGGATGTGTGCAGCTGTGGAAGGCGGGAAAGGAAAGAATATTTGTAGTGCTTTCTCTCAGTTATTTTTAGCCACTCAGTACCTGCAAGGCTGGAGTGTGTAGGCATGTGGGTTATTATTACATGTGTAAATTGGAAAATGAAAGAATCCGCCCCCCCTCGTTGGCAGTAGTTGTTTGGTTTATTTTCCCCCACAGGAGATGATATATATATATTTTACAGATAAGCTATATATAACACATACATAAATATAAAAATTTATACTTAAATATATATTTTTAGGGCTGCCTAGGTGGCGCCATTGGTTGTGCGGCCGACTTGGTTCTGGCTCAGGTTGTGATCTCTGTGGAGGGGAATCAAGCCCTGCGTCAGGCTCCCTGCTCAGCACGGAGTCAGCTTGAGAGTCCCTCTCCCTCTCTCTCTGCCCCTCCCCACCTCTCTCTCAAAAAATTTCTTATATATATACAAATTAATGTATGTTTATATGTAAATACCTTTGTATGTATGTATAATCTTTTTTTAAAGAAGATTTTATTTATTTATTTATTTGAGAGAGAAACAGAGACAGAGCATGAGCAGGGGGCAGGGACAGAGGGAGAGGGACAAGCAGACCCCCCAGTGAGCAGGGGATCCATCTCAGCACTCCGAGATCATGATCTGAACCAACAGCAGGCGCTTAGCTGACTGGGCCACCCAGGCACTCCTTAATATATAATAATATATTTACATGGTATCTTTCTAAAGGTCCAAATGAGTTCACATCATACATATGCCAGGCAACTTACCTTTGGCCCTTAATGATATTGTTTAAGCGTCTTTCCAAGATCATACTCTGGACCTCTGTTATCTGTTTCTGTTGTATCATACCCCATCCTGTGACTGCTTTGTGACCTACTTCCAGTCAGTGGAGAGTTAGGTGGTTTCTAGTTTATTGCTAATGCACAAAAAGGCAAAAGCTGTAACGAGTCTCCACAGATATGGATCTCTGTGTGCTCACCTGAGTATTTCTTTTTTTTTTTTAATTTTTTAAAAAAAGATTTTATTTATTTGACGGAGAGAGAGATCACAAGTAGGCAGAGAGGCAGGCAGAGAGAGAGAGGGGAGGAAGCAGGCTCCCTGCAGAGCAGAGGACCCTCAGGTCCTCTCCCAGGACCCTCAGATCATGACTTGAGCTGAAGGCAGAGGCTTAACCCAATGAGCCACTCAGGTGTTCCTCACCTGAGTATTTCTGACGGATAAATTCCCAGGAGTGGAACTCTCCTAGAGTATAATTTCTCCTCAGTATCTTTTTTTTTTTTTTAAACAAAGGCCACAAGCTCAACATGGAAAACTTAAAGGATAAATAAAAGTGCAGAAAAAATGCTGAGATCATCTACAATTTCTCTCAGACACACTGTTTTATAACCTGACTTTTTTTTTAATCTTTATTTTTTTTTATAAACATATAATGTATTTTTATCCCCAGGGGTACAGGTCTGTGAATCGCCAGGTTTACACACTTCACAGCACTCACCATAGCACATACCCTCCCCAATGTCCATAACCCCACCCCCCTCTCCCGACCCCCCTCCCCCCAGCAACCCTCAGTTTGTTTTGTGAGATTAAGAGTCACTTATGGTTTGTCTCCCTCCCAATCCCATCTTGTTTCATTTACTCTTCTCCTACCCCCCTAACCCCCCATGTTGCATCTCCTCTCCCTCATATCAGGGAGATCATATGATGGTTGTCTTTCTCCGATTGACTTATTTCGCTAAGCATGATACCCTCTAGTTCCATCCACGTCGTCGCAAATGGCAAGATTTCATTTCTTTTGACGGCTGCATAGTATTCCATTGTATATACATACCACATCTTCTTTATCCATTCGTCTGTTGATGGACATCTTGGTTCTTTCCATAGTTTGGCTACTGTGGACATTGCTGCTATAAACATTCGGGTGCACATGCCCTTCGGATCACTACGTTTGTATCTTTAGGGTAAATACCCAGTAGTGCCATTGCTGGGTCATAGGGTAGTTCTATTTTCAACTTTTTGAGGAACCTCCCTGCTGTTTTCCAGAGTGGTTGCCCCAGCTTGCACTGTAACCTGCCTTTTCACATGACATATTATCACAGATGTTCTTTAAAAAAAAAGATTTTATTTATTTATTTGAGAGAGAGCAAGCACGAGCCGAGGTGGGCGGAGGAGGAGGGGCAGAGGGAGAGGCGGAATCCCCCCTGAGCAGGGAGCCCAATCCCAGGACCCCAGCACCCTGATCTGAGCTGAAGGCAGACGCCTAATGGACTGAGCCACCCAGGCGCCCCTTATGGGTGTTCTTCTGTGTCGTTAAGTAACCTTTGGACATGGGCTCTGAACCTTCCCTCTGCACAGGGGAGGCGCTGTCACCCGGCCACAGTTATGTCACCATCCCAGTGTCCCTGACATGCTCAACAGCCCTTAGTGCTGAAGAGAGTGATATGGATGGTTTTAAAGCTCTGCCCACCTGTAAAGGTCAACAAGGCGACTGGGGGCGTCCTCAGACAGGTGCATATAGTAGAGAGGTGGGAAGCGGGAGGTCTGGGATCCCCGCACGAGGAAGACACGAGCTGAGAGAAGCAGAGCTGGACAGGAAATGCCAACCGGCAAAACTGAACCATGATGTAGCAACACAGGTAAAAGTGTGACTTAGACCATTCCACCAGTTGAGGGGGTATAGCTCAGGGGCAGAGCATTTGACTGCAGATCAAGAGGTCCCTGGTTCAAATCCAGGTGCCCCGTTTGCAAACTTTTACTCCCAAGTGGGCTCTTTTCTCTCTGCCCTTGGTGTAGAGTCATGGGCTCCAGTGAGGGAAAGAGAGCTAGAGCTGCATCCAAAAATCAGTAAGAACAAGGACAGTTAAGGATCATCTGTCCTTAAAAGCTCACCTCACACTGACGGGAAGACGTCTGGCCTCTGTCATGAATTCCAGAACTCCTTCAGACACTGATGTAGCCCTTCATGTCTAGTCGGCCTCCGAGACCTGCTCTGGGGCAGGTGGAAGACATTCCTGTCCACCATGTCCTTCTGCACCACCCTCCGCCCGTGCCAGCCAGCCACAGCCAAGGACGTCAGTGTCAAAGCAGGGTTATGTCAGTGGAGGGCTCTGAGCTTCTCTAAGGCCAAGGGTCCCCTGCTGGATGGCCTGTCACGACCCCTGGGGTGTGAGATGGTAAGAGCCGTGGCATGCACTTTCATGGAAATACAGCTTACAGGCTCCTGGTCAGGCTGCCTGGATCCATGCCCCCTTGGGCATGGGGCCAAGGGACTCTATTTTTAACAAGCTCATGAGATGATCCCAGTGGAAAGTCAGAATTGGAAACCACCAATTTTCTTTGGTGCCCCATGTTACAGGCTTGAAAAGAGGCCATAATTAAGAGATGTGCCCAAGCACACACCTGATTAATCATACGGTTGGGGCCAGATCCCACATGGCTGGTCTTGGGTTCTTTCCACTTCCCTAACCTGGGACAAGATGTGACGGGGCCCACTGCCTTCAGCTGCTTCCCCCTCCCCATAGTTGAGGCTGCCCTGGGCTGGAGGAGAGAGGCCTTCCCTAATGATGGCCCGGATGATGCCCACAGAACATCCAGTACTAAACCAGATGAGCTCGCAGTGGCCCTTCCGGCCTGTAGTCAGGTCTTCCCCCCTGAGCCAGGGCTCCCTTCACATTCTATCCTGGTTGGCACCACTTCATGGTTGTGGCCTCCCCCAGGGAGGGACCTCCCAGGACCCAGTAGTTTGTTTATTCCTGCAGGTCCCATGTCCTGGCTGACTCACCCTCTCCTGGCCATGAGCTCCTTCCCCTTTCCCACTGACCCCTCATATCAGTGCCCTGAAGTCCCCCTGTCCTGCCCAACCCCTCCCCTCCTTCTGTCCCTCGCGGCACACTTTCTTGCTCCCCCTCCTTCCCTCGTCACACTACTTCTTCCTGGGCTCCTTTGTTCTGACCCCTGCTCCCTTCTCCCCCAGCTTCCCCTGTTCGACCACTGGCTAGATGGTGCTTCCTTTTCCCCTTCCTCATCCCAAGGCCAAATCCTGGGGCTGAGCCTGGGGGAGGCATTTGGCCAGGAAGGCTGACGCCACCCTCCCAGTGAGAAGCCCCATCTGCCTTGAAAGGCCTCACGTCTGGGCTCAGCACATCTGGAGGGGGCAGGGATGGGGTTTAAGGCTGCCTGTTTGGGGGGTACCAAAGCCCAAAAGCCTTCTGAACTGGCATGGGTACTCTTACTTTGCTGGCTGAAGCCCCTGACTAAGACAGTCAGACCACACCCCCTCTCCCCAGCAGGGACCCCACACTGTCCCCTCCTGGAGCCACAGGCTCTGTGGGTTCCAAAGCACAAAGCTTCTGGTGGGCTGGAAAGCTCCCCACTGGGTGTTTTCCGTTTCCAGAGTGAGTGGACAGCTTCTGCATTCGGTGGGCAGGGGTGGGGAAGCGGACCCTCTGAGAGCAGTTCCATCAGCCCGGATATAAGAGGAAATCTGGAGGTTGGTGGCATTTGGAGCTGGGATTGATTTCCCCATATCCTCTCATAAATGTCCTTTACAGTTTTAGGAGGACTATTCTTCCCTGATAAATGCCCCAGCGCTCACCCAAGAGACCAAGGAGGCTCCCAGTTTCAGGGAATTTAGCACCGGCTGGATTCAAGTTTGCTTCTGGAGTTCGGCCCTGCCACGGGGTGCCTTAGGCAGATTTTCTCGGCACGGTCGTCGGAAACCCCGTGTGTCCTTCTGAGGCTGGATATAGAAGCTGGACCTCTGAGCTGGTCATTCCCGGCGTGTTAGAATCAGCCACCGGCGTCTTCCTCTCCACGGCCATTTCAGCTGACAGCAGGCAACAAGGCATTTGGCTGTTTGGCGTCTGTTAACCCTGGTCTGCTAGCTTCCCAGCCAGGTGGGACCAACCGGTCTTTTCCTGCCTTCAGCACAGGAGGTCTGGTGGTTAACCCTTCATTCCCACACACTGCTTCTCTCTGAGGATCAGTTACTCAGAGCACCAGTTCCCGTAACCAGGCACGCACACAGGTGCAAGCCCAGAATGCGCTTCTGTTTGATGGAAACAGACTAGATGGTCACTGGCAGCCAGTCAGGAGCCCATGGCCCTGGAGGGAGGGTGGGAAGGTCAGGCTCCAAGGGACCCCAGGGACCCCATCACAGCCGGAGCCACAACAGAGCCACAACCATTCGGGGCAGGAAGCCCTGTGGCCCCCAGGGGGTGCTTGAAGAACCACCAGCTCTGCCGAGGAGCCAGAGATCTAGACCCTGGAATGAAGCTCGCTCTGGAACTGCGGAGCCGGGCCCTCAGCCAGCAGTCGGGGCTGTGGGGCGGGGGCGGCGGTACCGGCACACCTGTTTCGTAGAGCAGGTTGCAGAGCCGGGCTTTCCACCAAGACCCGCTATTTTGGGTTGGGGTTCCGGTGCTGGACAGAGAATAGCGAAACACCCCATCTGCAGCCACCGAGAGGGCCCGGCCAGCACAGCACAGTGGGCTTCGGCGGTGGAGCCCACCTGAGTCTGTGAGAAACACAGGAGGTGAAACCGAGGGGTCCTGGTCCCTCTCTTCTCTCTGAGGTTTCAATACCAGGGAGACAACAGCTGTTGGAGGGGGTAAAAATAGGTATAGTAGGGGGCACCTGGATTTGAACCAGGGACCTCTTGATCTGCAGTCAAATGCTCTACCCCTGAGCTATACCCCCACTTGCTCATAGGTGTCTAATAAGCACTCTAATCCTGCAGAGCCACACCCTGACCGTCACCTTGAGATGAGTTCTTGGTAGTGCTCTCCATCCTACACCCCCAGAAGCATGTCCTACCTGCTACGCCCACCCCTGCCTCTTACCTCTACTTAGAGCCAGTATTCTTCCTACACTCAGCCCCTGGGGGTAGGCACTGGCCTTGAAAACATTAAAGATTGCCACTAGAACATTCTGGACTCATCTAGAAGAGCAGAACTCAGAAATCTCTGCTCAACAGACCCTCTGAGGTAGGGTTGGAAGGGCTGAGAAAAGTCAAAGTTCTTGGGCCCCACCTGGGAAGCCCTAAACCAGACTCTCTGGGAAGGGGAAAAGGGACAACGGGAGTTTCTAACAAGCTCCTGATGATTTCGGAGCGATCAATTTACTTTGTGCCCTGCATGGCATAGATCTGGAAAACAAAAACAAAGACAGTCACTAAAATCATGCCCCCAAAACTTGGTTTAATGATGAGTTACCACTAGGATCCATGTGTATGATTAAACGCCTCTTTGCGCTAAACTGGGCAGATGAACTATCCCCTTCATCTCTCTTCTTTTGTCCCTTATTCTGTTTGTTGCCTCTTTCCCTGTGTCAGACAGACGGTGTGACCTGAAGAGAGGGTGGAAAGCGTGGAAAGGCAGTGAGGTGGGAACGACAGACTCATGGTCATTGGAGGCCAGACCCAGGACAGGGTGATTGCTGATGTGTGGTCAGAACAAGAGGAAGGGCCACCAGGTGACACATAGACTTGAACCAGGGACTACCTGATATGCGGTCAGAGGCTCTTCCCCCGGAACCCTGCCCCCTTATCGGTCTGGGCGTTGCTGATGGGCCCCGTGTCGCCTGTGAGCCATTGCACACGGTAACTCCTCATCTCTAGGGAACTAGGGGGAACTGACTGACTAACCCGCATCCAGATGGACCTCTGTCTGACTCTGAACTTCCTTTGTCCTTCTCCAGAGACTTCTAGAAATCTTTCCTGCCCTCAGCACGGCCACCTCCTCAGTCTCCTCAGGGGACACGAATCACCTTTTACACTGTAGCTAGGTATCCAAAGAGCCTTTTTAAAATCGGCATGAAAAAGTAATCAATTCCTTTTACTGTTAAACACATCATAGAAGAATAGTTTCATCTTTGTAAGAAAGTGATATGCAAATTATAAACATGTTATCTCTGAAATGACCTATTTGCTTGTTTCCACACAAGTTAGTTTTGCTTTAAAAAAAAAAAAAAAGGCAACAACCCCAATCATCTCTGTCCTTAAACAAAAGATGGTTTTATCCTGAAAAGAGACTGATTCCAACAAGATTCGAAATGGGCGGGTGGAGACGGGTCCCAGCTACCCCCCAATCCCACCTGCTCCCTTCCTGATTATATTGAACCAAGGACCCTGTGTCCAGAGTGGTGATCTCAGAGCACAGGGACATCCAGATTCAGGATATCTGACGTCATTTTGGTGGTTCCAGTGGTTTTCTTATTTGAAACAGTTTTTGCATTTCTGTAGAACTAGATGGATTTTTCTTACAAAGCTTCTGTACCTCATCCACCAGGCCAGTCCAAGGATGTCATCACGCCGCATTCCAATGGCTAGAAAGCAAGAAGAAGGTGAAGGCAGTTTTATCAGCTGGTCTTTTTCAGCAAATTGTCTTTTTTAATTTCAGAAAAGAGCTCATTGGAAACACATCACAGAATTGCTAGGAAGCAGAAGGATATGGCTCGGGAAGGGCTTGGCCACGTCGACTCATGGCAAGAGGCCAGAGTGGAATTCCATCCACATGACCCAGAATCAGCTACTCTGGGCGCTTTGTCTCCTGTCCATGGCTGGAATCCCGAGGAGAACATCTACATGAAATTCCTGCCTACCTCCAAGGTATAGAAGGTCGTAGACTTCCGTTCTACCAGCCTGTATCCACGGAAAACTGGGATGTTATTAGGAAGGGAGATGGGTTGGGAAGCCAGAAACAATTCCTACATGTCCTCAACACCAGTTTTTATGGAAACATTTGCACCAGCAAATATATAGGAATGACCAAGGAAATAGTTGTTGTCACATCTGAACATGTGAGAGAAAGGAGCTTTAAGAGTTCAGGGTTTTCCTGTTCTCTGTCTTCTGCTGAGGCATCTGCTAAATATCCCCTTGACTAAGGAACAGGGCTGTTTCTCTTCCTACAAAGCTCAACTCATTATTGAATAAAAAGCAGAAAGGCTAGATCATCATATACATTCAAATGGGAAATATCAAAGTGCGTGTGTGTGTGTGTGTGTGTGTGTGTGTCTATGTGTGTGTGTGTATCTATGTGTATGTCCTCCAGGGGGAAATTTACTCCAAGAAGGGCTGGTACTCAAAAGTATTTAGCCATTGCTACAGCATGGACACTGACCAATCAGAGAAGACATCGGCCATAAACAGCCGTTAAATGACCACTGGAAGGATAAGCTGCCTCCAATCCATGGTCAATTGAATCTGTGTGATTGATCAATCAGCTCATTGACCACTGAGAGCCCATGGGTTCTCGGATTTCCAGCCCAGAAGAATCCCCTGGATTTCTACTTTCTTCTATCCCAAGCACGGCAAGAAATCCTACATCCACCCCACTTTCTTTAAGGTCTTTTGCCTGCAACCGACTCCAAATGTTGTATCAGCCTAGACACATTGTTGCAGAGACAGGAACTGGCTCTGCCTATGGGAAAAGATGAGACCATCCTTGTCTAGGTGGCAGGAAGCCCGCAGCACGGAAGGGAAGGTTCGCGAGGCAGGGGCGATCCAAGGGGACTCCGCCTGCTGGGTTCTCGGCCAGCCATTAGGGAGCTGCTGGACGATGCCTGAGCTCTGCCAACCCTGGAATTTGTGTCACTCAGTCTGAGTGCAGTGTGAGTCAGGAGCACCTGTTTGGCTAGAAATACTATGGGGGAAAAGGGAGAAAACAGCCTTTCATTCTGTAGCCACAAGCAGAGCCATTTCTTCCAGCAGGGCTCACACAATGGGGGAATCCTCAAAAGATGGAAAGAGGGTTCAAAGTTTGGGAGGGAAAAAGAATTGGAATCAGGGACCTCTAGGTTGGCAATTAAGCACTTTTCTTGGTCTCATCTAATAAGCGTGTTTTAATTCTGAACTTTAATGTGGAGTCGAGTTATTAGTTATGGGCTGTCACCATGCCTCGCCGGACTGTGACTATGCGTTCTGTCACCACGCTACCATGGCCACATTCTCTTACCTCTGCACCCTGGCTACTCCCTGGGCTCTAAGCCCACCTCTTACAATTCCCTCAGTCCTGGGCGGAAGGCAATAACTTGAAAAATCATTGATGTTTACCACCAGAACGTTGTTTAAAATGACATAGTGTTGTAAGTTCCAAAATAATTTTCCAGCTACTTGGAATGCCTGGATGGTACCATCAAATTTAGCAGGAGGGATGTGCCTCCCCAAAACAGAAGCTCCCGGGCACCTCCTCGGCCCTATAAATCCTAATTCCTACAGCTGATTTGTATTTTTACTAAGGTCCCTAAGTAATTCCGGTGCAGACAGGCTGGGTAACTCCTGATCATAACGTAAACTTTAAGGAGTAAGAAACTTCTGACACACACATCATTAACGACAGTACCATGATATGTGCTGTGCCCCAGAAGTCACTTGGGGAAACTGACACAGATCCAAGGAGGTTGCTGATGTAGATGACTTTACTATGAGCAGGACCCTAAATGAGGTTACCTATTTGCACTTGGCAATAAGGTGAGACACCTACAGGGGGCACCTGGATTTGAACCAGGGACCTCTTGATCTGCAGTCAAATGCTCTACCCCTGAGCTATACCCCCTTGCTAGAGTTGTGCTCCTCTTTAGCATTGTTCACCTGCACTGCCACAGCCAAGCATTACATAGTGCACTGGACCTTCTATTCTCTTTTGGTCCACCTGTGAAACTGGCAAGCCCACCACAAACTGGCTGGAGACCACCCTCTGGCCAGGAGTTGGCCGTTCTGTTCCCCAGAGACCCCCCCTTGTCTAACAGCGCTCTTCTACTCTGCAGCCACAACCCAAACTCCTTGGGTAAACTGTAGTGTCCTCCCCTCCCCTCACTCAGTAGGTGGGAGGGGGAAGGGAGAGGAAGTGTAAGAATCGTGCCTGGATTAGCTACGTGCACAATGATACTTCATAACAAATCATCCCCAACTCAGACGCGTGCCACAATAAGCCTTTATTTTCATGTCCATAGGTCAGCAAAATGCGTGGCAATCAGTGGATCTAGTCTGGTGTTGACCTGGAGGCCCTGCTTCAAGCTGAGGGTCCGTCTGGGCTTGGATCCTTGATGTGAATCGTGCTCAGGTTTGCTCCAAGTCTGTTTATTCCTGGATCCAAGTCGGAAGAGTGGCAGCTCGCAGGGAAACTTTTCTCCCGGGAATGGCAGAACTGCAAACAAATCCTGCCCAGCTACCCAAGCAGGTTTCCAGCCTCGGCTTGTGATCCAGGCGCTAACATCCCATCAGTGATGGCAGGGCTCAGCACCCAGCCCGACATCAAGGGCAAGGAAATCTGTTCCGCTTCTACTGGGAGCATCTGAAAAGTCTTGTGGCAAAGGGCTCACACAGAATAAGTTCAGAACTGGGGCCAACATTTTAATCCACTGTGGTCTGCCCTCTTGGTCATAATTACTTAATCTCTCCTGCACGCTTAACATACTCAGCTTTATCCCAAGGCCCCCAAAGCCTCATTCAGTCAAAGTCCAGGATCCTATGATCTGCACTAGATCCAGGGGAAGCCTCTCTTGATTTAGAGATCTATAAGCTTAAAAAAACGAATTACCAATCACTCACACACCCAAAATCCAATGATGGTACAGGAGTAGACTTCAGGGCACTAAAGCCTTTTACATTCAAAGACTGGTCACGACGGGAAACACATGGTCATAGAAACTGGTTCATAGAAATCGACAAGCTAGACAAATGTGGCTGTGTTCCTCTCTTACCTCTTGTTCCAGCCGGAGCCCCCCTTCTGGATCCCAGTGTCAGTATTTGTCAGGCTTTTCACAGTAATATTGTCTAAGAAACCACCCCAAATTCAGCATGATTAGGCTCTGGTTCTGCTGTGTCAGGACAGCTCCCCGTCCACTGTTCTGCCTGAGTCTGAGGAGTCTTCCTTTTCCTTCAGGCTTCTCTGCAATTTTTGAAGGGATCGTTGGAAAATATGTCCTTTTTGGTGGCTGAGCATTCTTCCCAGCTTGCTTCCCCCTGTAGAATGCTGGAAGCCCAGGTCCTTTTACTTCCCAGTCTTTGTTTCTTTTCATCCAGGCTAGTAATGCTTTTGACAGCACAGTTCTCTCAAGCAACCTGTGGGTTTTCTGTTTATTTGACTCCCTGGGCCAAAAGCTACACGATTGCAATTGTTTTCGGACATTTGCTCTGCCTCCAGCTCAAGGATAAGTATTTGGGCATATTCTGAGTCCATGAGTGCATTAAGCTCGATCTGGTTTGAGGCTATGTCTTACGGGAAGGCTCTGGAGTTAGTCTTTTTCCTAAAGTGATGTAATAACGACCTCACCTTTCTTTTGGAGAGGATGGTTTCATTTTTCTGACCATGCAGTTCCGAGCTACCTAGATTGCCTCTAAATTCTGACTGCAAACCAGGAAGTTCTCTTCTGAACTCAAAGCTTTCTCTGTGGGACCTTATCAAAAACAGCCTATAGTCGCTCAGATATTCAATATTTTTCCTTGAAACATCCTATCCCACCCACTACAAGTTCAAGGACACGTTCTGCCTTCCAGGTTATCGTGCGCCTCTGATCGCCCTGTCGGTAATCGTTTCCCATTTCCTCAGCTGATTCTGACAGTTCTCTCGTACCCGTTGCTTCACTGCGAAGGCATGCCCTGTACTTTAGGCCTTTTTATAGGAGGCGCCCCCTTCTGTATGTCAATTTTAGTATTTGCCAGTCGAATCCACAATAGTGTCGTGAAACAAGGCGCCCCAAACCGGTGACACACAACGATGGGCATTTACTGTCATGCCCACGGGGCAGAATATTGAATGTGAATCAGTTGATCTAGGCTGGGCTGGGCTGGGTAGGTTCGCTTCAAGCTGCGGGTCCAGCCGGCCTCGGCTCCGCTAGATGAGTTGGGCTGGAGAATGCGGCCGTGTGTGCTCATTGCTGGGGTCCAGGCGGAAGGGGCAGCGGCTCGCACGAGGAACACATCTCATGGTAATAAGAGAAGCCCCAGAGGACAAACCTACCCTTGCAAGCTGATCTCAAGCCCCTAGCCTGCATACACCCGCTAACATCCTGTTGTCCCAAACAAGTCACACGCACACAGCTACCGAGTTTTTTGACTCTCGGGTCCAAATTCAGGCCCGCATGCCCGCCGTGCGATAACCGACCGGTTTCTAGAAGCGTTTCTCCTGTAACGTGAACAGCTGTCAGTAGAGGGCGCTGGAGGGATGTAGCGGGAGAAAAGGGGATCGTCTCCCTAATTTCGGCTACGTGTTGTTGGTGGTGGTGGTGTTTTTTTGTTTTTGTTTTTTCCATCCCCTTCCCCTTGGTCTCCGTGGTTGGTCAGAGGTGCGGGTGCGTGAGGACCCAGCCGGGCACCCAGAGAAAGAAGTCCCACCACGGTGATCTGGCAGCCCTGGCTGGGCCGGCGACCCCCACCACCCCCAACCCCCGCGGGGCCCTCCCAACTCCGCCTACGCACCTGCGTGTGCCCTCCAGCCCCGCTCGTCTTGCCCCGCAGAGGTCTGGTCCCCGAGCCCTCCAGGCGCCTTTGCTGCGCGCTCCAGACCTCTCGCCTCCTGCTGCCTCTCCTGTGCCCAAGAGGTTTGCTTGCTGCTTGCCCGGAGGCCGTAAATAGGTCCGGTTGCTGCAACCACACCTTCCCCCGGGATCTACTCCCAGCTTTGGGGAGGGGTCCCCCTTCCAAATTTGTCCTTTGGGTTCCTCTCCCCTCGGATAACTTTGTGGATTTTTCTTTGCACCTGTGTGGTTACTCTTTTCACAACACAATAATTCTTTATACTAAACTTCCCACTTAAGTTACTGTGTGGTTTTGTCTCCTGGTTGGTGCAGATTGATCCCTACGATGGAGCCCAGAGCAATGGGGTGCAGAGCGCCCTCACCTCTGGGAGTGAAACGGAAAAGTCACCAGCGAAAGCCGCAGAAAGCGGGAGGTGAAGAACTGCGGCCCATGGGTCAACCTGCCACTTCAATATGCCAGGGGACAAAAGCCACCCGGGACAGGGCCTGGGGGAAAGTGTCCCATGACATTAAATAGATCGTGGTACCTCCGTGTTCGGCAATAAAGCAAGGGTCCAGCAGGGGGCACCCGGATTTGAACCGGGGACCTCTTGATCTGCAGTCAAATGCTCTACCCCTGAGCTATACCCCCCTCTGCGAGGTTGGCTCCTCTTTACATTACTTCACCTGTGACGCCGCACCCAAGCGTTCCAGAGCCCCCCCGCGAGTTCTAGTCGTTGCTGGTAGGCCTACGAAACTAGCAGGCCCAGCAGAACCTCACCAGGGACCACCCTGTGGCCGGGAGGCCGCCTTCCCGTTCCCCAGAGACTCTCTCATGTCCAATAGGCGCTTTTCCTCTAGAGCCGCGTCTGAACTGCAGGAGGCACCAGGTTTCGGCGGGACCCCGCACCCCATCCTTCCTTCCTTCCCTCCTCTCTGAGCTCCACCTGCTCGGCTCCATCGACCCCTGCCTGTGACCCCACCCTCACCCCTCCCTCCCTCCCAGCTCGCAGACCTTTACCAGTCCTTCCCACAAGGCATCAGGGCAGTAACCAAAGGGGAGGTTACCTGACATCAGAGACTGGTGAGGTTCACTTTGCGGAGACCACCGGGGACACTGGGCTATGCAGTGGGAGAGAGGGTAGAAAAGGGGAGATTCTTTCCTCGTTTCTGTGCAGCTTACCTACACATTCCTTTGTTGCACAGGTAACCTGCTTCACTTCAAAAATGTAATGTAAACTCAAAATAAGTATTCAAGCGAGAACAAAGCAGCGCCCCATCCAGGAGGTTCCTAACATAACCAGCTGGCTTCCACGTTGCTGGCTGCTTGCCCGGCCTCTAAAACACCATCTTTTTATTAGGGGATGTAATTGGAACGTTAGGCACCCTTCCCTGGCATAGCCAGGTTCCGGTGGGGGCGGGACACACAATCCATTTGGTGGAGCTGGCTCCTAGCCTCCATGCCTGAAATGTTGACCTTTGTTTCTGAGTCCATTGAATAAACGCCGAGTGGGTGCGACGATCCCACTCTTTTCTGATTAGTGTCCTACCTTTCACGCGTGAGACAAGGATACTGCTCCTTTAACTGACATTGTAAGTCAATAACCTGCAGGATCAAACCCCACATTTGGTTGGAGGCCTTTTCGGTTACTCAGGGATAAGAGATAAGTCTCTCTGCACTTAGCACCGGCTGGAGTAGAAGGTTTACACGTTTGAGTTTCATTTTCTTTGAGTTCCCGTGCCAACAGAATTAGCCGCTCTACTGTATAGTGCTTCCTGGTGTTCTATGGTAATTTAGTATATTGGGGCTTGGCCCTCTCTGGGCACTTCCTTCCAGGTGACCTAGACAATAGTCAACTTCCCTGCTTGGTCACTGTGTCAAGGACTGCCAGGTTCCAATTCCTGAATAACCGGCCAGATGGTCACTGCTTTTAGCCCCAACCAGACCAGAACACCAACACCATGTTCCCCTCACTTCCTGCACCTGACTTCTAGTATCAGTTTTCACACTGCCAGCATTCTGTCTCCCAAACAGAAACTGATAATGGCTACTCGAAGCAAACTAGGAAATGACTGGCACGAAGACAAAAATCTCAGACCACCCAAGGAAACCTAACTATCTACATTCAGAAGACGGGCAGAATTAAAGCGTAGCCAGGGGGTCACAAGTCTTCGCCCCAAACAGCATCCTAGTTGGGGGGCTTGTGATGCCCCCACTGCATGCTGCCTGCAGCCATTAGCCCCACCACCAATGTCAGAGCTCCCCTGGAATAAATGCCGACTCTTCCTGCCTGTATGTCCCTCATTGCGTGTTCCAAGTCTCAATCACGTGCGTGTGAGTGGCTAAGCTTAGGGCATTGCTGGCGTTGGTGGGAGGGCAAAGTCTGGTACTTTTGTCTTTGGTAGTGCAGGGAGGTCCTGGTTTCCACCAGTCACGCACACCTGTGGATCCCCGCCAAATGGAAAGGAATTTCAAATGTTGAGGGTAAGAAAGATAGTTGCATTTCCCTCCTCAGGCCTCCTTCTCTTCCTCCTCCTTTTCTTCCTCCTCCTCTTCTTCCTCTTCCCACTCCTCCTCCTCCTCCTCCTTCTTTTCCTTCTCCAGTGTAGTTAACATCCAGCATTATATCATTTTCAGATGTACAGTACAGTGATTCAACACTTTCCTATATTACTCAGTGCTCATCAAGATAATATACTCTTAATTTCCCTCTTCCCTTCCTGCAGGAAGAGACAGTTACCTGGAATGGCAACAAGTCTAAATAAATATGACAGCAAGTCCACACCATGGAATATTATTCAGCCATAAAAAGAAATGAGCTATCAAGCCACAAAAAGACATGGAGGAACCTTAAATGCCTATAGCTAAGTGAAAGACGCTGATCTGGAAAGGCCTCATATAGTATGTTTCCAAATGGATGACATTCCGGAAAAGGCAAAACAGGCACAGTAAATCCTGGTCGTCAGGGATTGGCAGGGAGGGGAGAGGAATGACTAGGTGTAGCAGGCTGGATTTTCACAACACTGAGACTATCCCTATGATGCTAGTTAATTGTGGATATGTGACACTATGCATTCGTCAAAACCCATAAAACCACAGGAACCTTAATGTAAACTCCAGGTTTCAGTTAATAATAATATGTCCATTGATAGTCGCTCACCAGTATTTACAAATGTAGCACATTAGTGCAAGATCTTAACCACAGGGAAACGGGGGTGGGGGGAAAGTGAGAGGAGGGGTATAAGAGAATTCTCTGTACTTTCTGCTCAGTTTTCCTGTCAACCTTCAACTGCTCTAAGAAATAAAGTCCACAACATACATATATTTTTTTTTAGCAACAGCAGGTGGGGGCTCCCTGGATTAGGGATCAGAGACCACGTGATTGGTGTTCAAAGGACCCACCTAGGAGTCTGGGTGCCTTTCCCCCAGCCGCCCTGTCGGAACTCTAACACAGCAAGTCGCCAACGCCTTCTGTGGGCTTGCCTGAGACCCGTGGGGTCTGCTGCACCAGGACCGGACCCCTTTCCTACCAAGCCTCCTTCTGCACCTGGCAGCTTCTTGGGCCCCTGCCCAGGGCACCTGCTTTGAGAACCAAGCACAGTTAGTTAGGCCAAGCGCCATTTAGAATCGCCCACGTAGTCCTCGCCCAGATGCGCCTGTCACATCACCGAGTGCGCACCGGGGTGGAGCGGGTAGGAGGAAGAGGTGCGCGTTGGGGCTCCTGCATCCAGGTCCCCCAGGGCTGAGGTCCAGGGGACATGCGCACGAGCAGCGCCCCCCTGCGGCTGAGCCCATGAGGTCTCGCATGAGGTCTCGCAGCTACTGCTTCCGTGTGCCCCCAGCCTCCTGCCCCACTTTCTGGAAGCTCAGCCATCCAGAGGAAATCAGCCCAATTTTAAAATCCACCTAATAACACGTGGGGTGAAACTACTTGGGTGGCCCATGACGACCTGGAAAGAAAACCACAGGGGGCACCCGGATTTGAACCGGGGACCTCTTGATCTGCAGTCAAATGCTCTACCCCTGAGCTATACCCCCCAACCCGCTCTGTGCTTCTAGCTAGCATCTTTTCACTGTGTTGCAATAGCCGGGTATCCTCCAGGACACTAACCGCCGTTCATTCCCAGTGAGCCTGCAGAGCCGCCTCCCTCTGGCCATCAACCTCCCCTACAAACTCCTCTACAGACTATATTTCAGCTGGACTGATTTTTTTTTTCTCTTCTACGCGAAACTAGTTACCAGACATCCATTTTGTCCTGTGGGTCTATACTGTCTTTATTGCTTTATTATAATCAGGAAAACATTATTTTATAAAGTTGTATATTTAAATGAAAATACATACATAAATAAAATTAAATAGATCTAACAGGCAGCTCTATGTATTAGTCAGAACTCCCCCCCACTCCCACCCCCCTGGCCGCCAACATACATATATTTTAACTGATGGAAGATAGGGACAAGAGGAAGATAAAAGAGTCATTGGTTCGGTAACAGGGTTCTAAACCCAAAGTCAGGAAGAGTGGATTCAGGCTCTGATCCCACCAGCAAGGCTTTGTGTGGTGTAAGACTAGTAATCTCGAATGTCTGCAGATGCCCACTGTGAATGGCACAGATTAGTGACTCTGAAGGCCCTTCCAGCTTTAAATGCTGGTGTCAGTTCTCTTCCAGAAAAATCAGGGAGGCGAACCTGTTGTTTGCTCTGCATCAGAGAGAAAAAATGGTAGTGAGGGAGGCTTGGCAGATTCCAGGAGGCCCAGCCAATGAACATTTGTCACAAATTTATAGGGGTGTTGGGTGTGGCTGCACAGGTTAAAGGTATTACTTACATCCACAACTGTACCAGGGGGTATAGCTCAGGGGTAGAGCATTTGACTGCAGATCAAGAGGTCCCTGGTTCAAATCCAGGTGCCCCCTGCTGTGTCTCACTTTTTGTTCACTGGAGCTGATATTAAAGATTCAGCTCCTTTCCCTAATACTGAGCTTCAGGATACTGAGACTTCTCAAATCCGGAAAGAAAAAAAAAAAAAAAAGTCAGGGGTAACTTAAAACCCTGTCACTCAGCACCACAGCCCCAGAGTGACAGGTTCCCCCAACTCTGACTTCATATTTCACTCATCATGGGTCTTGTTCTACATAGGCTTAGGCTTACTTTTTCTACACGTTTTCATTGCTCCACATCAGTAGTATGCTGTTAAATATTTTTATGTATTTATTTATTTTGCTGCTAAATATTTAACAACCAGCTCTTGGGGGAAGGGCATTGCTGATTTTTAGTGTTTCACAGTTTCCTGGTGCGAATAATTTCACCGTCGTCAATTTCAAGCTACAAACATAAGCTCACCTAGCATGGGGTTGGCGAGTCAGCTCTAGCACACCACTGTCCCTAATCCATCTTCCCCAAAGAGGCATGGATGGGCTTTTTGACCCCTACTCCAGCCTCACAATGCTTTCTGACATCAGAGCAGTGGCTGACATCCATCCATTCAACCATGCAATCATCCATTCACTCAAGACGTATTTGATTCCCACTCGATGCCAGACACAGGAAAGACAGAGCTGAGCAGGAACTGTCTGTGGTGGGTAAAACAATCCAATGAAGGAATGGTCACATGAATGATAAGGACAGCTTGACAAAAGAGAGGGATATTTTAAAATAAAAGGATTTCTGTTATCAGAAATATGTTAGGCTAGATCATCTAAAAACTCCTTCTACCTCAAAACACCCAGAAGTGAAGCATAAAATATCATTTTATCAAATGGTATCAAATATCCAATCGTGAGTATAGCTGAGCTCTCATGACAACAAAGGATTATCTTGGGGGCAGGGTAGGGGATGAACTAAAGTTCTGACTCCAGGAATGCCTGTGGTTCGAGATGGCTGAGGTGTTGAGTTTTAACAGCCATGTGGATCCAGGAGTTAGGTCTAGACCTGAAACGCCCCTCCCGCATGTAAAGTCAGACTCCCAGAGAGCCACACCATCAGTAAAAGGGTGGGCTGGTGAAACACTAGCACTAGGAGAGAAGAGGTCTTTCTCTTTGGGTGGGTGGGACATCTCCCCTGAAAATTCATAACCACAGGTCTACCTGTCTTCACACTTGTTAGAATTTTGAATTTACACTACTTGGACAGTTCAGAAATTCCCCAAGCTAAAAGTTGACATAAAAAGTATGCCTAGGCTAACAGTGATTGTGGGGTGCCCAGAAGAAGCAGACACAAACTCTGAAGGGTACATCTGCAAGCCAGGCTCCACAGAATTCCTATGATGAAACCTGGCTTAAAATGGGTTCACAATTCAAAATAGTAAAATTAACAACCACAAGTGAAAACCATCAGACAAAATAAAGAATGTCAGATAGGAGAAATATATAAGTAATATGAAGTAAGTGTGGTCAGAATTATTAAAGACATAAGAAATCAAATGTATGACAATATATGACTTTTTCAAAGAGGAAGCAGAATCATGGAAGATGAAAAACACAATAATTGACATTAATAGTATAATACGGATAGCGGATTAGACAGAAAGGTATTTGTGAATGAAATAGAATATAAATCTTTAAAAACTACCAGGAATGAAGCACAAAGTTCTAAAAAAAATTACAAAACAAACAAAGAGTCCCTAAGAGAGGTGCAGAATAGAATAGAGTTCTGATAAATGTCAAATATGAGTTCTACAAGGATAAAACATAATGATATAATAGCTGATAAATTTCCAGACTTGTACAAAGACCCCAGATTAGGAATGAGTTCCAATAAAGAAAAATCCACACCTAGGCACATAGCAGTGCCTTCATAATACCACAGACAAAGGGATGATCTTAAAAGCAGCCAAACAGAAAAGACAAATCATATCCAAAGGAAGCATAATTAGAATTACAGCAGACTTTTCAACAGAAGAAATGATGGGTAGAAGACAATGGAATAAAGTATTCTGAGTGAAAGTAACGTAAAGTTAGAATTCTCTACTCAGTTCAACTGTCATTCAGAAGTGACGGAAATATAACTGAAAGCTTTTACTTCTAAGATATCCTTGCTGAAAAAATTTTAAAACTTGTAATTCTGAAAGAAGAATGAACCCAGAAGGAAGGAGAAAGAGACAAGAGAAGAAGTGGTGAACAAAAATACTAGTGAGTAGGGGCGCCTGGGTGGCTCAGTGGGTTAAAGCCTCTGCTTTCAGCTCAGATCATGATCCCAGGGTCCTGGGATCCCAGGGTCCGCATTGGGCTCTCTGCTCAGCGGGGAGCCTGCTTCCTCCTCTCTCTCTGTCTGCTTCTCTGCCTACTTGTGATCTCTGTCTGTCAAATAAATAAATAAATCTTTAAAAAAAACCCACTAGTGAGTATACTGGTGAATATAAACAGCACTGATTATTATATAAGACAAAAAGATGAGTTGAGGGGGGCTTTTAAATAAGATTTAACCAAAGAGAACAATTATACAGAAGATAAGGGCAATGATGTGATTGAATTAATGCATTCAAGTTCTTCTTTTGTGTGGAAGGAGGGTGGGAATACTAATTGTTAGACTATATCAAATCAGATATGTGTGGAAAATTTTAAAGAGTAACTCCTAAAAGTATAGAAAAGGAAGAATAATAATTTTCAAATTAGTAGAAATAAGGGAATCAAGGGGAATTCCTCAAAGGTGAATAAAGAAAAAGTAATTGATCCATAGAAGAATAGAGAGAAAGGCATAGAAAAAAATAAAAATCAATAGAAAGCACAAAATAGATGGTAGAAATGAATAAAAATATATTGCTAATCACAATAAATGCAAATGGACTATTTGCTAATTGAGATAGAGATTCAACAACAAACTCTAGTTGTAGGCTCTTATAAAATCACACTCCTGAAACATAAATATTCAGAAAGTTTGAAAGTGGAAGGATGGGAAAAGATATACCAAATGAATACTAACCGAAGGAAAGTTAGTTTCGCTGTATTGGTATCAGATAAAATGAATTACAGATTAGAAGTATTATTAGAACAAAGAGTATTACTTCATAATAATAAAATGAATTTTCCCAGGAGACTACACCTATATATTTGTACACACAGTGTCAAAATATATAAAGCAAAAACTGTCAGAAATACAGGGAGAAATTGACAAACGGACAATCATAGATTTTAATACATCTTTCTTAGTAACTGATACATCAAAAGGCAAAAAGGGGTAAGATGGAGAGGACACAATAACACAATCAATAATATTGATTTAATAGATCTAACTAGATCCCTCCAGCCAACATTAGAATATATATGCTCTTTCAAAGCAAACATGGGAAAGTTTCATTTATTACATAGTTGATTACAAAGCAATTCTCGGAAAATCCATAGCAAAAAACAACATCATATATTCTCTTACCACGAGGTAAAACTCAACAACAAAAAGAACTTTAAAAAGGACCCATACGTTTTGAAGCTAGAAAGTACTTTCAAATAACCTCATGGATATAAAAAGAAATCATGAAAACTAGAAAATATTTTTAAATTGCAGCCACTTTCACATGGAGGAGTGGATAGCACCATTTATCTTTAAGAGGACGCTAGCCAGTTTGCTTGGGAAAACTACAGCTGGCTAATTCATCGAGTCAACTCACCGAATGCCCTGGCGACCAAAAGCCAAATATGATGAAAATTAAGCCAGTGGATATTGATTTGCTGCAAACCCATCTGAATTATTGAGAATTTAAAAAAAAAAATCTGTTCTATCTGCCCTCCGGCTTTTGTTCCTGTCCAGAACTGCCAAATAAACACTTTAAATGGAATTTAAGACAGTTCTCCACAATCATCTTGCAATGCAGATATAGAGGCGGGGTGCGGGGGGCAGGAATGGGGTCAGAGGTACAAATAAAACTTTAGGGTAGAGGGGTAGGAAGGTTTCTCAATCACTGGGAGAGCTGGTCATTCAGCAAATTGGCTGTTGGTGAATTAATCTTAGCCACGGCTGGCCTAGAGTCTACAAATGGGGTCTAAGCCTGGTCAGGTAGGGGGAGGTTGAGTCAAAGGTTGGGTCAAGACTCTGTATACCTCCAATAAAGGTGTGTCTTGGGTGAAGATGTTACTTTATTTAAATGAAGGGATTTTAAAGCTTAGGGATCCTGAGTCCAACGGTGGGTGTGGGGAGGCGGTGGGAGCAGGAAGCGCTGGCTGGCAGGAGGAAGTCTACCGCAGCAGGAATGTGGGTCACACGGCATAGGTAAGGGGCTGACCACAAGGCTCTATGGCCTTTAGGGATTCTGAGATCAGGTGCTGGGCTTGAAGCGTTCCTTTTCCCTGTCCTGAATCGCCTGTGGTGTCAATATTTCCTCCTCCAGTCGGCTACACAGACACCCTGCCGTCCTGTGCCCGCGATTCTTTGCGTCTGAAGGAGGGAGCTTGGCCGGCGCACGAAGCTGGGCAGTGGCTGAGAGTGTCTCCTCCCACGCCCTTCCTGGAGGCCAGGCCAAGGATGTCAGCACTGTACCCCGGCGTTCTGGGAGGTGACCAGCAAGGCCAGCGGACACCCCTGGAAGGCCAGAGCTGCTGCTTCAGGGACCAACACTGGGACTGCTGGGCGAAAAATTCTCTTTCCCCAAACATTCCAGAGACCCTACCGGGAAGGGAAGCGGGGGTAGCGGGCTCTCCGGGAGGCGGGCCTCTCCGCTTCGCTGGACCCCTGCTTCCGCCTCGCAGAGCCCGCTCAGCTCCACACGCCCACCGCCCCTGAGCTGTTCTAACCCGGGCCGAGGCTCCTAGTCCTCAGCCGGGATCCGCCCCCACCCACAGCCCGCCGCGTCCGGACCCGGACGATGGTGGGGGTGACGCCTGGTTCACTCATCACACATTTATTTGAGGGCCTCCTATGTTCCAGGAGCTTCTGGGGTCACCTAAATCGACCCAGTAGACCAGCGCTTGGTCACACGAGATGTCATGACCGGGATCGATGCTCTGGTGAGCGAGGGAGCGCGCTGGCAGATCTGGGGATACGCGGGGGTCTGGCAGCCACTCGGACCGACCCCCGACCGCGGCCCGCGCAGTCTGGCCTGCAGCCCCCTCCCCATCTCGGCGGCCGTTCGCCGCCCCCCCCCCACACCTCCCCGCGGCCTCGGAAATGGTCGGTATACGGGACGTGACCTCTGGGAGAGGCGGGTTTCATCCGAGCATCTCCACCTGGCACAGAGGATGCGCTCAGTAAATGCGGGATGATGGATGGATGATGACGGATGGATGCGTACCTCCGCGGAACACATCCGCGAGCTGGCCACCAGGCGAGACCCGGCGCGGAGTCCCTCCCGGAAGCTTCCCGGGGTCCTGAGCGAAGCAGGTGGGGAGGATGCTTCGAGGAGGCGGCCCTGGCTCCGCCCCCCGGCCCGCGCCGCGGCGCCCACTGGGACATGTAGTTCGCGCCTGCGCCCAGCCGGCCGCCGAGGCCGGGGGTCTCCGGGCGGAAGCCGGACCACCCTTCTCGGAGCGGGGGGCGCCGGAAGGCGGCGGTGTGCTCAACCTCGCCTTTCCCCCACTGCCCGCAACCCCAGCCCCGCTCTCTCCCGCGCCGATCTCGGTCGCCGCTGTCGCCGAGGGTCTCAGCACAGTCTGCGGCCGCCGCGGGCCGCGCCGGAAGCTGAGAGCGGAGGCTGAGTCCCGGAATGGCGCGCCAGGTGAGGCGAACGGGGAGGACAGACGGACCTCGGCGGGTCAGCTAGGCGTGGCGTGGGGCGGTCTCGTGGTAGGGAGGCAAAGACCCGGGGGTCCAACAACTTTGGTATCGGGCTGTGCTCGCCCCGGCGGGCCTGGTGCTCAGGATTTCGTGCGGAGAAGTCGAGGTTCTCCGACGACCCCCGGTCTCCTCCCCAGCCCTCGTCCCCCCGTCCCCTGTACGTGGAGCCTGTCCCCACCTTCGGGAACTCGTTCCTTTGGGTTACGCATCGACCTCCCTCGTCCTGGTTCCTTTTAATTACTAGTTAACCTGGGAGTCATGGGGATGAAGGCCTCAGGGGAATGAGTAAATCTGATGCTTTTATTCTTGGTAGGATCCTGGACCCTTGGGGGAGGGGACATGAAACAAGGTCCCAGGTGTTACCCATCTGATAGGGTGTGTAGGTTCTAGAGCTGGAGGAAGAGCCCCATCTGTCGTAGTCTGGGCAGTCCTGGCAAGTGTGTGCAGGGCTGGGAAGATGCCAGGAAAAATATGGTGATACCAGTGGAGAGTTGCTGCCATTCCTCTCTGGAGCCAGTTCTGTAATTTTGGTGGCCATGAACTTGAGCCAACCTCAGCCAGTTGTAGTCTCCAAGGTTTGGAGGTGGGTGGGTATTGGGATAGCGGCTGGGCTGTTCTGTGGCCGGATCTAGCCTCCCAGAATCAGAACCTCCAGTCATTCATGGCCTACAAGCTCTAGGGAGAAGCCAGGAAAAGTGGATATTGTGGAAACGGGGGCCGCCTTCCTTGCCGCCCTGGCTGTGCAGTGAAGCAGCACAGGGACACCTTGCTCAGGTGTGTCCACTGGTCCTGTGCTGGGCTCTCCTCAGGCTGCGGTTTCCTCTTCTACAAAATGAGGGATTTGGACCAGTGGTCTTTCAGGTCTGATGTTCCAAGAAGGATGCTTCTGCACACAGTGTAGCTTCACGGAGAAGGCAGCTTGGAGTAGCTTGGGGGGGCCGTAGATAACAGATGGATAGTTACCGGGAACGCCTGTCTATCTGTTGTGACTCCCCAGAAGCCCAGGGATGTGCGAGCACAGCCCAATAAGTGGGGAGCCACGGGGTGCAGGGTCCGAACGGAACCGAGGCCTGAGGCATGCAGGGAGACTGGACCCAGGCTGGGGAGAACTGTGGAATGTGGACGGGTCCTGTGCGCACGGAAGCTGTGGTTTTCATGCTGGGCTAGTAACAGGGTAGAGGGAGTGTGTTACGAGGACGAGCACGGCCGTAGAGGGCTAGGAGGCCTCGCAGGTACAGCAGTCCTGGGGCAGTCCAGAAAGCTTTTCTGCCGTTGGTTGAGGGAGCGAGGCCTGGGAGCCACGGAGGAGGTGAAGAAGGGCCTGAGGGGATGGTCTGTCCAGACTGCAGGCCAACGGTGTGTGTCCCTCCCCCGGGGCAAGCACTGGTGCCTTACTTGTTTGCACACTCATGCGTGCCCACTCCCTCACACACGCATGCCTCACTTTTCCTCCGCTTTTTCTGGGCAGAGAGAAGCCATTGATGGAAGTCCTCCTCCTGCCACAGGTCTCGTTTCCATCTTATGCGAACTTTGTCTTGAAGAATGTGTCTTGAGGCTGAGATGGTGAAAGACCTGGAAGCCGTCTCTTCTGGTGTCTGAAAGAGTTGGGTCTGTTGAGGCAGGAGATAGAGGTCCTCAGAGTCAGGAGTGGTGTGTGAGGAAGAGCCCAGTCTGTGGGGCTGTGGGAGGCTCTGACCTGCACGGGGTCGTCAGGCAGACAGACTCGGCTGCTCTAACACCAATCAGAGCGCTTCTGGCCTCCCAGCACTTGTTTCCTACGTTAATTCATTTACTCTTCACAACATCCCAGTGATGTAGGCCTTTATGATCCTGATTTTCTAAATGAGTTCACCGAGGCCCACGTGGGTTAAGTAGTTTGGCAAGGTCCCATAGATGGTATGAAGTGAAGCAGGGATTGGAATTCTGGCAGCCTGGCTCCTGAGGTCCAGCCCTAAGTCCCATGTGGAGAGAGAGAGAGAGAGAATGCAGGGGGGAGGGGCAGAGGGAGAGGCAGACTCCTCGCTGAGCAAGGATTTCCACCGTCCCTGTGACATGGAAGTCACAGGGCTCCATCCTAGGACCCGGGGGATCATGACCTGAGCCAAAGGCAGACGCTTCACTGACTGAGCCACCCAGGCACCCCTGTGTCCAGGACTTCTTAAATGCCAGATTGGGCCCCTGATAGGACCAGCTGCTGGGAATGTGATGAGCCCGCCATTACTGAAGGCATTTAAAGAGAAACTGAAGGGACCTCTCGTTTTGGGCGGAAATCGGCATTTAATAATCCCTGCTCCTTAAAGGTCTAGGCAGTCGTCTGATTTCTGGTTTACAAATGCAGGACGTTTGCGAGCTGGCTCCTGGGAAGAAGGAGGGCCGAACCTGTGTTCGGGGGTCCACTCCCCAGCGCGCTTTCCATTTCCGGCAGGGCTGGGCAGGACTCCAGCCTGGGACTGGGCTGCAATGCTCCCCTGCCCCATGGCTCTAAGCTGAGAATGTGTCAGAATCACGGGTGGCTTGAAAACTAGATTTCTGGACTTACTCCTGATTTAGTAAATCAAGGATGAGGCAGGAAAATCCACCCTAATTAAAAGGAACCTGAAAGAAATCATTTGACCCTAAAAGTGCTTTTGGTTTTCAGTCATTATGTTGTAAAAAGCTTCTGATGGGGGAAGCTGAAGAGAGAGTACTTTTCACTCCGTTTGTTGAACAGAGAGTTTGCCCGCTGACACATCTCAGGATAAACCAGCACCCCTACCCCCCCCCCCCCCCCCCGCAGAACTGTCTCACGGCTCCGCTGGGTCCTTCTCCCACATTCCCTGTCCCAGCCAGAGCAATGCCATTTGGACGTGCTGTTCAGCAGCGTCTACAAGAACGTTTCTTTGTTCAGGTTCTAGCACTACAGACTTCTCTGGGGAATAATAGTTTTGAAAAATGAGATGTTTGCTGCATGTTTTCTTAAGGTTTACCAAGATCACTGGTTATTATAGTCACAATTAAGCCCAGCAGAAAAAGCACCCGCTCTCAGCTCCAGAGGTCCCAGTCCTAGACTCGGCGCTGCGGTGGTCTATCAGCTCAGCTCACTGCTTCCCCACTTGGCCTTGTGGAACCCTCACCCCACACCGAGGGTGACATTGTGTGGCCAGCTGCCTGCAGAGATCCATTTTGTTAATTGTTGAGAGCTCTGAAATGCCCCAAAACGAAGGATCCCACTTCTGACGTCTGGATTTCTTTAGAGTAGATCCTGCGGGGGACACGGCTCACTTAGCATGCAGCAGAGTGTTCAGGGGAGAGGGGATGGGGAGAGGCAGACGGGGCTGAGGTAGGCTGAGCGTCTCGTGTACCTGGTGCCAGGTGTTGGGGACACCTGGCCCACTGTCGCCATCAGGTGGGAAATGCCCAGGCTGGCTGCCGTCCACATGGCCTGTGTTCCATGGAGAGGGCCCAGGGAGACGGTCAGTGGGTAGACCCTCCTGTTGGCTATGTTGTATGTGTCCAGAATCCAGTAAGAAATGGGGATGGCTCTTTGAGAGATGTTTCTGAGGGTGTCAGCATGTTCCTGAAAGGGAGCAACTGTCCTTGGGCCAGAGGGGTGGGGAGGTGGGGTGGAGGTGTTGTGTGGAGGGTCTGCTGGCTGTCCGAGAGAGCGTGAGAACCTCTGGACCAGGGAGGCTGTGGAGAGGCTGCCTCCAGCCGGGTGCGTGTCTCCACTGGTTCAGCAGCAGAGTTGGGGGAGGGGGGTGTGACACCATGTGGTGCCAGCTGTCAGAGGGTGACTGGCAGAGGAGGGGGCAGGTGCCGTAGGTGACAGTGCCAAGAGTCAGTAGCAGTGATGGTTTTTAAAATCACTGACTTGAGTTGATGAAACAAGGTAGTGGATTAACGTCTTTGCTTTATTAGGAGTGTTTTCATTTTATTCAGTCATTTTTCTTACACCAGAAGGATGCTTCCCTTAGTTTACATTCTGTTTGCTTAATTTGCACGAAGTTAATTTTTGCTGTAATTTTAAATACGTGCCTTTCAGATGCTGGTAATCTTGTAGGGTCTGATGGCCATTTTAAAGCCCACTTAGTGATGATTTTTAAAGAAGTTAGGACAGAACATTTTTTTGTATCTTACAAAGCAGGGGATGCTGTCCAAGGATGATTCCAGGTCTCTTCTGAGCCCTGCAGAGTAGGCCACACTGTGCCCGACTGCACGCCCACTGGGGTGCAGAGTGGAGAGGTCCAGGAGGGGGCTGGGATGGGGGAGTGGGGACGGGGGCAAGGAGGCCTGGATGGTGGCCTGGAAAGGCTCCCATGTGCTGCACGGGCTTGGGGGTAAATGCCATGGGTCACGGCCATGGGGATCACTGTGGCTGGCCAGGGCCCTGAAGGTCAAGTGAGACTGGGACAGTGAGGGCAGGCTCAGCGCAGCACGGGCCTGGAGTCTGGCAGAGCAGCTGGGCCAGAGGCCTACAGAAGCACCGTGACCGTGGGATTTGGGGTCTGAAGATCAAGGGCTTCCAATGAGGACGGGGGCATCAGCTGCTGTTCTCCATTCCCCGTTGCACGGTCCTCTGCCCTGGTGCCGAAGGGTCTGCCTCCTCTAGACGGGCCAGGCCGTTTGGGGCGCTCTGCTCACTGTCTTCCTCGGGGCGGGGCTGCGAGGAGCCGCAGGAACATCTCGCTTGCTTGGTTCCTGACTGTTGGTATGTTGGTTTTGTTCTTCGTCCTACTTACTATCCATTTCATCTGTGATCTTGTTTTAATGCCGTCGTGACCGAACCTCAGGTCCTTGCTCATTCGAGGTGAAGTTTGCTTATTAACTCTAGTGGCTCTCTCCAATGGTGAATTCAGGGTGGGCTGGGCTTCCCAGCCTGGAGGCGGCCTTTTCTTGGGCCCAGACTGGGGGCCACGGACTGTACAGGCTTCTGTGGGGCGCTGCGACTGGGGTACTGCAGCAAGGGCGCCGCGACACACTACCACCAGCTGGCAGGTTTCACCAGCAAGTGGGTTCTCTTACTGTGCTAGAGGCGCAGGGCCCACAACCAGGGCAGTGGGGGGCTGTGCTCCCTCTGAAAGCTCCAGGGGCCGGTCCTCCTCTCCTCCAGCCTCTGCTGGTCCCTCGTGTTCTTTGGCTTGTGGCTGTGTCATTTCATTCTCTGCCTCCATTGTCGCCGGGCCTTCTCCTCCCTGTGTGACTGTCTCTCCTTTTCTTTTCTTTTCTTTTTTTTTTTTTTTAAAGATTTTATTTATTTATCTGACAGAGAGATCACAAGTAGGCAGAGGGGCAGGCAGAGAGGGGGAAGCAGGCTCCCTGCCGAGCAGAGAGCCCGACGTGGGGTTCGATGCAGGGCTCAACCCCAGGACCCCGAGATCATGACCCGAGCCAAAGGCAATGGCTTAACCCACTGAGCCACCCAGGCGCCCCTGTCTCTCCTCTTCTTATGAGGACACCAGTCATACCAGGTTAAGGGCCTGCCTGACCTACTCCGTGACCTCACCCTGACTACATCTGTAAGGACCCTGTTTCCAAATAGGGCCACGTTCATGGGGGATGAGGGTAGGGACTTGAGCATTTGTTTTTGTGGACACAGTCCAACCCCATCCCTGTCTCGTGAGCAGATCCCCCCACCCCTTCACCTGCCCCCGCACGTCAGGTGCCCGCCACACTCTCCCTGCGCCCCACTCCCTCGTGTACCCATGGAGACATGGCGAGGGGGGCGACCCTGGGAGGGAAACGCCAACTCCCTGGAGACTGTGCCCACAGGTGTCCGTGGCCTTCCAGGACCTGGCCGTGAGGTTCTCCGAAGAGGAGTGGCAGCTGCTGGGGGAGGGGCAGAGGGCCCTCTACCGGGACGTGATGCGGGAGAACTACGAGACACTGCGCTCCCTGGGTAAGGAGTCCGCTCCGGCCCCTGGGAAAAGTGAAGGGAGGCAGGATCCAGGACCAGGCAGGTCCCGAGTCACCTTGAGCCCGCCAGGCCTGAGTCTTGCCTACAAATGAGCACTGTGGGAGGTGGTGTTCCAAGAGCTTCAGGCCGAGCCGAGGGCCTTGCGGTTCTTTTAGGCCGTTGTTGTTTCCGTAGTCTGCACCAGGGTTCTGGTGAGATTCAGTCCGGGCACCCCAGAATGGGCAGAACGCTGAGCAGCCTGGGCTCTGAGCATCTGGTGGCCCCATGCTTTTGGGGGTCTAGGTGATCACGCGAACACACGTGTGAACAAGTGCGTGCGTGATTGTGGTAGGTGGAGGCCAGCTTCCTTTCTCAGGAGGCTGTCCCTCCCTCTTTGCTTTCCCAGGGACAGATGGGCTGCTCCCCCTCTCTGCTTTCCTGTCGCCTGCGGAGCCTGGAGGAGCCATGGAAGGCAGGCGCTACGCTGGTGAGGGGCAGGAGACTCCCAGGGGAGGAGGCCCCCTGGGTGAGTAAACTTGGTAGATGAGAGTCAGGCGCTGCTGGGTGTCCTGGGCCCGGGTGGACTCACTCTAGCTCCTTCCACTGGGCAGTGCTCAGGCCCTGGCTCTACTCCTCAGGGAGCACTGTGACCTCAGCCCTTGAAACGCTCTATACCCAAACCTCTCTGTGACCTTTCACCCTTTGCCCCCCAGGGCTGTGAACCCAGCACACTGTTGCCTGTTGTATGCCATGCTAGGAAGAAACTTGGTGTCACCGTGGAAAGCACCCTCTACTCGAGCCCCCTTCCTGCCACTGACGTGGAGAGCCAGCCCGTGGCTCCCGAGGGTGCTGTCATGGGGCTGACCGCTGGGGGCCTTGGATGGTGGAGGTGGCCCACGGGCCTAGCTGGATGGGGCCGAGAGGGTAGGGGTGCCAGGAAGGGCAGAGGACCCGGCCGGTGGGAGGGGGAAGGGAGGCAGCCCTGGCGGTGTTCCCCTCAGAGAGGTACCGAGAAATGAGGGACATTACCTAGAGTCCCCATCCCCCAGTCCTGGCTGGATCCCTTTCACTTCCCAGACATCAGTGTGTCCTCGGCTGCTACCCACATGGTAGGAGGGTGACGCTAAACGCTGGTTGGCAGTCATGCGCAGAAGCGTGAGTGCTGAGCGGACCGAGGGTGTGGGGGTTCACTGCGGCGTCTCCGGCAGGAGGAGCACCCCCGCACAGCCTGCACCTCACTGCCCTGGTGCAGCTGGTCAGGGAGATTCCGGAGTTCCTGTTCGGGGAGGTCAGCCCAGAGACCGAGAGCGGGAGCGGGGCCGTCAGCCTGGACGGGGAGCAGGGGAGCCCTGATGGTAAGTCGTCAAGTTCAAGCTGGTTGCCGTGGGCCTGCCTGTGCCCTGCCAAACCCTAGGTGGGGTCATCTGGGTCACAGATGCCCTGGGAGCACGTCTGCCCCCGAGAGAGAAGGCATGGGTAGATCGTGAGACTGTGACTCCCGGCCTTCCTCATGCTGGCTTCTACTTGTCCCATGGTGCCCTGTGTGGCAGGTGAGGCCAGTCCCTATTCTGGAGATGAGTAGGAAGAAGCCGTGTCCAGTCTGCATGGCCACTGGGGCTCAGTCCCCCAGCCCGTGCTCTGCCCACACCCCCAGTCTCTTGGTCCTTCCTGCTCTGCTCACCGGCTGCTTTCAGCTCAGAACGTACTTCCGTGAGAAGTCTGTCCCCGCCAGCCCTGGCCTCCGAGCCTGCTCAGTGGATGGCTAATGACACAGAAAGTGGGGATGGGGGGATCCTATCAGCACAAGACTGGGGCTGTGAACCTATGTTTCAGAGCCCGGGAATGACCATGCAGAGGATACGGACATCTGGGTTATTATCAATGGCACAGGACAAGGAAGAGCCTGGATGGGCAACATCGGGGGCATTTTCCCTGCTGCTGGGCTTAAGTCTAGTTTTGTGTGTCCTTTCCTCCTCCCCAGTAGCAGCTGGGACCGTGGAGACTTGCGCTTTCCGAGGCCTTCTCAGCTGCCTTCCAGACACGTCCACTGGCTGGCCCCGCATGGCCACCACATCTAGCAGCGGCTCATCGTCCAGCAGCCCGCCTGGAGCCAGGGGCCAGGGGAGCCCCCTCCCCTTCAGTGAGTATGACCTAGCAAGGGCAGGGCTCTGACCCTGGAGGCAGGGGGACTGGACTCTGCCGTCCTCCTTATCTCTAGGACTCAGTTTCCCTTATTGCTCAAGCAGGCTGGCTCCCCAGAGAGCAGGACAAGGGCCCCTGTCTGTAGAGCAGAGAGGAAGTGTGCTTCTCAGTCCCCGAGCCGCTCTCATCCAGCCCTGCTTGCCCAGTCCTCGTGATCACACGCTGTGAGCGGAAGGCGGCTTCCAACACGCGGGCCCGTCAGCGAGAGACACCCTGTGCGCACCTGACCTGAGTCTCAGACCTTCTCACCAAGGCAGCCCTGAGAGCAGAGGCTGGCAACTAGAATTTCTCTGGGGTCTCATTGTATTTCTAGAAATTGTTGCAAATTTTGCCTTTATTGGAATGTCTTTTATTAAAATGTCTTAGAGGAATATGGACTAAAATTCGCTCTCCTGAAAACAGACCCTAATTAGCCTATGATTTTAAGCGTCATCTGGCGGATTGGCTCTGGGTGTCCACACGCTCAGATTTGAGAAGTGTGAGTACAGGACTGGGCCCTGCACGTCAAGGCTGCCGGACTCATTTATTGAGCCAAAGTCAGAGGCTGGATGTGGGGCTTCTGGGTTATTCAGCACAAGCAGTCTTGGTGTTTGCAGTGACACCAGAAGGAAACAGGGAAAGGAGCCCCAAGCCGGACTCCGAGGACAAGCTTGCAGGAGCTGACTCAGCCACAAGTCCAAGTTTCCAGGACTTGGCCGCCCCCCCAGGGATGTGTGGGGGACTGAGAGGCCTGTCCTTTATGGGGAACAATCTGGGGCAGTTCCTCCGGGCCAGGAGCCAGGGCTAGAAAGACTTTCTGTCTCTCCTGTAACAGAAACTGCAGACAAACCAAGATCTACAGAGAAGGACGGCCCAGAAGCCCCAGGTGGGGAGCCCAGCCCTCCTACCTGTAGCCCCAGCAGGAAGAAGGGCCATGGAAGACAGGAGAAAGGGACCCTGGGGACAGGTGAGAGGCTGAGAATGGGATGTGCCCTAGAGCTGAGCAGGGAAGGGAAACAGAGGCATGCTCGGTTCACACAGGCCTGTGGGGCGGCTCTCTCATCTCGACCTCCTGACAGCCTGACATGGCAGGTGTCCCTGTCCACACAAGTGGGAATCTTGGACCTTCTGAGATTCCCATCACTGCCATCATCAGGGCGGCCCTGACCTTGGCTGGTCTTGTAGGTGCCGTGGGAGTCTCCCCTGGGAACAGCCCCTTGCAAGGCCTTATCAACTGTCTGAAGGAGATCCTCGTGCCTGGGTCCCAGTACCCTGAGGTGTCCCAAGGCTTGCTGCCTCCCGTCGCCGGCCAGGGTGCCTCTCAGCGAACCAGAGCGGAGCTGGGGCCTGAGAGCCTGCCCTGGGAAGGTGAGTCCCCTGGGGACCTGTCTCCTTAGGCCAAGGTCTGAAGCTCCAGAAAAGCTCAGGTTGCCTTTCTGTGGCCATTTCTCTGTAAATACGATGTCTTCCCAAAGGAGCGGCTGCTCCCCGATCGTCAGTGGCCTATTTCTAGAGGCAGGCGGCTTTCTTAGGAGAATGACATTTGGTCAGCTGGTAGAAGGAAACTCGGAAACAGACGTGGCCCTGGATCCTCCTGTGTTTTTCACTCGTCTTACTGTGGGACCTCTGAGGAGGAGCTGCCGAGTGTCCCTTTGCTTTGACTCTTAAGTGGCCGCTTAGGTGGGGGCAGGAGGTGGTATCGGGCAGCGTGGCGGAGGCAGGAGCTGTGAAGACTGTGAGAGGCTCCTTTGAGCCTTGGTTTCCCCATCTGTGAAAGGGGATCACTGATCCCACCTTCAGGTACAGTGAAGCTCAGATACAGTAAGGTACTTGTGGGCGTGTGTGTGTGAAAAGCTCGGTCCTCCTCAGAGAGGAGCTGCGCTCAGCGCTCGGGGAACCACAGACAGGAAGGGACCTGTCGCTCGCTTCCTTCCCCGTGTCGTGTCCCGCCTTGATGCTGGCCTTCTCATCTTCCCTCCTTCCTGCTGTCTGCTTCAGGGAGGTGTGAAGACAGGACTTTTTTTTTTTTTAAGATGTATTTATTTATTTTAAGAGGCAAGGGGGTAGAGAGAGAGAGAGAGAGAGTGGGAGTGGGGAAGGGGCAGAGGAAGAGGGACAGTCTTCAGTAGCCTCTGCGCCGAGCACAGATCCTGGGGCCCCATCCCGTGATGACTGCGCCCCCCAGGCACCCCCAAGACAGGCATTTTTAAAGCAAGCACCAAGGAGACAGTGGCCTGTGCAGGTCTAAATGAACCGTAAGAAGACCCACATTCCCAGATTTCTGGACTGTCTACTTTTTGTCATTTGTCGTGACTGGGCTCAGGGTGACAATACGTTCCTCTTTCCTGTAGTGAAGACAGAGGCAGCTTCCGGGGCTTGTCCCCTGCAGGGTCTGCTGAACTGTCTGAAGGAGATCCCGGAGGCCCGGCACAGGCGTCCCAGCCCCTTGGGCGTGGGGCACCCGCCACTGCAGGAGGACCCAGGGGCCTGCCCAAGGAATTCTGGAGGTAAAGGCCACTGGCTGGTCCGGGAGGGCCCCAGGACGATAATCTGTTTCCTTTTCCAGCTCCAAGTGGACCCCCACATCAGGCCCTCGGGGCCTTCCCTCTGCGTGTAGGTCGCAGTTGCCCTGTGTCAGGGGCCATCCCTGTAAAGGGAGCTAGGCATGTAGGAAGTGCTTCATCAATCCGTGGTCACTATCCAGCTTGGCTGTTGGAGTAGAGCTGAAAGTTCCAGAAGGGAGGAATGGAGCATAGGGAGGAGGAGGCTGAGAACAGAAGATAGAGCTCTGGCCCAGCAGACACCTGGGGCATAATATTGAATTGGGCATTCTCATCATGGTCGTGTGGGCTGGGGTCGTGTTTGCACACACTGTGGTGCTGATGTGGCATTCCTCTGTAGAAACGTCTGGAGGCGCCCCACAGGGGCCTGGGGCAAGATGGGGGTGGGAGCTGCTCCGCGTGCTGGTGTTCGAGCCATGACCGCCTTGGAGCCAGGGGCCTTGGGAGCCCCATCCTGACCCTATATCGGCCTCATGGGGGCTTCCCACAGGGCCCAGACCCCTCCAGACCCCTCCTCCTGGCCCTGGTCCCGGAGCTGGCAGCGCGCTCTCCATGGTGAAGATGGAGGACGGCTGGGCCCGGAGCCCCCCTGTGCCTGCATCCTGTCAGCTCAGCAAGTGGACCCGCAGCCCCTCTGCCACCAGCAGCCAGGGGGCCGATGGAGAAACCAGAGGGGTCCAAGTGCCCAGCTGGGGTCCCCTAGCTCAAGGTGAGGCCTGGGGGCATCTCTGAAGTCCTCCGGTGGGGTTCTCTGTCCCACCAGCTAGGTTCTGCCAGCCCAAAGGGGAGGGAGCAGGTCCAGCCCGCTGGGGGAGGACCTGGCAGGCCTTCTTAGGGGGTGACTCCCTTCTCTTCACCCATGTACTCCCTAATCTGGGCCCCTGCCTGGGAGCTGTCCATTGTAGGGACTTCCATTTACAGAACTTTCCTGCCCATCAGGAAGCTGGCCGCTGCGTACCTGTGGGTCTCTCCATGCCACCCTGGGCTGGGGCGCAGACTTGTCCTTGCCCTGTGGGAACAGGGAGTGATCCAGAGTCCCCCACAGGGTGTCCTGCCTGGCAGGCCTCCATGCCCATGTGGGCCTTGTTGGCCCTGCAGAAGGCAGGTTGGGGCAGCCAGCCTGGGGCTGGGCCGGGGGCATGTGCCCGAGATGGTGATAGGACCATCTCCCCTGTCCCAGCTGGCAGTGCCTCGAGCTCACCCCTGGAAGCCCTGGAGGCCTGTCTGAAGGGCATTCCCCTGAGTGGGTCGTTACCTCCCCAGCCGCCGGCCGCCTCTGGATTCCGGAGCCCTCAGCCGGGAGACCCCGGGTCTCAGAGGCCCGAGCTACAGCCCTGCAGATCCCACAGTGAAGGTAGACGGGCCCCTGGGCTCAGGGGTGCTGAGGACATCGTTAGGTCCCCTGTTCCTCCTACTGGGCCTCTGGAGCTGCAGGCCCTTCTGTAGCCCCCTTACTGATGCGTCCCCCTGAGCAGTTCCTGAATGTGGTGGGAGCCCAGCTCTTCCTGCTCACTGTCCCCTCGGAGGACTCTTACTCACCTTCCAGCCCCACGAGACCTGCAGTTGGGTTCACGTGGGTTTTTCAACCAGTGCTTGAGCCCCTAACCTAAGGGGAGACCCTTGGGGGAGATCCTTTGGGGTAGGTGTCCTGGGTGCCCACCCCTAGCCCAGGGCCCAGGGGACCTCTTGTCCAGTGGCTTTCTCGTGATGTCAGCTGTGCTGTTTCCTGCAGAGGTGGCTGGGGGTCCTCTTCTGGCTCTGAGTCTGCCGGGCTATGTGAGAGGCAGCCCTGCCCTCCCGTCAGGTCCCCACAGCACCCCTCCCAGCTTCTCCTCATCCAGCAGCACCGATGGGGACCTGGACTTCCAGAGCCCTGGGGGCAGCCAGGGACGTCCACGGGGAAAAGGTGAGCTGGGAAGCCTGAGGCTGGGAGTCAGTCCTGGGGAAGTTTGAGAGGCTTCCGTGCCCACCGTCATGTGTGAGCCAACTGGGGCAGGCTGCCATGCCCGGCGTCTGGAGCAGAGCTGGGGGGTATCGGGGCAGGAGCGGACACGGGACTTGTCACAGGCTGGCACTGGGCACTTAGCTCCGAAGGGGCAGGACTACATCTAAGACCCCTTGCAAAACAGAAAGAGGTCTCCTCTAGTGTCAACTTTTTCCTTATCCCAGCCACAAAGAAATGCCTATAATATTAGACTGACCTCTGACCTACGAAAAAATATTCCAAGGTTCATGTAAAAGCACTTTAAGGAGTGTCAGTGGTGACCTGCAGCTCGAGTGCTGCCCCGCCCCCGTCCCCATGGGGCAGGGGCGGCCATGGTGAGCTGTCACACCTCTTTGGAATCCCCTAGGACTCAATAATGTCCCCTCTTGACCTTTGTCCCCACTTGAGTTATCCAAGCGCTCTTGGTCTGCCTTGTCCACAGACACTGGGTCCCCCCGTTGCTCACTCTGTATCCCGCCGCATCTGTTGTCTGCGGAAGGCCTAGAGCTGCCCCAGGACTCTGCCGCGGGCTCGCCGTGGCCTCCTGTGCCTATGGCGGCCTGGATTCCTGCGCCCACCGAGGCCAGCCCCTTGGGGCTCTTTCCTCCCCAAATGCAGCCAGCCTTTCTTTTTAAGGTTTAGTTTTTAATAGGTCATCAGTGTTTCTTTCAAAAGCTGTAAAAGGTTTCGGAGGAGAGATGGTGTTGTCCCCCGTCCCGAGTCACCACCGCCGGCCACGCGTTCTCTCAGCTTCCAGGGGCATTCTCCGTGCGGCCCGGCTGGCGGTAGAATTCTAACCGCAGGCCTCCCACCTGCTCTCTGTTCGCCATCTCCCTGTGGCACCTTCCTGAATTTTCCTGCGAGTTTCTCGGACACTCGCCGCAGCCCATTCCCACTGGCCGCCGCTCAGCACCGCCGTGGGGGTTCGCGCGTCGCTTGCTTGTGCGGCCTCTGTCGGGGCACTTCGCTTTCCAAGGAACCCAAACCATAGGGGAGTTCGTACTGCCTTTTAGAAGCTTCCAGCCCAGCTCCCTCTATGGCTCTAGAACCCAGGGAGACCCAGGAGGCCTCTGGGGCTCCTGTGATTAAGCTTCGCTGTTCAGCCCCACGCGGCAGCCGGAAGCGCTGGTTCTCGTCCTTGCTGCCCCGCCCCGCCGCAGCGCACACCTTCGGGAAAGAGTGTGGCCACGATGTCAGCTCACCCAGGAAGGGCCTTTCCGTTTTTTGGATTTTTGGTTCATTTACTTCCTGCTGTTTCTATAGCTTTGTCACTAGAACTACAATATTCTTTTTTTTTTTTTTAAAAGATTTTATTTATTTATTTGACAGAGAGAGATCACAAGTAGGCAGAGAGGCAGGCAGAGAGAGAGGAGGAAGCAGGCTCCCTCCTGAGCAGAGATCCCGATGCGGGACTCGATCCCAGGACCCTGAGATCATGACCTGAGCCGAAGACAGAGGCTTAACCCACTGAGCCACCCAGGTGCCCCAGAACTACAATATTCTGACGTACTTGTGTTTTTGCTTTTTTTTCCCCCCAAGTTGTGACCATGTTAGTGTTGGCCTTCTCAACCTGCTGTGTCGTATCTGGAGGTGAAGGCCCCTGAGCGTTTCCCTCTGGCTGGTGGAGGGAGCCTCAGGGCGGTCTGTGGGCAAGGCAGCAGGGTGGCCTCCCTCCCAAGGATGGGTCGCCCTTGTCACAGCCCACTGACCAGGTTCTGTGTAGATAGCTCAGACAGGCTGGCCTCTTCCAGGGCTGGCCCAGGCAGGCCTGCCCGGAGCCAGGACTGACATGTGCTGGGCTCTAGGTGCCTGCCATGACAGGCCCAGGGCTCTGAGCCTCCTCCCGTGGCCCCAGCTGCCCTGGACAGAGGGATGGAGGCAAGGTTTCTGGGCTTCGCAGAGACTGAGCTCTGACCCTCCAAGGTTGCAAATGTGGGCTTTTCACAGGAAGCCCAGTGGGAAGCTCCCCGCTCCAGGGCCTGGAGAACTGTCTCAGAGAGATACCTCTGCTCAGGCCACAGTCAGCCTCGTCCTGGTCCTCGGCAGGGGACAGGGCGCCCCAGAGGGGGGGGCCCAAGAACTGGACGGCAGACAAGGAAGGTAAAGCATGGCTGCCCTGGCGTGGGTGTTGAGGAGCAGGGGAGGGTGACTGTCACGCAGCCAGCCCCGGCCCTGCCCCCCCACGCAGCTGGCGGGGCTCCAGCCAGCCCTGAGAGGAGAAGATGCCCTGGAAATGGCCTGGGCAGAGGCCTTGTGAGGCCAGGAAGCCGGACAGTGCTGCCAGCCTCTCCATAGTGGGTGGAGTCCGGGCAGGGTACCCAGGGCTGCATCAGGGCCGGGGCTGGGGCCAGGGCTGGAGCCAGGGCTGGAGCCGGGGCTGGGGCTGGGGCTAGGGCCGGGGCCAGGACTGGGACCCGCCAAGGAGACAGATTGCAAGTCCCACCTCCTGCTGCTCCGAGTCCAGGCCTGAGCCTGGGCCTTGGCAACAGAGCATCTCTCGATCCTGGCTGTGTCGGGCCCTCATGCCTTGGTGTCCAGCACATTCGCTGAGCTGTGGGGCCCCCAGGAGTCCAGGTGCTGGGTCTGGGGATAAAGAGGTTCTGGAAGATCTGGGCGGCTCCTGGGAACATCTGTAGGCCTGGCATGTGTCCCACAGCTGGTGCTCATGTGGCCCAAGAAGCCAGCAGTGGCAGAAGCTATGCTCTGTCCGGTGACTTCCTCGCCTCAGTGCTCCACGGGGCTGACAGGCCTCTTCCCGTTGAAACAGGACTGAGAGGCGAGGCCGGGGAGCCAGTTCATCTGGGACAGAGTCAGGGGGAAGCAGCCACCAGCAGCTTCCAGCTGGCCAGCCCCCAGGTGCTTACCTCCAGCGGTGTCCCCGTCTGCTACCAGCGAGGGCTCAAAGACCACGGGGCTGCCCGGCCGGGGCCATGGAGGGGGCTCCAAGACGGTGAGCTGCCAACAGCCCTGGTGTTTTCCCGGCATGTCTTCCCTCCCAGTAAAATCCTCCCCTCTCCTCTTCTCCTTCTGTCCCCGCCAGGGCCCGGGCCGCGTGCTGGAGCGCGTGCATTTCCCACACCGCTGCTGCCGCGCTCCGACGTGTGCCTGAAGAAACCCGTAAGCCGGCCCGCTGGACGGAGGGGGTGGTTTCCAGCGGCCGTGGGGTTTCTCCAGGAGATGACTGGTGGCTTCCCTGATTGTAGTTGTTGCCTGCGGTCCCGGGTGGGCGGGGGACCCCTGCTATGTCCACCGCTCGTTTGTCCTGACAGCGCTGCTCCTTCCCAGCCCGGCTGGAGTGGCTGGCAGGGTCTGGCTCATTTGGATAAATGTGGTATTTCTAAATATTCCCAGCAGAGGAGCGCTGGCTCTGGGGTCTTCCCGTGGACAGGCCTGTCTCCGCTCTCGGACCGCTGCTGCTGAGTGAAGCAAGGAGGGGGCGGCCTGGCTCTCATACCCGGGGCCCGTCTGCGGCCAGACCGCCGGGGCTGGTGCCAGGGACTTGGGACTTCAGGAAAGCTGCCCGCTGCCTTCGCTCGCCCGTACCTTCCGTGGCCAGAGCGGGAGCTCTACAGGGTCTCCCAGAGCTAGAGGGGCCTCCTGCCTGTCATCTGGCCGATGGACTGAATGTTAATTCTGTTGCCGTTTGCCCAGGTGCCGCCCCAAAGCCCTCCCCGCTCCGCTGTCTGGAGAACTCTCTGAAGGGGATCTTGCCTGGGAGGCCCTTGCGCTTCGACTGTTTGGCGGGTCCCAGCCCCAGCCCCGGCTCCAGCTCGAGCTCCAGCTTCAGCAGCTCAGAAGGAGATGAGCTCTGGCAGCTGCTCCCACAGGGTGAGCCGTCCCACCCCTGTGTTGCCAGAGAGGGACCGCCCGGCTGCAAGGCTCCTGGCCCCCTGTCCCTGGGCCCAGGCGGCACCCGCACTGGCAGTGGCCCTGGTGAAGGCCCAGGGAGAGCGGAGCCCGGGGACCCCTTCCGGCTCCGTACGGGTGAGCCCAGGGGCTCTTGGGAGGGGGCCTGGATTCTCTCCTGGCCTGACTCTTGCCGGAACTCTCTGCTTTTGTCGCGCTTGAGTTCCTGCAAGCTGAGCCTCATTTGACAGAGAGGGTGGGGCGGGGCGTAGGGCCCCACGATGGTTGAGCAAGTTGTGTTGAGTGAGGAAGCCGGCAACGAACCTAACACGAATACATTGTCGCTATAACATGTGCACGCCATATGCGCTGATACCGTCTGTCCACGCGTGTCCCCGTCCCCGTCCGAGGGGACGCTCTCAGCGAGGGAAGCCCGAGGCACTCTCCCAGCCCATGTGACTTGTGGGGAGCCCTGTGGACATTTACCCCACTGGGGCTAGTCCTGTGGTTCTTACTATCATAGGACGTGTGTTGGCAAAAGCTGTCAGGGGACTTGGAGGAACCAGATTTATTACACCCAGCCCCTGCGGGGCACGTGGTGCCAGGTCAGGAGGCACAGCAAGAGCCATGCACACGCCCAGGACTCTGCCTTTCTTAGGCCCCAGAGTGGGGTGTCTGGGTTTGGCGGGTTCACCCTTTACTGGGGAATTTAAAGCATCCAAGTGGGAGTTAGGGCACGCAGAGAGAGAAGTGGGGTTTTGAGTGGCCGGTTCTCTAAATCTTCTTGATGCTGGGCCTTCTGGACGGGGGCATCCGTGGCTTGGGCAAGCCAGCCTGGCTCCTTGTCTGGTGGCTTTGCTCGTGGCTGTGCCGGGCCTCCGACAGTACGTTTAGCCGAGATGGATGTCTTCGGAGTGGACGGCACGGCGAGCAGAAACTTTAAGTCGGGTGTGTGTGTGTGTGTGTGTGTTGGTAGTAATATAAATTGTCCAAATTTGATGATAAACAAAAACTGTTCACAGTGAGATTCTCCCACGTGGGAGAACTTAGAGGTTGTCCTGTCAAGAAATGCTGCCTGCTCCCCTGGGCAGCTTCGCTCCTCAGTCCAGGCCTGACCTGGTGTTTCCCCCCGCAGGAAAAGCAGAAGAGAAGACAGGGGGCAGGTTCCAGTTGCCCTGGAGAGACGTGTCCTCGGAAACCCCGGGCCGACCTGCCCCCCCGGGCAGTGCTGGAGGAGGTAGGGGTGCGGTGAACAGTTGGGAAGGGAGTTCTCCGCCAACGCAGGCCCGCGGCTCCACGCAGTCCTTGGCCCCAGCACGGGCTGGGCCACACCATGTTCCTCACGTGGGACACGGCAGGGTGGGCTGGGCACAGGCCAGTTCCCCATGGCCCATGGGGTGCCCCCAGTGTGTGCCTAGAGGAGCCTCACCAGGTTGGGGCCTGCAGATCACGGCCCTCACCGTCTGGTCCCTCCGGCGTTCACCTCGTGGGAGAGCTAGAGATGTCACTTCTGGCTGCAGAGGATTCCAGAACTAATCCAGTCCACCCACATCACACGTGCCCCGGCGAGCCGTTCAGCCGGGGTTGGCCTCCCCGACAGGCCAAGCGCGGCTGTCCTGCACCCCATTTCACCAGTGTTTGAAAGTTGAAAGTTCCATTTTTTAGGCCGTGTTCAAATATCCGCGTTTCGGAAGGGGTATCCACACCCCAGGTGGTCTGTGCTCTTTCCGCAGGGGCCGCTGGGAACCCCGGCCCTGCCGCTCAGCCTGAGAAAAGGGCTGGCCCGGGGCCCTGCCAGCCTCTTGGATCAGTCCCTGGGCCCCTGGCCTGGAAGCCCAGGGTCGGTGAAGAATCCGGGGCTCTGGGGCCTGGAAACGGAAGACCCAGTGTTGCAGGTGAACTGGTGGCTTCCCTGTCTCCTCAGGTCATCAGGGGCCCTTGGGCACAGGGTAGGCAGGGGGTCAGCGTCTGCTGTGGTCTCCCGCCTGCCCTCCCTGCTGCTTAGCTCCTTCCCGCGGGGCAGGCGGTCCAGAAGCGGGGGGCAGCTTGTGCCCAGCGGCCTCCCAGCTCGTTCAGGTCAGAGGCACGAGGGCTCTCACCTCGAGGCCCTGGTGGTTATTTTGTTCACTGTTTCTTCACAGAAATAGCTGGCTTTTTCCTGAAAGTACTTTCTAGAGACAAGCCTACTGGTGTAGATCATACCCAGAATCAGAGTCTGGGGTTTGATGAGACTTTCCAGGGAGATGAGGAAACGGGTCCTGTAGTGCTGAATGACCTGGCCGAGGGCATCTGGAGAGATGGGGTCAGCATCACACCTGGCCCCGGGGAAGCCCTTTCCTGTACCTGGCAGGGGCATGTGGAGGGCGCGCGTGGGGCTCGGTCTCCTGGCTCACCGGGGGACCTGTGCCGGGACCCTCGCCCCAGTAGCTGGGGTGGGGGGGCTCCGACGCCAGCTCCCCACTTCTGCGACTCTGGAGGCGCAGCCATTTTACCGAGGGTGCTGAGCCAGCCCCAGGTCGCCGGCCCCGTTGCCTCTCCCTTCGGGGAGAAGTGTGCCTGCTGCACTGCCGTCATCCTAGCCCTTAGCATGGGATCCTTCCCGAAGAAGCCAGCCGGCCAGGCAGCATTCCAGCCCGCAGGGTCAGGGTTAGGTTGTCCATGGGTTCTCCACAAGTGAGGGCATTCTCCCCTTCCTTCTGGCTGGAGCCCAGGTGCTGAAGAGGGGACAGAGCTGGGCTGGGGTGCAGAGAAGTGAGGGAAGGCAGGTGGGCCCCACCGGTCCAGGGAGGTAAGTGCACTTTCCTGTGAGGTTTGCCTGGGGTGGAGACCCGTTCCAAAGGTCCTTAGGGGAAAGGATTAGGTGATTTTTGTAAAAATAATTTAAGGTCTAAAATCCTGTGCGTCTGACCTCAGAATAGGGCGGGTAGAGGTCAGGACGGATGTGCTGTGCTGGTGAGCGCAGCACTGGGCACTGATGCTGCTTCTGGTCACCCCACGGGAAGCCACCCTGCCCCGGGCTGCTCTGGCCCTCCTGGGTCCCTTTCCCAGATACTTTCCATGGCCTTGGCCTCTTGCTGTCCTCTGAGCTTTCTCCAGACCCTGCTCTCTGACGTGGTAGGGCAGGGTTAGGTGGTCTGCGATGCCCTTCGCCCTGAAAGGCAGTCCTTTTCCTAGACGGTGGGAAGGCCACTCGCTGTTCCGGGAAAGCTCGAGACCCAGTCTGGGGTTTATCCTGTCCATGAATGTGGGGAGCAGCTGGGAGGGCTGCTGCCTTTGATGCCCGAGGCACTGGCATCCATGTCCTCAAGCCTGAGCCACTTCCGTCCCATCTAAAGCCAGGCCTGAGTGGCTGGGGAGGATGCTGAAGGGCCCCCGTCAGGGGAGAGAAAGGTTCTGACAGCCCATGAATTCTGACCCCATGTCCCTGCTTTGGTTTCAGCGGGGACCCACGGGAAGCCACTTCCCAGAGGCCTGCAAGAGCCGCCCGCTGCGGCTGCTGTCCGGCCGGCTTTGCCGCAGGTGCCCCCACCGCCGTGCCCCTGTGGAAGCTGTCTGCAGCCCGAGCTCCGCAGCCTGGGCGCCGCCCTCTCTGAGAAGCTGGATCAGCTCGCTGCGGCCCTGGCAGGCCTGTCTCAGGAAGTAGCCACCATGAGGACCCAGGTGGATCGGCTGGGGAGGCGCCCTCGGGGCCTTGGGCCCAGGTGCCAGGCTTCCTGGCCGTGGGCCCCCTCCCGGGGCTCTCGCTGGGCTAATGGCCCTGCGCACAGACACCTGCCCTACTGGAGACAGAAGGGCCCCACCAGGCCGAAACCAAAGATCCTGCGTGCTCAGGCGGAAGGCGGCAGGGCTGGTGACACCTCAGGCCTTTCCTGCCGAAGGTTCCGCCCGGCATCCCAGCTGCCTCCAGACGCCCCCACGGCAGAGCCTTCTGGACCCAGTTCCAGCCCTTCCCAGCAGCCGCTCTCCTCAGCACGCAGCTGCCGCGCCGTGGTGCCTCTGCGTGCCTCCCTTGGACACTCGGGGGGTCCCCAGAGTCCCTCCACCCCTACAGTGCCTACTGCCGCCTTGTCCCCACAGATGGGTCTGCAAGCAGAGTCGAGGCAGAGTCGCTGTTCGCGGCTGCGGTGCCACCAGGGGCCCGGAGGCGGCCCAAGGATCCAAACAGCCTGATGGCGGGGGTCCAGAGAGCGCTTGAGGAGCAGCTGTGGGGTGGGGAACACAGGGCCCCGAGGTGGGGCGCCCCTAACCACCTTCTTCATCAGCTCAGTCCTGCTGAAGCTGTCCAGAGCCTGGCCACTTCTCCTAGGGGCTGTCCCACGCCCTCACCCTGCTCCGGCCGAACCTTCCCTGCTTCTGGGCCCTGAAGGTGTTGGGAGTTCCACCATTGGCCTGAGCACCCCTGACTTTGTGCCGCTGTTTGCTCAGGGAGGCCACTGTTTGGGGCGCATTTCTCAGCCACGCCTTGGCCTTCTTGGCTCAGGTTCATTCAGGTACTCCGTCCCTGTCTTGTCCCTCCCACTGGGACGGCCCTAGCCGGCCGGGGTCTGGTGGGCCCACAAGCACATGCACACCACACTTGCCTGGCCACTGCGTCATCCACAGAGGGACCACAACCGCCCCACTTCCTAGCATCCGCCCTCCCTGATCTCAGCCCGGAGGAGAGCTTGGCCCTTGTTGTCCTGGTAAATCGGGGGCCTGGGTTTCATTTGGAGAGAACTCTGCCTCGTGGCCCAAGCTGGATTTGCCTGTGTGGAGTCAGTCTAGTGTGAGAGGAGTGGGGTGCGGAGATAAAGGCCCTGGGCTCCTAGGATGGGGCTGCCCGTGGTTCTCTTCCCAGGACAAGTACCTGGTCGGCTCCGCTGCCTGCCTCTCCACACCCTCGGGCGAATTCAGCCAACTCCCAGAAGGCTGGAGAGATCAGCTGCTGAACAGAATTTCCTGATGAGTCCTTGGAAGAGCCCCGAACATCATACCGTGACCACAGACCACAGCCCAGTCAGTGTGAACAGCAGACACTCACTCTCTCAGCCTGGAGGCCAGAGTCCAGGGTCAGGGGGGTGGCCAGGCCTGTTCTACTGACGCAGTGAGAGAGACTGTGCCCCGGGGCTCCCTCCTGGCTTCTCACTGGTCATCTTCATGTCCACATGGCTTCTCTGTGTCTGCGTGCGTCCAGATTCCCCCTTTGTGTAGGACAGCAGCCATGTCGGACTGGGCCCACCCCAGTGCCCTCACTGTGACTCGATCACCTCTTTAAAACTCTGTCCCCAAATAAGGTCACATTCTTAGGTACTGAAGTTAGGACTTCAACATGAATTTGGGGGACACATTTCAAACCGTAACACGTGTAAGGGGCTGGTTAGCTTTGTTGACTTCATCTTGGGAGACGAGGGCTTGACTAAGGGGTCTCCAGACCAGAAGGGCCTGCTGTGCACCCCTGCCCCTCGCAGGTGGCACTCAGTGGTATACTGGGAGTGCTGTCTGTGGCTTACCTGCCTCGTGTCTGTCCCCAGGGTCAGATCTCTTCCCCCAACCTTATGTTCCCACTTTCGTCCTTATTGGATGTGAGGAATCTTCAGGAACTGTCTGTGCGCGCATTTCCTAGGAGGAGCTGCCTGGCAGGCTCTGCCATCAGGGAACATGGGTGCCTGAGCTGAGACCCAGGCCAACTCGGGGCCCAAAAGGGGCTGTAGCCTTGTGGCTGCTGTGCTTGCTCAGGGCCGAGGGACACGCGGCTGGCTGCTGAGGCGGGAGGGAGGGGAGAGGGGCTGGGCTGACAGCCCGTCACTGAGCAGGTGATTGCAATGTATTCAGGACTGAGTAAGTCCCAGGAGGACTGTCTCAGAAGCTCATGTCCAGGAGATCACATCATTGGATGTTTAGGCCGCCTCTTCCCAGGTAGCCATACTTGATAAGAGAGTAAGGAGCAGAAAACTTACAGACTTTCTACTCAGAGACCTCAGGAAGATGAGTCTGTTCCTTTCTTCAGGCTTCTGTGAGCGAGGCTGGGCACGTTTCAGAGCCCATGAAGGGGACGGACAGGGCTGGGGGGAGGGGGTGGAGAGTGCGGTCAGGATGACGAGGGTTGTGGGTGCCCCTGCTCAGCCCTCCCTTGGTCCTGCCCGCTGGCCTCCTATCCCTTCTCCCCTTCTCAGTAGTGGTCACAGAGGGGTCAGCACCTACCTTGGGCATTTTAGGGTTTTGTTTGGTGGACTTCATAAGTATCAGGCATCACGCAGACCCTGTAGCAGGCGTGAAGGAACAGATGAGCTCAGAGGGCATAGGTGACCTTGAAGTTGCACAGCTTGTCCTTGGCGGAGCTCGCAGGAGCACTGCACCCCTGGTGGTGCTTGGCAGCGGGGCACATGCCCTCACCTGCCAGGGAACCCTCCTTCCGGCCTTCATCTCTGCTGCAGACAAGGATGCTGGGGGCCAGCCTAGGCTCTGGTCCAGATCCACCTCGAAGCTCAAGTCTTTTTTTTTTTTTTTTTTTTTTAAGAATGTGGAAAACAAGTAATAAAATGAATGTTAAGAAGCTTCCCGCTCTGTGTGTTTGCATCACAGGCCTACTGCCGCATGAGCACAAAACCCTTTCATGGTTGGTAGCTGGAAAATGTAGACTTGCTAATTTGGTGGAAAATCTGTGCCGTTTAGTCCATGTGCATCTCCGTCACCTGCTTCGCGAGGAAATGTGGTCTTCGGTGAGAGGAACAGAGGGGCCTCTTTGAACTCGGGAATTCCAGGGGCCCAGGGAGCAGGCTTGTGGGGAGAGAAGAGAAGGTCTAGCTCTGCGTGTGCCCATTGTGGGCATTAGGCTGATGGCCCCGGGCTCACCTGGATACAAACCTTCCCCACCCCAAGCTCGCTTCAGGGAGTTCGCCTTCCGCTGCCTGAGGCAGGAAAGTGAGAAGGGGCTTAACTGCTGGAGTCTGAGCAGGCTCCCCACCGCCTCCAGGCTGGCAGAGGGGTCTAGTGGGAGGGGGGCTGCTGTGGGGTGGGTGGGTGTGTGACTGCTGTTGGCTGCTCGATGTGTCCCCTGATGTCGCCACTCCCTCCTGGAGGAGCTTGGTACACTGGCAGGCTAGACTTCACCTTTTTTTTTTTTTTTTAGATTTTATTTATTTATTTGCCATAGATCACAAGTAGGCAGAGCAGCAGGCAGAGAGAGGGGGAAGCAGGCTCCCCACCGAGCAGAGAGTGGGATGTGGGGCTCCATCCCAGGACCCTGGGATCATGACCTGAGCCAAAGGCAGAGGCTTTAACCCACTGAGCCACCCAAGCACCCCTTCACTCCACCTTTTTGTGTGTTTCTGTTTCAGATGTGGCTTCTGTAAAGAGCCCACAGTGCGATTTTATTTTTTAATCCAGCTGGTCAAATTCTGTTCTTTTTTTAGTGCTCTTACTCCATTTATGTGTAATTATGATAGATTTAGATTTTAATATACAGTCTTATTTTGTGCTTACGTTTGTCTCACTTGTTCTGGGTTTTTTCTCCTCCTGCCTTCTTTTTTTTTTTTTTTTTAAGATTTTATGTATTTTTTTTGAGAGAGTGAGCAAGGGAGGAGCAGAGGGAAGACGAGCAGATGCCCTCCCGAGTGCAGAGCCCGATGCAGGGCTCTATCCCACGACTCCAAGCTCATGACCAGAGCCAGCATTGAACCAGATGCTTAACTGACGGAGCCACCCAGGTGCCCCTCCTGCCTTCTTTTTAATTAACAGTGTTGTGGATATTGTCTGTATTTAATAATTTTGTCTTCCTTCTATTAGCCTCAACATTTAAAGAACTAGGAGGAAAAACATCCAAATTTACAGTCACATTTGGAAATTTTTAGCATGTCTTTTTTCAGAAATTGATAGAACAAAGCAGGAAAGATACAGATTTGAACAAGCCAACTAATAAACTTGGCTTGATGGATGAGTGTATAGAACACTGAGCTGTAGGACCACAGGAGGCCATCCTGTGTGTTTCCGGCTCCTGCGGCCGCCTTGCTGGGGTGTGGTGCGGGGCAGCTCCCCCAGTGAGTCCCCAGAGGGCACGGAACCGAGTCCTAGTCAGTGGCCTGGCATTCCAAGCTTTCCATAAGTGGCCACCGCTAGCAGGACACTTGCCACCCTGCGATCGCCCACGGACTTCTCTTCCAGCTGGGCTGGCTTCTGGCCGCTCCCTGGGCGAGCTGAGCCCATGCAGGGGCCTTGGTGCTCCCTGTCAGCAGTACCCCTCCTCGATGGTCTTGCTTTTACTAAGTTCACTTTACTAGCAAAGTCCAAAGTGGGTGCCTCCACTGAGATGCCTGCCCTCCGAAGGGATAAGTCACAACAGGGATGACTGGTACTCAGTAAGCACTCCCTGCGTCCAGGGATGGTGCCAAGGGCTTGCAAGGTATTAAATCCTCAAAGCAATCTTTTTTTTTTTTTTAAGATTTTATTTATTTATTTGACACAGAGAGATCACAAGTAGGCAGAGAGACAGGCAGAGAGTGGGAAGCAGGCTCCCCGCCAAGCAGAGAGCCCGATGCGGGGCTCGATCCCAGGACCCTGGGATCATGACCTGAGCCGAAGGCAGAGGCTTAACCCACTGAGCCACCCAGGCGCCCCTAAATCCTCAGAGCAGTCTTAAAAAGTAAAGCTTGTTATCCCCATCTTATGGGTTCAAGCACTGAGCTTCGGAGGTACTGAGTTCAATAGTTTGTCCTAAATCACAAATCTCAGGCAGTGAGCACCGACTGGGCCTGTCATGGCTGCTGCTCTCTGCTGCCCCTGGCGTTGGTGTGTTCTTGGTGTTTCCCTGGGACCCCGTGGGCTCCCACATGGTAGGATTCTTTCACCAAACGATGTTCCAGGCAACTGAGGCCCATCACTTATGTAGACGTCTTTCTACTGTTTGATGTTTGCCTTGCGGTGAACAGCTTTGTGCTCGTGCCTTTTCCCCCCTGTTTTCAAATCTCCAGACAACAGGACCCCTGAATGTGCATCTTAGGGATCTGGACGGGGAAAGTCTGCTGTTTCTAAACATGTCATTTCTTTGGCATTAACAGTAGCTAGCTGTATCAGTTTTACAAATGTATATCACGGAGTGGAACTGATATTTCGCCCTTTAATTTCAACCCTGCAGAAAATGTGAAAGACTAGTCCAGTAGACGTCCGCACACCCTTCACCCGGAATTTACCAGATGGTAGTATTTAGCCACAGCTGCGTTTTCTGTCTCTCTCAGCCTCTAGCTCTCCCTTTCTCTTTCTGTATATACGTAGATTGTTTTTCCTTTTTTGCTGAATCATTCGTAGGTATATTTCAGACATCGGGGTATTTCACTACAAAATATTCCATCATATATATTTTAGAGGGACAGTGTCGAACATAGTCGTACATAGTCCTACTACTGCTGACACCCTGCAAGAAACTGAGTATCAATATAATAATCATCGCTGCACAGGGGCACGTCGGTTAAGCATCCAGCCCGATTTCGGCTCAGGTCCTGATCTTAGGGTGGTGAGATCAAGCCCCATGTCAGGCTCCGTGCTCAGATGTTCTCTCTCCTTCTACCTCTCCTTCCTCCACGTACATTCTCCCTCTAAAATAAATAGTTAAATCTTAAAAAAAAAAAGATCACTGCACAATGCATAGTCTATATTTAGATTTCTTAATTGAAATTGAAATTCTCCAGCATCAGTTCTTCGATTGTCCCCAGAATGATTTTACAGGGCTTTTTTTGTCCATAATTCAACTAAGAATCATGCATTGCATTTGATTGCCATGTCTCTTTTGTCTCTTTGAATCCAGAATTTTTCCTTACTCTTTTTTCTTCCATGATATTAACATTTTTTTAATCTCTGTCTATCTCTGATAGACAGAGAGACCTTAAGCAAGGGGGGAGTGGCAGAGGGAGAGGGAGAAGCAGGCATGGGGAGCCCGATGTGGAGCTTGATCCCAGGACCCCGGGATCCTGACCCAAGCTGAAGGCAGATGCTCAACTGACCGAGCCACCCGGGCACCCCAACGCTGACATTTCTTAATAGGTCAGAGAATTAGCCTTGCACAATGTCCCATTACCTGGATTTGCCTGTTTCCTCATTATTGGATTCAGGTTCAACATTTTGAGTGAGTCTATGACAGAGGTGAGATTGAGCGCTTCTCCCCTTTTTTTATTTATTTGACAGAGATCACAAGTAGGCAGAGAGGCAGGCAGAGAGAGGGGGAAGCAGGCTCCCCGCTGAGCAGAGAGCCCAATGCGGGGCTCGATCCCAGGACCCTGGGATCATGACCTGAGCTGAAGGCAGAGCCTTAACCCACTGAGCCACCCAGGCGCCCCCTCTGAGCACTTTCTATTCAAGTCGGGGAATCTAGTGTTTATTCAGAGTAGTCTTCGAGGGAGGACACCGTAGGGCAGGTGAGGAACCAGGTTTAAAGAGAGAAGTTGGGGGTGCCTGAGGGGCTCAGTCGGTCGAGCATCTGACTCTTGGTGGCATCTTGGGTCGTGATCTCAGGGTCATGAGATGTGGCCCTGCAATGGGTTCAGAGGGGAGTCTGCTGGGGCTTCTCTCTCTCTGCCCCTCCCCCAAGAAATAAAAAATAAAGCCTAAAAAGGCCTGTTTGGTCTGAATCATGCCCCCCGCCCCTGCCCACTACCAATTCACATGTTGAAGGAAGCCCTACAGCCCAGTGTGACTGGATTTGGACTAAGTAATGAGGGTCACAGGAGGTCATGATCATGGGCCTGGTCCAACGGGATTCGTGCCCTTATTAAAAAAAAAAGAGGCCCCAGAGAACTTGCTCCCTCTGTGAGAAGGGAGAGAGGCCTCACAGGAACCCAGCCAGCCTAAGCCTTGATCTTGGACTCCCAGACTGTGAGAAGTAAATGCCTGTCTGAGCGCCCGTCGGCGGTGTTCTGCCTGGCAGCCCAGGCCGACGAAGAGGAGGCCGGCCCGGCTTACCCCGCCCCCTGACTCTCATGCCCACCGTGCAACTGCAAAAGGGATGTTTTAGACAATTTTTTAAAATATTTTATTTATTTTTGAGAGAGAGAGAGGGAGAAGCAGACCCCCAGCTGAGCAGAGAGCCCAATGCGGGACTCAATCCCAGGACCCTGAGATCATGACCCGAGCTGAAGGCAGAGGCTCACCCAACTGAGTCACCCAGGTGCCCTGTTTTGGACAAATTAACAGGACTCTGCAGTGGAAGATGGGACTCCGTGTTGCACAGCATCTCAGAGAGCATTTGTCTGCGGTTCTCAAGCCTGACTACGCCTGGGGATAAGGGAGGCAGCTCTGGTGCAGTGCGCAGCTGGCCTACACTCCCTATTGATGGACGTCAGCAGTTCTGGGACAGGCCCCAGGAGTGGGTGCCTTCTCCCCACCCTCCTCACCCGGAGGTCCTCTTGCCGGGAGCTGAGTCCTCAGCTTTCTGGGGCTCCCGGGGAAGGGGAGGCCGGTCTCTGAGCTAGCTGACTCACAGCCCTCCAAATGCTATTGCCTATGACATACACAGTTTTAAAAAGGTCTGAGGCTCCCAGGTGGTTAAGTGTCTGACAGTTGATCTTGGCTCAGGTCTTGATCTCAGGGTTGTGAGTTCAAGACCTGTGTCGGGAGTGGAACCTGCTTTAAAAAAAAAAAAGTAGGTTTGCTGTGGGAATTAGACTTTTTGTCATCGCTACTATGTGAGAGAGAGATGCAGCCTCATCAGAGAGAAACATCCATGGTGTTGAAGTACTTCCACTGCATGTGAACTTGAACTTTGGGCTGTGCGTCCTGCCTTCACATGGCCCCTGCGTGAACCACATCCCACCTGTTCATGGACCACTTTTCTCCTCAAATCCGCCCACTCCTCTTTAGTGCTATTTCCTGATTCTCTCATTACCATGGCCCTTCACTTTGGGCCTCTCCACCTCTGCGGTGACCCCTGTTTATAGAGCCATCTCAGGAAGGGGAAGAGAATGTTCTGGAACACTCATGTAGGAGGCTTTCCCCCTGTGAGTTAGCGTTTAGACAGATGACAAAAAACCCATGTCCAGAATACCAAACAAACCAGCCAGTGAGGACCCGTCCCCCTCCCCAGTCCTAGACTAGCTGGGGCCATGCCCTTCTGCACTTACCAACTCTCTCTCTCTCTAACTTTCTCAGGTGCCGTGGTCATACTGCATCTTCTTTTCCCAGACCCCAACCCGTGTAAAACCCAGACCCCTAGCCCCAGAGGGTCTCCATTTTAGATTAAGAAATTTTGAGTTTAGAACTTCAGCATTTATCTCAGAACCACTAAACTGACCACGGAGGACAGACTCGCAGGTGCCCCCATGATCCCACCTCTTGGTGTTTAGTCCTTGGTATGATCCCCTCCTCTGAATGTGGGCAGGAACCTGTAACTTGGCCTTTGACCATTGGAATATGACGCAGGTGACAGATGCCACTGCCACGGTCACATGAGGTTTTACAAGACTCTGCCTTATCAGTGGACACTCTTGGCTGGTGTGATGAAGTAAGCACCATGTTGAGAAGCCCACAAGAACATAGCCACCTTCAGAAGATCTGCAGGCGACCTCGGGTCTGGGGGGGCTTCCGACCGACACCCAGCACAGGAAACGCATCTGCCAGGCTGTGGGAGTCCGGACCAGATCCCTCCCAGCTGAGCCTCAGATGAGAAAGCATCTGGGCTGACACCCTGATTAGACCCTGGGGACCCTGAGCAGAGGACCCGGCTGGGCTGTGCCTGGTTTCTGACCCACAGACACCGTCAGATAATGTGTGTTTTCTCCAGCCACTGACCACGGGGGTATCGGTCATGCAGCAACAGATCAGAAATATACACAGGCCCACACCACCTTCTTTCCATTCATGAACCTTCATTCCAACAATTTAAAAACTGTCATTACAAAAGATCTGGGAAAAGCAAGAGTATGAAGAAGACATACAAATAGCCCACAATATCTCACGCTTTGTAAGTGCTGACCATGTGGCAGGCACCGAGGACCCCGATTAAGACCATGTGATCTCGTCCCCTGTGACAGCTGATCAGAGTGGGGGAGTCGGGGTAAACGTGATCTTCCAATTCTAGGAATTTGGAACTGAGGTGGTCACTTGACTGACCACCCTGGTAACAGGGGAACGTGGAAGCCGTGGGAGGCCATGTTCACCATGCCACAGGAGTAAAGAGGCAGGAAAGTTGGTCTGTGGAGAAGAGGAAATGAACAGATGCAGAGAGACAGGGATGAGAGAGCCATCTGTCCGGTGCGTCACCTTGGCAGAAAGCGGCTGTCCTGAGGGTGCACTGCCCTCGCTGGGAAACAGTGCAGACCGATGGTGTCTCTGCGGGGAGCCAGTGACTTGGAGGAGCTCAGCGAGCACCTGTGAGAGGAAAAGTCAGGATTGCAGCAGCCTCCTGGCCCTCAGAGGACACTGTGCCATGACACCACCCCCAGCCTAAAGAGAACTTTCCTCCTCCCTTCTACACTGCCATCCCCCTGTGGGGCCAAGGGAGGCTTGGAGAGTGAGGAGGAGGAGGAGGGAAGGTCAAGGTGGAGAGAACTTGAGACCTGGGGAAGCCTCCCATGGAAGGAAATGAATGAAAGTGTATATAGCAGGTTATGTAAGTAACCAGTTAAAGGAAGACCAACCTGCCACTTGGACAAATTGCAAGGCAGGAACAGCTGAAGACCAGACCAGAGAGAAGATATCGAAAGTCCAGGTGACCACAAGCCTGGACCTGTGTGGATGGCCAGTGAGGACCTGGTGCCACAGGGGGACCGTGCATCAGGCAGTACAAAGATGCTATGGCGGTGAGGCCCATTGTTCTGGAAGAAAGGATCCCCACAGCCCAGCCTACTCGGAGAGAGTCAGCCTCACCCTCCACAACCACACCATTCCTGGGAGGAAGCCATGGCACCATGGTGGTCTCCGAGGGCCCTCTGAGTGCCCTCCATGGAAACCTTGGGCTGAGCAATCCCAGTGAGAGAAAGGGGGCTCTGAGCTAGGCAGGAACTGCCTCGCTGGGCTGGAGGCGAGCCCAGGGTCTGGCTTCTGGAGAGCCCGAAGTAGAATCCAATTTGCCTGCTCTTAATGATGTTACATAATGACGTTACGTAAGCCCATGACATAAATCCGTGTCCTGGTGTCGACCAAGAATGTCCCTAAGGCTGACCTAAGCCCGGCCTTCCGCTCTGGCCTCTGTCGGGGAGTTGGGAAAATCTGTTTCCTAAAAGCTTTCCCTGACAGCAGCCCCTCTTCTGGAAGAGCCCGGGTGCGCCCTTCTCCCCAGCTGCTGCTTCTCGACTCCTACAGCCACTGCGCGCACCAGCCTTTCCCCAGACCAAAGCTCTCAGGAGAAGACAGGATGTCACCTGTTCATGACAGAGGGGTCCCCTTTGTGAAGTATAAGACTTGTCTCTGGTTAAAGAAATTCCAAGGATCAATAGGGAGTGAAGAGTCGTTTCTCCCACCCCGGGCGGGGGGTTGTCTCCCTTCCAGGCCCTCGGAATTTCTTTCCTCCCAGACAGCAGCTGCCGTGCTGTGGGCACAGGCCAGGTTCTGCCTCAACACCAAGGAAGGGTATTATTACTATTATTATTACTATTACTGTTAAAGATTTTATTTATTTGACAGAAAAGAGTGAGCACAAGTAGGGGGGAACAGCAGGCAGAGAGAAAGGGAGAAGCAGACTCCCTGCTGAGCCTGGAGCCTGATGCGGGGCTCGATCCCAGGACTCTGGGCTCATGACCTGAGCCGAAGGCAGATGCTTCAACAACTGAGCCACCCAGGCACCCCCCCCACAAGGAGGGTTCTGGAGTAATGAGGTGCAGAAAGAATTTCCACTGTTGAAACCTAACCTGTCCTCTGACCTCACTGTCCCACCCTGTCCTGCCCTGCTTCAGTCTGCCCATACTGTCCCCCAGGATGCTGGCTGGGAGCGCCCCCACCCCAGTTCCACCATCTGTCCAAACCATCCCTGCAGCCCCTCTTCAAACTCGCTCACCCCTCGAGGGAAGCCTCAGCCCTGTGTGACTCCTCCACGCTCTATCTCTTCACAAATAAGCCCTAGTGTGGGCAGGTTCTCGCGTGTGTGCATGCGCAGGCACACACACACACACACACACACACACACACACACACACACACATGAGTGGTTTACAGAAACACTAGACAAAACAGTCATGTTTGGGGCCGCCTGGGTGGCTCAGTGGGTTAAAGCCTCTGCCTTTGGCTCAGGTCATGATCCCAGGGTCCTTGGATCGAGCCCCACATTGGACTCTCTGCTCAGCAGGGAACCTGTTTTCCCCTTTCTCTCTCTGCCTGCCTCTTTGCCTACTTGTGATCTCTGTCAAATAAATAAATAAAAATCTTAAAACAAACAAACAAACAAAAGCCAGTCATGTTTGATGGAAGATTGTTCTCTGTTACTCCTGTAGTCACCTAAAAGTCAGCTGTGCTTTTTTGTTTATGGTCGTCAAAGCTATTCCACTGTTAGAGAAGTAAAAAAATATATAAATTTAAAAACCACTTGTAAAATAAAAGAACACAAAGCAAAATTTTTATATTTTGAATTTTTGAATGTCGTGATGCATCTCCAAAAACCTCCAGCTCATCGACGTGCAAGTGCAAGAGCTTGGAGGAGTGCAAGCTGCAGAGGGCCCAGGTCCGCCACGCCGCGTTGGATCAGAACCGTGCTGCCGGCAGCCCTCCTCTGCCGGACTGAGCTGGCCCCGTCACCGACCCGGTCACGTCCCTGCCCAATGCCAGGACCCCGAATTTCCGTCTCTCCTCCTCTAGTTGTGGCTCGGTACTCCGGTGAAGCTCTGTATTTTGGGTTGAACGCTGTCCCCTAAAGAGACATGTTGAAGGCCTAATCCTCCATCCCTGTGAAGGTGACCTCATTTGGAAACAGGGTCTTTGCAGATGTCATCAAGTTAAAATGAGGCCCTTAGGGTGGGCTAATCCAGTGTGACTGGATCCTTCTAAGAAGAGACATAGAGACAGACACACAGAGCAGACCACGTGAGAACAGAGGCAGAGATGGGAGGGAGGCGTCTACAAGCTGTCAACTTCGGAAGCTAAACAACAAAGAGTATCTCCAGCAGCAAATGAATTTATTTGGGAATAACACAGGAATTGCGACTTGGAACACACGAAGCATGGGGAACCACGGGCAAGTCTAGAGAGCAAAGGCGGACACTGACTTTTACAGAGGAAAGGGGAATGTGGAAGGGGGTGCTGTGAACAAGAGTTCATTGGAGGAAAATAGGAGCGCAGAGGGCTTGGCAGCCTCTCATTGGCTGCGGGCGATTGAAGCCGTGGCCTCTCATTGGCTGCAGCTGAGGGCAGCTTGCGGTTGCTAGGCGGAGAGGAAATCTTCCTTCTTCCTGCTGTGCTACATTGTGAGCTACGGCAGGCGGGAGTGGTGCGTGAGAGCCGTCCCTTCAGGCCTTTCGGACTCCATTTTGAATACGGTTGCCTTTATGCATTTTCACAAAGGCGAGGAACAGCCGGTGAAGGCTGCCGGTATCCCCAGAAGCTGGGAGAGAGGCCTGGGACGCCTCCTGCCCGAGAGTCTTCGAAGGGGCAGCTCGCTGACTTCAGACTCCTGTCCTCGGGAACTGTGAGGGAGCACCTTTCTCAGTTTCCCAGTTTGTGGGACTTTGGGACAGCAGCCCTGGGAAGTAATCTAGCCCCTGTGGTCCAGAAGGAGCCCTGTAGCAGACTCTAGTGTGTGTGTGTGTGTCTGTCTGTGCAGGCGAAGCAGGCAGAGCCGGTGAGCTAGGCAGACTACTTGCACACAGTTCTCAATCCTGGGGCCTGGAGCTGGGCCCGACTTGGGCAGCTTCACTAAGTTGGTGATGCACAGGCTCTTGTCCCAGGTGTCTACCCACCTGCTCCGCGAACACGCCCTTCCTTCTTGTGCTCCTCACAGCCTCTCTCCACCCTCTCTCGTCCCCTCCGAGAGTCACTTGCTGGACGCCAGCCCCTCTTCCCACTGCCTCTGCTCAGGATATTACAGTATGTATTTACTGTGGGACTAAGCTCCGTCCTGTGACAGTTCCTCGCTGCTAAAGATCACAGGGGACGGCCACCCTTCCACACAGACGTCCTTCTCACCACTCAGTGTGACTCCCCAGCTCACAGTCGCTCCCGGAAGGAGAACAGTTTGCAACAGATGCTCAAGCCCGCTTTCAGCAACTTTTTCTCAGGTCTGGGCCACCCGGAAATGTGGCTTCCAGCCTTGGGCCCCTGGGGCAGGAGCCTTTTTCTCTCTTCCAGGAGACAGACAGGCACTAATGCAGTGGGGCAATGTGGCCACAAGGCCGAGAGCCTAGTCCAAGGGACATGGTCACAGCGAGTTACCTCACCTCCTCAGAAGAGGCCCTCCTGACCCTCTAGGTCTAATTCATTGCTTCGTTCATTCCAGGACTGTTCACATGACTTCCCTTATACCTGGACCCACTGGGTCCACTGACTTGAGCTCCTTGAAGACCAGGAATGTGAGCACCCTCTCTGCAAGGAAATAGCAGAATCTGGTGTACAGAAGTACAGGCTCTAGGAAAATGCAAACCAAAACCACAATGAGAGGTCAACTTACACTCATTAGAATGGTTACCATTAAAAGACTGGAAAATAACTCCTGGGGCTAATAATACATTATATGTTTATAAAAAAATAAAATAAAAAGTAAAAGACTGGAAAACAGCAAGTGTTGGCGAAGATGTGAAGAAACGGAAACCCTTGTGCGCTGTTGATGGGAACGCAAAATGGTGCAGCTGTTGTGGGAAGCAATGGGGTCATTCCTCAAAAAGTTAAAAATAGGGGCACCTGGGTGGCTCAGTGGGTTAAGCCTCTGCCTTCAGCTCAGGTCGTGATCTCAGGGTCCTGGGCTCTAGCCCCGCATCGGGCTCTCTGCTTGGCAGGGAGCCTGCTCCCCCCCCCCCCACGCCTGCCTCTCTGCCTACTTGTGATCTCTCTGTCAGATAAATAAATAAAATCTTTAAAAAAAATGAAAAATAGAACTGCCCTGTGGTTTAGCAATTCCACTCCAGGGTGTGGAAAGAAATGAAATAAAAATGAAATGAAAACAAGGACACGAAGAGATATTTGCACTTCTGTGTTCCTAGCAGTATTAGTCACAATAGCCAAGAGGGAGAAGCAACTCAAGCATCCTTTGATGGATGACTTGATAAACAGAATGTGATGTATACCTACATTGGAATATTATTCAGCCCCACAGAAGGAAGGAAACGCTGCCACATGAGACAACATGAAAGAACGTCAAGAACATTATGCTGAGTGAACTAAGCCAGTGATAAAAAACTAATATTGTGAGATTCTACCGCTCTGAGGGACTTTGAGTGGTCAAATTTGTAGAGACAGACAGTGGCGTGGTGGTTGTCGGGAGTAGGGGGTGGGGAGTGACTGGGGAGCTGTTGTTTTCAGAATTTCAGCTTTGCACAATGTGTCAGGCAGAGTTCGCCAGAGAAACCAAACTCATAGGATGTGCATAGAGAGAGAGAAAGATTTGTTATAAGGAGTTTGCTTACGGGATTATGGAAGCTGGCCAGAATGACCCTGCAGGGGAGGCCAGGAGGCTGAGCCCCAAGGAAGGAAGAGGCTGGAGCTCCAAGGCCAGAAGGCTGGAGCCCCAAGGAAGCCCCAAGGAAGAGCCCATACTGCAGATCGTGGCTGGAAGCCTGTTCCCCAGAGAAGGTCAGTCTTGCCTCTACACATGTCTTCAGCTGGTTGCGTGAAGTCCGCCCACATTCTGAAGGGCAAGCAGCTTTACTCAAAGTCCACCTATTTCAATGTTAATCTCATCCCAAACCCCCCTCCAAGAAACATCCAGAACAATATGTGGCCTACTCTATGGACACCATGGCCCGGCCAAGGTGGTACATAAAATGAACCGTCACACAAGACGAGAGGAGTTCAGGAGGTAGATGGTCGCGACAGTTGCTCAGTGATGTGAGTGCGCTGAATGCCACTGAACCGCGCCCCTGAAAAGGGTTAAGATGTGCGTGTTCAGGAGCGTCTGAGTGGTCCAGCTGGTTATGCATCTGCCTTTAGCTCAGGTCATGATCCCGGAGTCCTGGGATCAAGCCCCATATCAGGCTCCCTGCTCAAAGGGGAGTCTGCGTCTCTCTCTCTCTCTCCCCTTGCCATCCCTCTGCTTGTGCTCTCTCTGTCAAATAAACAAATAAAATCTAAAAAAAAAAAAAAAAAAAGATGGTGCGTGTTCAGGCTATGTGTATTTTACCACAACTCAAAAAAATCTTTTTTTTTTTAAAGGACATTCTGTAGAACCAAAGCACTGGGTTGCCTTTATCACACACTGCTATGTGATTGTGGGCAAGTGACTGAGCCTCTCTGAAGCCCTTTTACCTCCTCAAAAAAACAAAGCCAAGGACAATGGTGCCCACTCATAGGGTGGTAGTGAGGAAAAGGGAGCTGCCCCTGCAAAACCCTTAATTTGGGGAGTACTTAGCACAAACTAAGTGTTCACAATATTTTAGTTTATGATTGTTATTCCCAGCACCTCATAGTGCCTGACACGTAACAGGTACTCCATTCATGTTTGTTGAGTGAATGAATGACCTTGTTCAAATGACTTATTTGCTCTGTGCCTCAGTTTCCTCATCTATAGGGTGGGGATAATAATGGTAGTTATTGTGAAGATTGGCTGCGTTTATACACACACACACACACACACACACACACACACACACACACACAGAGAACTCAGGTCAGGGCCTGGCACACAGCAAGTATTAGGTGAATATTAGCTGCGGTTATTGCCGGTGGCGGTGATGGCAAACCCTTCTCACACCACCTGCCCCGTCCCGCAGTAGTTCTGGGGTACTCCCTTCGGAGCAGTGGACACAGGGCCATACGGTGTGGCCGCCTGCACCGTGAAGTGCGGTAGAAGAAAGGACTCCCGATTATTTGATGCTCCACTAGAAGAGGGAGGGACCAGAGAGGCAGGTTTGCTGGGCACTGACGCCGAGCGAGACAACCCCAAAATACCTGCCCTCCCGGGGGCACCACACCTGTCTGCGCGGCTCAGCACTTAGTTACCCGCCATCTTGGATGGTTCTGGAGTCTCCCACCTCCTCTCTGTCTGCTCTGGTCCTAGTGTCCTTCCAGACTCACTCAGGAGCCTCCTACGTGCAAGTCGACCCTGACTGCTCTGGCCCGTGCCCACCCCTTGTCTGGACCCCTCCCGAGCCTGAGGCTGGGCCATAGCACCCCGCGGGAGGGTCTGGGTTCTTCACGAAGCTCAAGCCTTCCCTCCCTAAGGCTCAGGTTGTGAGTTGGCTTCTATTGCTTCAGTGTCTCCTGGAACAGCCAGAATGCTGGGCCCCCGAGTGACCCGTGGCTTGTCCTCCCTCTGGACTCTAAATGCCACGAGGGCGAGATCTTTCCTCGAATTCCCTCCCGTGTTTGCACGAGGCTGGGCAGACATTACAGCTTAACCAGTCTTAATGGGTGGAAAATGAAAATGCCAGAGTGTCCCTGCCCGTGGAGTTGACCAGGCTTGGGACGCCTGGAGTCCTTGACATCTGTAGGGATGACCAGTCCTACCAATGGAGAGGGGGAAGAAACGGGAGGTCAGGCTTCAGGCTGTGTGGAAGTTTCTCTGTCTTACTAACATGGGCTAGGCAGACCCCACTGAAGCCTGGATGAAGACTCTCACGTTTGCCCACTTCGTTTGTCCATTTCGTTGCTGCCAGATGCCCTCTTTGTCACTAACTTCATTTCCCAAGCACAGAGTCACCTAGAAAGACAATAGGAAGAGTCTGAGCGTCTGAATCTGCCATGCACCGGGCTGGTCTCTCACCGACCCTCTCCCCTCCTGCTCAAGGCGAGAAGCAGCAACAGCACAGGAATGGAATGTCGGGGGACGCTGGGTGCCCCCACTCATTGGTGTTCATCCTAGAAGAAGCGGTGGCACTGTCGGGGTGGTCCAGACGTCCTAGGCCGGTAAGAAGCACCATCTTCTGTTCACCACTGTGTTCTGATGCCAGAGGCCAGCGTCTTTCTCTGCCTGCCCTAGCAGAATGGCTCTGGGGTTGCCTTCCGTCTAAGATCTCCCAGTTAGATCATTTGGAGGTTAGGAGATTGGGATGGGAGCGAGGTGAGAGTCCAGGAAAAGACCTAGAGGAGGAAGAGTTTGTTGGTCAGGACTGAGTCCCTTGCTCTTATGCGCACGGGTCACCTGAGTGGGGATGGCCACCAGAAAGCCTGGGAGATGATAGCGATGAGGTCGTGTCCCCAGCCCACCCATCTGAGATGGAGTGCGGCGGGGATACAGAGAGGCCTGAGGACTCTGATAAAGTCTAGGCCACGAGGAAAGGCTAGGCGGACGCCTCGTGGGGACCAGGCCTCCACGGTGTTCATCGTCTCTGTGAACTATCACAATTCATGGAAACTTGCTGGATATCCATTAATTCGGTGGGAAGTGAATTTGGACCCCATCTCCTTCACATGCAAGAACTCGGGTCTTCGGATGGAAGAGAGTTTTCTAACGTGTTGGTAACTACAGGGACGTGGAGCTCATTCCCCTAGCTACCAGGACAGTGGGCAGGCTCTAGGGTAGCCCCCCCAACCCCTGCTAACACCGCAGGCCTGTACTGGCCTCTCCCCGACCCCAAGAGTAACCTTATTGACCTGTGCCATCACATAAAACACAATGCGACAGAGTTTCTGTTTGGGATGAAAAGGTTCTGGAAACATAGCAGTGATGTTTACATAACGTTGTGAATTAATGCCACCAAAGTGAGTACTTTAAAATGGTTTCAATGGTCGATTTCACGTACTGTAGATTTTGCCACATTAAAAGAAAAGTTTGGGAATCGCAGTTTCCATGGCGGTTAGGAGAGAAGGGGGAGGGTCGCTGGGTGCGAGAGAGCAGGATCAGAAGACCCCACGGGGGTTGGGGGCTTCGAGGATCATGGGTGGGAGACGTGTGGGGAGAAGGCAGGGCTGGAGCCATCCTCTCCCTCCCTCCTTGCCTGGGAGCCAGACCCCGTCTCTGCTCAGCTTTGTGTTCAGGCCTCTTCTTAGAGCCACAGAGCCATTCAGCACTTATGTGGCATTTCCTTGACATTGAACTCATGTCCAGCGTAAACTCCTGAGGGCCATGTGGTGTGGTTAAACACCTCCATGTTGTTCCGTGGCTGGTACAGGCCAGGGGTGGGGCGCAAAGACTGGGTTCTCTACCCAGTGGCTACTGCCAATCTTGGTTTGGAACACGATCAGGGAAAAATAAATAAATTTTAATGAGTTAATAAAACATTTCATCTTCTACAGAGAAATAGTGCACTTGTGCTTTACTTCGCAGAGCACTGTCTCGTGCTGGGATGTGCTTCTAAGGTAAAAATTTGCTGCTTTCCCAGGATGGTCATACCTGGGCTGGCTCCCTCCGGGGATGGCGTGGGGGGCGTATATTGTCACTGAGACTGTCACTGTTCCACTCTGCACTCCTCCCTGGGAGCAGCCCTCAGGAACTCGGTCTCTCCCTGCAGACTCATTTACGTTTTCAGCCTCGTCTCCTGTTTAGATGACCACCAGACTCGACACTAAATGCCTCGACTTCTTGCCAACAAACTCGAAGGATTCAAAGATACACCTTGCCAAGAAGATTCAAGAGAATGGGAAGTCCTGTAAATGTCTGGGATGTGGAAGGTCTCCCCAGATATGCTGCAGGGTCTAAAGATTTTCTTTTTTTCTTTTTTTTTTAGCAGAGAGAGAGACAGAGAGCATGAGCAGAGGGGGAGAGGGAGGAGCAGAGGGAGCGGGAGTGAAAGAATCTTGTGTTTTTTCTTTTTTTTAAAATTTTATTTATTTATTTGATAGACAGAAATGACAAGTAGGCAGAGAAGCAGGCAGAGAGAGAGCAGGGGGAGGCAGGCTCCCTGCCGAGCAGAGAGCCCAATGCGGGGCTTGATCCCAGGACCCTGAGATCATGACCTGAGCTGAAGGCAGAGGCTTAACCCACTGAGCCACCCAGGCGCCTCGAATCTTGTGTTTTTTTAAAGGATTTATTTATTTACTTGAGAAAGAGAGAGAGCGTGCACACTTGCATGAGCAGGGGGAGGGGCAGAAGGAGAGGGAGAGGGAGAATCCCAAGCAGATTCCCTGCTGAGTACAGAGGATCGTCTCACAACCCGGAGATCATGACCTGAGCCAAAACCAAGAGTCAGATGCTCAGCCGACTGAGCCACCCAGGCGCCCCGGGAGCAAAGGAATCTTAAGCAGCCTCCATGCCCAGCATGAAGCCTAACGGGGGGGGGGGGGGTGATCTCAGAACCCTGAGATCATGACCTGAGCTGGTATCAAGAGTCAGATACGTGAACCGACTGAGCCGCCCAGGCGCCCCTAAAAGTAGTTCTTACACAAGAATTTCAGAATGTTTAGAGAAATATAAACATCGGTATGACCAACATAAATGTCGCTTGCATGTGTTTGATTTTCAAAGTCTGTGAGATGACTTTTGTTTCTCGGGAATCACAGGTTCAGTGCCTGGGAGGCCTGGGAGGAATGGGAGGCCTGGGAGGCCTGGGAGACAACTCAAGAGAGCGCGGCCGATGGACGGGCCGGGGCCCAGCACACTGTGCCTCCTCTCCCACGTCTGAAGAGGCCGACTTCCGCTCAGCGCCAGCCGCTAGCTTTTTCCAGCTTCTCCCAGGAGAAGCTGGAAATCTAGAGTTTCAAGTGAAATTTCCAAGTATTCAAATGCTGCTGGGGCCAAACTCAGTGGCACCTACTTACGGCCTCACGGCCACAGTCCCCTGGAATCCCCCACTCATTCTTGGCCACAGAAATTAAACTCCCTGCATTCAGACCCACATGTCCTCCTTCCTCTGCGTCAAGGTCAAAGAGACCTAAGCCACCTCAGTCGTCCACCGGCACCTTGGTCTCATTTTCTTCTCCCTTCTGGGGGACTGTGCCTTTGAGATTCATCGTTGCGACCTGAATTCTGTCCCCATGGCCCCGGAAGCAGGTCACGGCAAGGCTGCCAAGGATCTCCTTGCTGCAGAATCCAGAGGAGTGGAAAGTTCTTATTGTGTGGTCTCTGGACACCCTTCAGCTGCGGACTTCCTCCTCTGTCAGGAAACACTGCCTTTCCTCAGCCCTGACGGGCACCTCGGGGCTTCCCTTTCCACTCTCTGGCACCACAAGCCCCCAATCTTTCTGGGCTTCTCCGCACGCTGTCCCCTGAACGGGACCGTCCCGAGGGTTCTGTCCAGAGCCCTCTTGGCTCACTCTATACTTGGTTCTCGCCAATTATCCACTGCCCCACAGCTTGACAAACATGTTGGTGGGCCTTGGACCTCTCTCCAGCGCAGACCCCCTCCAGAGCTCTGCACCCACATGGCCTGCTTCCTGCTGGATCCAACCCCTCGGCAGATGCAAATCTGTGCCCCCAGGGCAAGACGGCTCCCCCTCCTCTGTTCCCCATGTCAGCAGAATGCTGCTGCCGGGTAGTCAGTCGTCAAGCAGAAATCAGGCTGACATTGCCACCCTCCATCTCCGTCTCCACATTGGGCCACTCATCCCGAGTCTGGTATCTCTTAGCCAGTCGTCTTTCTTTTTTTTTTTTTTTTTTTTTTTTAAAGATTTTATTTATTTATTTGTCAGAGAGAGAGAGAGTGAGAGAGAGCAAGCACAGGCAGACAGAATGGCAGGCAGAGGCAGAGGGAGAAGCAGGCTCCCTGATGAGCAAGGAGCCCGATGTGGGACTCGATCCCAGGACGCTGGGATCATGACCTGAGCCGAAGGGAGCTGCTTAACCAACTGAGCCACCCAGGTGTCCCGCCAGTCGTCTTTCTTAAAATGCATCCGTGTCTACATCATCCTAGTGCTCCCCTGCCTAAACCCTTCCACGGCTTCCTGCTGCCCCTGGATAAAGTCTGAGCTCCCTGATCTGTGCTGAGGGCTTTTCTAGTCGGCCCCTCCTAGTCTTCAGGCTCCTGGCCCTCTCATTCAAGACTCCCTCTCTGAGCCTCTCTGTGCTGGACTTTGACCCCTGCGCGTACCATCTTCCCCACCCCCCCCTTCACCTGGCCCCTTGTGTTCATTCTCCAGGCCTCACAGTAGAGATGTCTTCATGCTGGGGGTGCCTGGGTGGCTCAGTCGTTAAGCGTCTGCCTTCGACTCAGGTCATGATCCCAGGGTTCTGGGATTGAGCCCCGCTTCGGGCTCCCTGCTCAGCAGGAAGCTTGCTTCTCCCTTTCCCACTCCCCCTGCTTGTGTTCCCTCTCTCGCTGTGTCTCTTTCTATCAAATAAATAAATAAAATCTTTAGGAAAAAAAAAGAGATGTCTTCATGCTGCAAGCCTTCCTCGACTTTCCCTAGATTTGGGATGCCCTCATCACATCCCTTCCCCCCAAAGCCTTCTGGGCTTGCCCGAGGATTTCTGATAATTCCTGCAAGTATGTCTGTCTCGCTTACTATTCTTTCCCAGTGCCCCAGTGTCGTGCCTGGTGGGCAGGAGGCACCCCAATATCTGTTGGCGAGGGTTATTTTTGGTGATGGTAATGCTAGAGTTGGAAATGGCCTCAGCCCTTATCAATCAACAATCTATGGTAATTAGAAAGCAGAGTTGCAAGAAAATGGATTCTCTGCTCCATGTCCCGTGAGAGGCCCAGGAGTGGTCAGACCTGGTTAGAGCCTTCTCCCAGTCCAGCATGTTCTCCATCATCCTCCCCTCCATCTCACTGCCAGCCAGCCAGCTAGCCAGCCGGCTGGGCACACGTGGCTACAGAGACATCTGGATCAAGCATCCACCTTAAAGACAGAAATTAGGGGAGATGGTGTTGGGAAAGCAACATTCATCTGCTGTTCACGTCCTTCACGCTGCCAGGCAGGGTGGCAGGTGGGGCTGCTGTTCTGAGATCCCCTGGGGACAGTTCCAGAGCCCACACCATCTCCATGGCAATGGCCACAGGGTGCCCTGCCCCTCTCTGCGTTCCCTACCTTGGTAGCCTCGGCACCTGCCATGAGACACGCATGTTCATGTTTCTTCCATCAAGCATCTGAGCTAAAAGCAGGGAGCAGGATAGTGGCGCGGTGAGCTCTATTTTATTTTCATTTCCTAGAGCCCATTACCAGTGCCTGGCTAAATTTAGCTCACGGGGGGGGGGGGGGAGGAAGGGCTGGTCCTCTGGGGGAGGACTGAGTGGGGCAGTGGATGAGAAGAGTCAGGAATTGCCCGTCTCCCGCGGTGCTCATTTAACAGCCCCCAAACCTTCAGATTTTGATTTTAATGACACTTTAAGTACACACATACTCATTCTTTTCACTCCCCCTGGAAAGGCTCCTGACCCAGCCTGTCCTTGGCAGGCTGGGGTCCAAGAAAACAAACGTCTGCTTTCTGATGGGGTCTCTTGGTGGGATTCTTTCCAGGACTCACGTTCCCAGCAAGGGCTCACTCTTAGCATTGTCTTTGTCACAGAATGCCAAAGCTGGTCATCCTGCCCAGACTTCTTCCTCTCCGGCAAGATAAAGAGGGCAGAGAACAGCCATCGGGGCCCAGGCCGTCGTGCTTACCGCCCAGAAGATGTCGGGCATGGGGTCTCTCCAACCAGCGAGCCAAAGAAGGCTCCTGGAGAGAACACGGCTCAGAAGAAGAGGGGGGGCGCCGCTGCCTCTGAGGGAGTGGGCCAGGCAGGGGCCGAGAGGTCGGCGTCGGCGGCCGCGTGGGCGGCCTCGCCGTGGATGCGCTGGTGCCGCACCAGGTGGGTTTTGCGGCTGAAGCTCTTGCCGCACTGCGGGCAGGAGAAGGGGCGGGAGCCGGTGTGGATGGCCTGGTGGCGCACCAGGTTGGTTTTGGAGCTGAAGCTGCGGGCGCAGACGGCGCAGGCGTGTGGCCGGCTGCCCGTGTGCACCGCCTGGTGGCGGCCCAGGTGCGACTTGCGGCTGAAGCGGCGGCCGCACTGCGCGCAGGCGAAAGGCCTGGCGCCGCTGTGGGCTCTGGAGTGCGCGACCAGATTGGGCCTCGAGCCGAAGCGGCGGCCGCACTGCGCACAGGCGAAGGGCCGCTCGCCCGGGTGCACCCGCCGCTGCCGCGCCGGCTGCTGCCCGTGGGCCAAGCCGCGCCCGCAGTCCGCGCAAGAGGACCGCTCGCTGGCGGGAGCGCCCTGGGTCGCCGGCGTGTCACCGGGCGCGCAGGCCAAGGGCTCGGCGGCGGCGGCGTCCACGGTAGCGCCCAGCGCGCACTGGTCGCACCCAAAGGGGCGCCCCTCGCCGCGGTGCAGGCGCTGGTGCGTGGCGAGGTTCTTCTTCCAGCCGAAGCTCAGGCCGCAGTCGGAGCAGGAGAAAGGCTTGGGCCCAGGAGGGGACGGGGTCGGGGACGGGGCCGGGGAACCCGGCGAGGCGGGCGCGTCGGGAGAGGAGGGGGCGCGGCCGGCCGCCTCGTGCACCCTTTGGTGCCGCACCAAGTGCTGCTTGTGCGTGAAGCTGCGGGAGCACCGGGCGCACTGGTAGGGCCTCTCGCCCGTATGGATGCGCTGGTGGCGGATCAGGTGTGTCTTTTTGCGAAAGCGCTTCTCGCACTCGGTGCAGGGGAAGGGCCGCTCGCCCGTGTGCGTCTTCTGATGCGAGCCCAGGTGGATCTTCTGGCTGAAGCGCTTGCCGCACTCGGCGCACGGGTAGGGCCGCTCGCCCGTGTGCGTGCGCAGGTGGCGGGTCAGGTGCGCCTTCTTGCTGAAGCGCTTGTCGCACTCGGAGCAGGGGAAGGGCCGCTCGCCCAGGTGGCTGCGCAGGTGCAGCAGCATGTGCGCGCGCTGCGCGAAGCTGCGGCCGCAGTCCGGGCAGGCGCACGGGCCCTCGCCGCGGTGCAGCCTCTGGTGCAGCCGCAGAGTCAGCTGGTCCCGGAACCGCCGCTCGCACTCCCCGCAGCCGTAGGGCTTCTCCGAGGTCGGGGCCCACCCGGCCAGCGCGAGTCCTTCCAGGGCCCCTGGGGGCCCAGGCTCCAGCTTGTACGCAGCGGCCAGAGGCCCCAGGTCCGGCGCGGGAAAAGGGCCGGGGAGTAACGCTAGATGCTGCGGCCACTCGACCTCCTCTTCCGCCTCCTGATCCTCCTCCTCCACCTTCACCTTCCGTATCATCCACTCATCCCCTGGAAAGTCAAAACCAGACGAGCCAATTAAGCCCCATTTTTATTCCGGCCCATAGGAGCCCCGCTTCTGGAGCCACGCCACCGTCTGGCTCTTGCTCTCTCAGTTCTACTGGATGTTTCCAGAGAGTGTCCCTGGTCCATCCTCCTCCTCAGCTCCTCGCAGCCCAGGAAGCTGGTGAGAGCCCTCAGCTCCTCCTGGGGGATCTCTCCTAGGCTTCTGCAGGTCCGGGGAGCGTTTTCCCTGCCTCTGCAGAAGGCGCGTGTACTTTTGTGGCCCCTGAATATAAAGGTTGCTCCAAGTTCAGGCCTCAGGCTTCCCTCCACGTTCATCTGCTCACAGTGGCTGCCCCAGATCTTCCAGCCCTTTCTGGAACCGCATTCTCCCATCAGCTGAGCAGCTGGAACTCCTTTCTAGTTGCCTCTCCAAGGTTCGCCCTAACCCTAACTCCCTCCCTTCATTCTGGCCTCTGGAGCCAGGCAGGAAATCCCAGTGTAGGAAGAGGAGGATGGAGTTTGCAGGAATGGGGGAACCAGTAAACAGTGCCCATGTCGGGAGAAGCAGGGAGCACCCTCTGGGGAAGCAGGTTGGAGGTCGGTCCCACTGGAGCTTTGTCCCTCCTGGGCCCTGCAATGGTCCAGCCTAGACAAAGGAGCTCAGGGCCCAGACTGGGAGTGTCCACCTGGGTTCTCCCCTGCCACTAGCCAGTAGTGTGACCTGTTAACTTACCCCTGTGAGCACTCCGAGCTCACTGCGCTCACTGCGTTCGTTGGCTTAGGTGTAAGGGTTGTGTTAGTTCATGGTTCCTAATCTCCTGGCGACTTTTACCCAAATGCATCTCTGGGAGCAGGATGCCTGATCTCTTCTCTTTCTCTAAAGCTCCCAAAGTCATTCTTGTTTAAGAACCACTGAACCAGAGGATCTGAGTTCCTGTCCTAGGCATAAACGCTCCTCTGTAGCCAAGCTGGTCTGCTCAAATCCCGGCCACACGGCAAATTTTCTGTATTAAAGTCTCTTCTCAGCCTAGAATGTTTTCCCATCCTCTGCCCCACCATCAGGGCTCATGTCTACACCTCCTCAAAATGCAGCACGGGTCGCCAAAATCTTTGAAAAATCCAATGCGTGAGCATCTCTCATCTACCTACAGCACTCACGGAACATGGTTATACTTCCTTGCAATGTGGCCCGATTACCATTTGTTCTTTTAATTCCTTATTCTGGTTCATATTGTCATCTCAGCTAGATTTTAGCTTCTGAAAGGCAGACGTCTTGTGTTCCATTTCTGTATGTGTCTCATGAAAATGAGGACTGCCACCACTTATTGAGTGCCAACCGCCTATGACACACGGTCTATCCGCTGGCATAAAGCTTCACAGCAACCATGAAGTGCATCTTCTCCCTGCTTACAGGTGGGCAAACAAGCTCCTGCAGGTGAGGGAGCCTATCTAAGGTCACTCGGCTGGGACATGGGGAGGCAGGAGTCAAACAGGGTCTGTGTCCGCCAGGGGCAATCTCGTTCCCTTCTACCTAACACAGCCTGGACTGAGCAGGTTCTAAATAAACCCCTGGAATAAAGGACATCAGTCAGGTAGAAGGTGCCACGTGTGTGGGAGCTGGAGGGAGTAAGGGCAGCACAGTGAAGAGAGAAATCAACCGTTCCGTCCCCCTGGGTGTGGGGGACACGAGTCCAGCACCATAGAATTGGGGCATTGGGGGACCACCGAGACCAGTGGAGATTTGGGGGGAAGGGAGCTTGTCTAGGGGGAAGGCAATGAAAAGATAGGTCTTCATGGGAATGGCAATTCAAGTCATCAACAAATACACATGCAGACAGAGGGAGGCAGGAGAAATTAAGACTTCTAGAGGATGTTGAGGTGAGGGTCAGTTTCTCTGGGTGACCAGCCTCTCTGAGTCCTGTCATCTGTGCTGTGGAGTTCCCTCTGGGGGCCAAAGCTCTACGGCAGAAAGGTGCCAGGGACGGATTCATCCTAGGTTGGAAGGGCCTGGAGTGGCTGCCTCATTCAGATAGCAGCCGGGAGTTGACAAGGCCCCTATCCCCTCTGCCTGGGCCCCCGGTGGTCTGGAGGGATGGAAAGACTCACCTGGGCAGGAGCCCATGGGCTCGGCCTTCTGTGGCGTGCATGCCTGGCCTCCTCTGCCAGGGCCTTGAGTTTCTTCAGTGTGGGCGCCTTCCTCTGGTCTGGGGGCCTCGTGTCCTGGAAGAGAACAGGCTACCTCAAGGACTCCAAAGACATCACAGAAGGACAGAGGTCCCCACTGGGGCCATCAAGCAGGGGCTTTTGAAACCCCAGTCCCAGTCCCCCTGGCAGGATTGTGTCCCACATCATAGCTGCAGGGACTGAATTCCCTGCTGCCCCGGGGGCAGCCTCAGGCTCCTTCAAACGGGGGCAGCTGTAAGCAAAGGCTGTGAAGGCTGCGAGAGCCGCAGCTGCGAGGAGCTTCTGGAATATGTGTAGGAGGTGGTGGAAGCAAGGAAAGGTCCCTGCTCTGAGGCTTGCAGGAGACTTCTACAAGGGGGGCTGCAGACCTCCCAGATGGCAGATGGACCCAAGTTCCAGGCAAATCACTGGGCAAGACCAGAATGTCAAGAAGCCAGACGGGCCTGCTTTCTTGTCTTCTCCCTCTGGGAGCTACTCGGCCACCTTCTTCACCTCTTCCGAATCTTGCTCAAATCTTACCTTCCCAATGGGGCCCACTCTCACCCTCCTACTATTTAATCCTGCAGCCCGCCCCACCCCCACCTCAGGCCCTTCCCCATAGCACATATCCCCTGAGACAGTCTATAAGTACATTTTTATATTTGTTTGCTGACTTTCTGTCCTCCCTAAGATTAAGCTCCTGGAAGGCACGGATCTTTGTTTTTGGCCACTGAGGTATTCCAAATATGGAGAAGAGTACCGTGGCACTTAGTAGGTGCTCAACAAATACCTGAAGAAGGAAAGGTAGATGCCTCCCCGAGCCACTGCTCCTGGTCCCCACCTACTTACCAGAGCATGTGCCCAGCATGCTGTCTTCCCTGGAAGGGGACATCTGCTCCTGGTTATTATGGGACCCTTCCCCAGGCTCACTTTGGGGGGCCATCTCCGGCTGTCCCACAGAGAATCCTGTTATAGGCAGAAGGATGGGGCCAAGTAAAGCGTCAGAGTATAGAACAGTGATCAAAGGGAGGGGCTCTTCCTCTTCCCCGAAACAGCTAAGGGGCTTTTTCCAACTTGCTCAGGAAGGAAGGGTCTCTAGCCAGCATGAGAGGGGAGAGCCAGGCTTCCCAGCAGCCTGGCCAGGTGTCCTTTGTGTCCTCAGTGCCCCTTTGCACTGAGTCAAGAGCAGGTGAAGGACGAGAAAATAGATGGAAATATCCGGGTACTCCAGACAGGAGTCCGGGAGTCTGCAGGTGCACCTACAATGGGCATGCGCGCCGTGCGCAACGGTCCCGCACAGCCTCGGCCGGGCCCGACTTGAAAATAGACCCAATGGAACTGAGGCTGCCCTACAGGCTCCCAGGGGTCTCTGGGGTCTCAGGGTTACCATCTCTTGAGAACAGCCGGGCTGTCCGAATGGTAGGGAAGCAGCAGGCCTAGGGTGCCCCTGGATCCTGCCTCCCACCCACCCACGTTCCTTGAGTGTTGCCGGCTCACCCAGGGAGCTGAGGGCCTCAAAAGTCTCTCTCATGGCAACCCAGGGTAGATCCTCCTGGGAATCAGGCCACACACCCTGAGGAGAAAACACATCCTTGTTCACATTCTTCTCCGGACAGCTGCCACCTGGGCCTTGGCTCTGCCCAACTTCTCCCCATCAGTGATCCCCAGGAGCTCCAAAGATGATGTCCCCAGGGACAGGTAAGGGGCATGAGGGAAGATGGGTTTCAGAAAGCAAAGAGATCTTTGCAGGGCAAGGCCAAGGCATTGAAGCCACTTCTGCAGGCTCTGGTCAGTTCCAGAAATCAGCTGCAATCCTTCCCTCACCTGGCGGGTCTCTGAACCGGGCCCAGCCCACCAGTGCTCCCCACCCCCCAGTGCCCTTGCCTGGGGACGTTAGGAATCAATCGATTCTCCATTGGGGGGGGGGTGGAGAGTGGAAGACCCGGGTGGGAGCCAGGAACTTCATCTCCTAGGCCCTCCAGCTGTCACTGCAGGAGCTGGCGAAATAGGAGCCAGCCGAGGGGCGGAGGTGAGTGTCACTACTGGGCAACTGGTGGGGGAGGCCCTCCAAGGAGGGTCTTTGCTGAAGCAGGAAATGGCTCTAGCTTCCTTTCCCCAAAACCCTACCTCAAAACCATCGCCCCTCCCCCTCAGGGCTTCCCCAGGCAGGGACACCCCGCCCTCGAGCCCCCTTCCCAGCTCCTCCTCCAGCGGGTTCCCTGCCCCTCCCCCCACCAGACTCCCCTCCCCCCCCATCTCTCTGGCAGCCTTCCCTTTGCCTCTCCCTTCTCCGGCTCCCTCTGTCTTCCGCCCTCTCTCCCTACCGAATCTGGCCCGCTCCCCAGCTCCGCCCCCTGCCCCGCCCCTCCGGCTCCTCCCCCTGCTCACAGCCCGGCCAGCCCCTCCCGGCCCCCTCGGGTAGGCCCTCCCCGGACACCGCCCCCCTGACCCTCTCCTCTGGGCACACTTGGCGACAGGGTTCCCCTCCTCCTCCCCCGGCTCAGGGCCGCCTTCCCCTTCCCTCCCGGTTCTCCCCCAGGCTCCATCCTCCTCCCCAGCTGCACACCCTCTCCCTTCCTTTCCCCCTCCTCTTTTCCTTCCTCCCTAACGCCGCCCTCCTCCTCCCCGCTTTTCTCCCTCACCCCGCATTCCCCTCCCCTCTCCCTCTCCTCCCCCACTCTGGTTTCCCTTCCTTCTCCTTTCCTCTCTTCACCTCAGTTCCCTCCCTCCTCCCCCTCTCCCCAGCCCTCCTCCCCGCTCTCCCCACACCATCCTCCTCCCTCTCTCCCTGCCTCCCTCCTGCAGCTTGCCTTCCCCTCCGAGGCCCCCGTCTCCCTTCCCCCTTTGCCTCCCCAGCAGGCTCTCGCTACCCTACCCTCCCGGTCCCCAGTCCCTAGAACCGCTCTTCCCCTCCCCCTTCCAGTCCGCTCCCGAGCTCTCTCCCTTGTCCCCAGGCTCCCCCAAGCCTGGGAGTCTGTGGCTTACGGCTGAATCTGGACCTTCTCACTGAACCTGCTCCTCTCCACCCCTGCCTCCCAACACACCTCCGCTTCCCTCCCCTCTCTCTCAGTGGCTACCTTCCCCATTTCTGCTCCCCACGGACTTCTACCGCCCCCCAAGTTTTCCTCCCGATCAGACCCCTCCCCTCCCACCTCCCCGCCTCCCGTCCGTCCCCTAGAGCCTCTTCTCGCAGACCTGACTACACAGCCCGGCCCCTCCCCGGCTCCCGGGCTCACCTGTCAGCACCCTCCTCTCCCGCCCCTCCCCAGAGGCCTGATCCCTTGGCCTCGTTGCCCCCCTTCCCCTACGGCACCCTCCCACACTCCCTCTCCCCTTTCCGGAGACTCCTCACTCCCTCCCCTCGGGAGCCTCCCAACCCTCTCCCACCGGACTCCCACCCGGGCCCCTCTCCCCAGCCTCCGCCCCTCCCTCCAGATCCCCGATCCTCCTCTCCTCGACTGCCGTGACCACCCCCAAGCCAGACCCTCTCCACCCAGCCCCAGCCCCTCCCTCCTCCAGCCCCTGCCCCTCCCCTGCCCTTTCTTTCCCCCACTAACCCCACCCCACCCCCTCCAGCGCTCCCGGAGCCCCCACCCCCCGGGCTGTCACCTGCGCGGAGCGGGCAGTGACTGAGTGTCGGTGTAGAAGGGAAAGCGGGCGGAGCCGCCTGCCTCTGGGCGCCTCCACCGCCCGTACCTGGCGGGCTGGCGGGTCGGGTCTCCCCGCTGCTGGCGGGACCCAGGCGCCCCGGCCTTCTGCCCCGGCCGGTTCTGCTCGCAATGGCGCCCGCTGCCTGTAGCTCGGGTGCCGACTGCCCGAAAGACTGACAGACTGACAGCCCCGAAACTTCGCGGGGAGGGGAGAGGAAAAGACGCGGAGGGAGCGGGAGCTGGGAAGCGGCGCCCGGCAGGGGGGAGGGGAACGCGGAAGCAGGAGGGGAGCAGCCGGGGACCCAGTGGGGGAGGTAGGGGCAGGGGGGTGCTGGAGTGGGGTCGCAGGAAGGCGGCACGGCGGGGACAGGCGTGCAGGTGACGGTGTGGAGGGACGGAGGCCCCGAGTAGGTGATGGAAAGTGGGAGCCTAGGAACGAGGGGGGGGGGAGAGGGGGGGGGGGAGGGGAGGGAGGAGGGGGGGGGGAGGGGTGGAGGAGGGAGAGGAGGCAGGGAGGAAGGGCACGCGGGCTGCGCGGGAGGGTGCTCGCAGGCGTCGAGGGAGGAGCCAGAGGAAAGGTGGAGCGCGAGGGGAGGGGGTGCGATGAGGAGTTGGGGAGGGGAAGAGGAGGGGGCGTGCTCGGGGGAGGAGAGCCAGTGAGTGTCTGCGTCGCCGTCTTTGAATAGCGACCTCCCCCCCCCCTCCGCCCCCCGCAGTGTATCTGTGCCGCGCTTCTCGGTGGGATCGAGTCTCCCGACTGTCGGTCTGTGGGGCTGGTCTGGGGAACTCCGACCCCACCCCTGCTCTCCACCCCGATTCCACCCGGATTCGCTCAGACCCACAACCCCTGACCCCGATGCCGGAGGACCCGATGGGACACCCGCGGCGGGAGTCGGGTCCCTTGGGGCAGCGAGGGGTGGCCGAAGGAGACAGAGCTGGGCTTCAGTGCCGGCCGAGAATGGGCCCTTTGAAGCAGAAGTTGGGGTGGGGGTTTTTTGAGCCGGGTCCCCAGGGAGAAGGCAGGGCTGGAGAGGAGGCCAGTGAGGGGGACGGTGAGGCTGGAGACCCGCTGGGCGGAGACTCTGAGGGCGGCGTCCTGAGGAGGGGGCTGCGGAGAGGGGGCGCTGGGCGGGGTGGGCCTGGTCCACCTATTGGCCTGGGAACCTGTAGCTGTTAGGTGTGGAGGGATGCCCTCAGTCCTCAGATCCGGTTTCTGGGGGACTTGGCGTGCCCACCGGGGTTATGATGGTTTTCTTGGGTCTTGCCAGCCGGGCACCTGACTCCTTCAGAAAGCTCCCTGTGCCCTGTCCTTGTCCAGCTGAAATGTGGGCTGTCTATTCCAGGCCCCCTCTCCCATCTCTCTTCGTCCAGTCTCCCCTGGCCTCCAGCTTCCTCCTTCCTGCCCCCTTTAGGGGAAAGGGACATGGTGACTTGGGGTTCTCCCCAATGCCAGTGTTGTTACCTTTTCACCTCTGGTTAGAATTCAGAGCTGAGACTGGGCCCTCCCTGGAGAACCACAGCGCACAGCAGGGCACCATCAACTTTCCTCAAGTTTAGGAGAGGGGCAGGGGAGCAGGTGGTGCCTGGAAAAGCACGGGGGACCTCGGAATCAGCTGGGAAAGGCTCTTCAACCTCCTGGATGGGCTCCTTCAACTAGTCAGCTCCCAGTCGTCTCATGGCCCTGGGAGTAGAATGTGTCTCTTTGTGCTAGGTCATGAGCACTTGGGGGTGTGAGCATGTGAAGCAACAGGGAGAGAGTATATGGGGTCTGCGTGTGAGAGATTAGGAACAGCAACATGCCCGTGGCCCAACCCTGGCCTTTTCTGAGGACCCGTCCTGAGAGCTCCCTGAGGGACTCACCGCACCCTCTCTGGGCCACAGGACCGAGGGTGGGCCCAGGAGAAATGCCTAGCATGGCTCTGGTTCTCAGCAGCTTCCTTGCCCGAGGTGGGGTAACTATGCGCGATGGTCAGTGGGACAGCAGATTTAGGGGATGGAGGTTTATGGAATCTGAGGGTCAGGCCACATTCCAGCCCGGGTGTCCTGGGAGTTGGTAACCAGGATTTACCTGGGCCACCTGCTGCCCCTACCGGATACTCAGATGATCCCATCGGACCGCCTTGCCCCCAGGGTTGGGGGGGCTGCCTTTCCAGGCCCCTCTGTCTCCTACCCCCCCATGCACACTCGCACTTTCCACCCTTGCCTCTCCTCCCTGAGGCTTGCTCTGTTCCCCTGCCCAGGCTTCCTGGTTCTGGACCCTAGGAGACTTTCTCAAAAGGAAACCAGGATGGACCCAGCCATCCACACATAATCAGCCCCAGTGAGAGGTCAGACCACAGAGGAAAGGGCATAGGCTCCCCCACTGTCTCCACACAGTTCAGCCAGCCTGGAAACTCAACTCCTTCTGCCCACTGGTCCTGGCTTCTCAAGTGCCTACAGGGAAATGGGGCAGGAAAGGGAGCAGGGAGAGAGAATCATAGCCAGAATTTGGGGGCTAGAAGACCATATCAGTCATTTGGCACAATAACAGCCGTTTTGTGGGGTCATAGTTCCTTTTGAGAACTTAATAACAGTTATAGAACTATCCTCGGGAAGATGGGTACACACACAATTTCTTTCTTTCTTTTTAAGATTTATTTATTTGCGAGACAGCTCGCGTGCGCAGGTGCAAGGTGGGAGGAGGGGCAGAGGGAGAGAGAGAATCTCAAGCAGACTCCACGCTGAGTGCTGAGTGCAGAGCCCTAACCTAGGGCCTGATCCCATGACCCCGAGATCATGGCCTGAGCCCAAACCAAGAGTCTGACACTTAACCAGCTGAGTTGGCCAGGGGCCCCAGCACACACACAATTTCAAAGTGGAGCCGCCAAGCATCCCCCCCAACACACAAGCATCCCTGGGAAGCCCCTAAATTTTTTACTGACAAGGAAATTGAGGCTCAGAAAGAGAAGGTGGCTTGTCCAGAGTCAACCTAAATTGTGGTACAGCCTAAAGGGGGGGGATATCAGAGGCTCAGATATCATCTGAGCTGTGTCCTGGGGCACATGCGCTCCCCCAGTGAGCGTTCAGACACATGCGCGCACACGCATACACACGCTTACACACACACACACACACACAAAAGGGGCAGGAAGGGGACTGTTGCCAGGGAGAGCGGTCCTCTGTGCGGATTTCACAATGCGCAGGCAGGTCCAATCTGGTTCTGAGCAGCTGGTGCCCCAGGGCATGGGGCTGAGATAAAGCCTCCCCAGCCCCAGGGGCCTCGTTCTAGTTGTCTGGGCTGCCTTGGACACGTTGACGCCTGATTGTTGGAGACCGCAGTGTGGGGTAGGGAAGGCCAGCACTGGCCTTTCTGCTCACCTGCCACTGTCTTCCCCCCGCCCCAAGGCTCACAGCCCCACAGAGGACCTGGGCAGAGAGCGCCATGCTTCTCTCTGCCCTCCTCTTTGGGATGGCCTGGGCACTGGCTAACGGGTAAGCAGCCCAGCCTGGGGTCCCATTCACTAAGATCCTCTGCTCCGGCCTCACGAACAGGACCCTCTGCGGCAGCCGGTGCTTCTGGCTCCCACCAGCCTCCTTTTCAGTTCACTAACCTTTCCCCGGGAGGGGCTTTATTGGGAGTGGGCTCCCAGGACAGGGCTTCTTGGCAATAGAGGGGCTGGTGGCAGCAGCTGTCATTCCCCATCTGCGGGCAGCCGGTGGTGTGAACATACAGAAACCTTCCTGGTGGAGGAGGAAGTGACCCCCCCCGCCAGGAGGACCGGGTGCCTTGCACCAGCCTCTACCATTACCAGCGCCTGGGCTGGCAGCTGGACCTGTCCTGGAGTGGACGTGCCGGGCTCTGTCCCATCTACAAGTGAGTGAGGGTCGGAGCCTGGGTTAGCTGCTGAGCAGGAGAGAGCAATGGGGCCAACATTCTGGGCGGAAGGGGAACTGGGTGGTGTCCTGGAGAAGCAGGCATTTGGGCAATAGGTCTGGTTGGGCTCAGGAAGAGTCAGGGGTGTGGGATTGGGGACAGGTAGCGCAGGGAGAGGTAGAATGCCTGTTCCCTGTGCCTCCCCTCCAGTCTGCCTTCCCAGCATCATTCTCACTTTGCACAAGGGGAAATTAAGACCTGGAAGAGATGGGGCGCTTGGGTGGCTCAGTCGGTGAAGCATCTGCCTTGGGATCAAACCCTGTTTGGCATCGGGCTCCCTGCTCAGCTGGAAGTCTGCTTCTCCATCTCCCTTCCCCCTCCCCTCCCTCTACCCCTCTCCCCACTTGTACTCACTCTCTCTCGCTCAATCTCTCTGAAATAAAATCTTTACAAAATATATTAAAAAAAAAAAAAAAGACCTGGAAGGGAAATCACATGAGAAAGTCACTCAGAGAATAAATGACCAGATTGACTGTCCCAGGCCATTCTCAGGACAGGGATGGGGCTGGGCTGAATACTAACATCTTCTCCCTGCCGCCTGTTCGGTGGACCCAGACCCCCAGAAACCCGGCTCGCTGCAAGGAACCGGACAGTGAGGGCTTGCTGCCCAGGCTGGGGGGGCACCCGCTGCACCCTGGGTAAGCACCTGCTATTAGCCCAGATCTGTGGTTTCAGGGAGGCTGTGGGGGAGGGAAGCTGGGTCCAGGCTGACTGTCTGAGTCGCCCCATTCTCTCCCTCCACCCACCACAGCCCTTGCAGAAGCCACCCCTGGGGGCCACTGCTTTGCCACGTGGCAACGCCAGCTGCAGGCAGGCTCGGCTAATGCTTCTGCGGGAAGCCTAGAGGAGTGCTGTGCTTGGCCTTGGGGACACAGCTGGTGGGATGGCAGCTCCCAGGCCTGCCTCAGCTGCTCTAGCCGACACCTCCCAGGTCAGTCTGCAACGGTAGCCATCACTTTCTCCCCCTGACCAGGCACTGCCCCATAGAGTTCTTGAGCTCTGGGCCTTTTTGCAGGGCTCAGACCCATTCCCTTGTGCTCTCGGATGAGTCACCTCCCACCCCTTCCGCCTCCAGAGTGACCATTCCCTCTCCACCTGCCTCCTGCTCTGGGAGAAGCCCCAGGTCCCCGTCCTCCATCCTCCTGCCATCACACTCAGAGGCTCACCACAGCTTGTGTATCTCCTCCAGGCAGCGCTCCCTCTCCAGCCATCCTGCAGCCCCTGGCGGGGGCCGTGGCCCAGTTCTGGAGCCAGCGCCAGCAGCCCTCGGCCACCTGCGCCACCTGGTCAGGCTTCCACTACCGCACCTTTGATGGACGCCACTACCACTTCCTGGGCCGCTGTACTTACCTGCTGGCGGGCGCCGCGGATGCCACCTGGGCAGTCCACCTCATGCCCAGGGGGCATTGCCCCCAGCCTGGGCACTGTCAGCTGGTGAGGGAGGGAGACGAGGGGAGGATGCAGGGAGGGAGCTGGACACGGGGAGGAGGTGAGCCACTGAACACCTCTTCCACTCTGTGTCTCCCCCCAAGGCCCGAGTAATGATGGGACCTGAGGAGGTGCTGATCCAGGGCAGAAACGTCTCTGTGAACGGGAAGCTGGTACCTGACGGGGAGTCTCAGCTGCTCCACGGTACTGTAGGGAGCGGCAGACTTCCTGGGGCCCCCTGTGTTCCTTGAGAACAGCCTGCCTATCTCCTGGGGCAGGGGACAGCAAAAGGGGCAGCTGAGTGGGAGACTGCTGCCCCGCCCCCACAGCGACTGGGAGGTTTTGGGACATGAGGGAGGGAGGGAGTCCGCTGAGGAGGCAGGTCATGGACCTAGTCTCCAAGGTGATTCCTGCAAGCCACCCCCCCTCCCTTAGCCCCTCACAGCATGGCTTGGGGCAAGGCCCTCGGCTTAACCTCTTTGAGTGTCAGGATGCCTGGCGGCTCCATCTATAAAGCCTGAGATTCTCGATCTCAAGGTTGGGATTTTGAGCCCCACGTTGGGTGTGAAGATTATTTAAAAAGAACATCTTTGGGGCACCTGGGTGGCTCAGTGGGTTAAGCCTCTGCCTTCAGCTCAGGCCAAGATCTCAGGGTCTTGGGATCAAGCCCCGCATCGCATTGGGCTCTCTACTCGGCAGGGAGCCTGCTTCCCGCCCCCTCTCTCTGCCCTCTTCTCTGCTTACTTGTGATCTCTCTGTCAAAAAAAAAAAAAAAAAAAAAAAAATTAAAAAAAAAAAAAAAAGAACATCTTTAAGGGGCACCTGGGTGGCTCAGTTGGTTAAGCCTCTGACTCTTGATTTCAGCTCAGGCCATGATCTCGGGGTCCTGAGATGGAACCCCCGTATCACGCTCTAAGCTCAGCCAGGAGTCTGCTTGGGATTCTCTCCCTCCTCCTCTGCCCCGCCCCCTGCTCGCATGCATAATCTCTCTCAAATAAATAAATCCTTTGATAAAATCTTTAAACAAACCGCTTTCCCAGCCTGCCTCCCAGTGTGCTGTGAGGAAGGGCTTTTGTGCTGTTAGGTGGGACCCTCGCCTACTAGACCTTTTCTCCTGTTCTTGGCTCCACCAAGTGAGGCGGAGCTGTGGCTGTGTGTGTCGTCACGAGAGCTTTGAAGTTTACTTATCGCTTGTAGTCACTTGCTCAAGAGAGCATCTGTAGTGTTCATGAACTTCTCAAACAGGGCTCTGATGGGAAAACCAGTTGCTTCTCCTTTAAAGAGTATGAAGTGCAGAATTCTGTAGAATTGTCAGAATTCTCTCTCCTCTCCTTCCCTGGGCAGTCTGCACCTGGGTGTGATGGTGGGAGGGGCAGGGAGTGTGACTCCCTCCTTCTCCTGCCCAGGGCTGAGCCTGCAGTGGCAGGGGGACTGGCTGGTGTTGTCCGGGGGTCTGGGGGTCACCGTACGCCTGGACAGGTCCAGTTCCATCTCTGTTTCTGTGGACTCTGAGCTCCAGGGACAAACTCAAGGTCTCTGTGGAGTCTACAATGGCCAGCCTGAGGGTAAGTGGGCGTGACTCGGTTGCTGGTGTAGGAGGGAGGGAAAGACTGGAGAGCCCAGACCGGGCACCTCTCTGGCTTGCCCTCCCCCAGATGACTTCCTGGAGCCCGGAGGGAGACTGGCTGTGTTAGCTGCCACCTTTGGGAATTCCTGGAGGCTCCCTGACTCGGAGGTGAGACTACAGGCTTCAGGGAGCCCAGGCTCACTGCCCGCCTCCTGGTTGCCCCCCCCTGCCCACTCCTGGCTTCTCTGATACCTTCAAGCCTCTGCTCTTTGTCTTCACCACTGGCCTTTTCCCTGGGACGGGGCCTGGCCTGCTCCCGGATCCTTGGTGAGGGGCAGGCTCAGAGTCCCACGGGATTAAAGTGGTGAACCCACCGACCAGGGGACACACCCAGCAACCTGGTCACTGACCAGTTTTGGGTTAACTGGCTAGTTATGAAACCTCCTGCCTGTGGGTTGATGTGACCCCCCCCCCCCCAGTTCCCCCACCCCCTACCAGAGCTGACAATCTAGTTGCCCCGTCCCCCAAACCCCGGATGTCTGGGCTGGCAGCCATGACAATGGGGACTTCGGGCACCTACGAGGGTCGGGTCGTGGCTGCGTTCCTGGTGTCCTGGTTAATGTCTCTTATCCCCCATTGGCCTGAATTTCCGTGTGTCCAGCCTGGGTGTCTGGATTCAGCAGAGGCGGCCCAGGGCTGTGAGGGCCCCCTGAGCAGCTCAGAGGCAGGCGTGCAGGCTGATGCCCATGATGTATGCTACCAGCTGCTGGACAGTCCCTTCAGGGAATGCCATGCCCAGGTACGGGTGGGGATATCAACCGCCGGAGGGGCAGGAAAGAGTGGGTTCTGGAGGGGTGCCGAACAGGGAATCGGGTCCTGTCACTGCTTTGCATGTAGGATCTCAGAGGTCCCTTCTAGTGCTCACTGTGTTTGATTATAAGTCAGGGCATGACTGAAGCAAGAGCAAGGAGTGCTGGTGACTCAGGAGCTGTCCTTTCTCTGAAGGTCCCCCCTGCTGAGTACCACCAGGCCTGCCTCTTTGCCTACTGTTCTGGGGCCCCAGCAGGCAGTGGGCGAGAGGCCCGTCGGGAAGCCGTGTGCAGCACCTTGGCCAACTATGCCCAGGAGTGTGCCAAGCAGCACATCCACGTGGGCTGGAGGAAGCCAGGCTTCTGCGGTAGGGCTGGTCCCTGGCACTCCTTGCAGAACTCCTGACCTCCCCACCCTGCAGAATCGGAACCGACCGATGGCAGCCCTGTGGCCCCTGCTTCCTGAGCGCTGGGCCTCCTCCCAAGCACCCTCTCTGCGGGCTGCGGGCAAGGGGTGGGGGTCTGGCGGGGGTCCGGCGGGAGGAGGGGAACCCTCGGAACTCACAGCCCACTCGTGTGCCCACAGAGCGTCTGTGCCTGGGGGGCCAGCTCTACTCAGACTGCGTCTCGGCCTGCCCACCCAGCTGCTCAGCAGTGGGGGACGGAGGAGAGGGGTCCTGCCGGGAAGCGTGCGTGAGCGGCTGCGAGTGCCCGCCCGGCCTCTTCTGGGACGGCGCCTTCTGTGTGCCTGCTGCCCGCTGCCCCTGCTACCACCGGCGCCGGCGCTACGCTCCCGGGGACACCGTGCGCCAGCTGTGCAACCCGTGGTGGGTCCGCGGGCCTCGCTGGGTCTTGGGCTGGGGTTGGAGGCCGCGTGGTCCCCTCGGAGCCCTCCCTTATGCTATCTCCTCAACCTGCCTCCCCTTCCGGGGGGCCCCTCACATGGGACCTGTGACTTCTCATGGCATAATTGATTGCCCTGCTTAAAGACCTAGCCCGTGATCTCCGCCGGCTGACCTCCAGGCCTTGCAGGGTTAGAGAGGGGTGGCGGGGGGAGGGAGGGCCAAGGGGTTGGTGGGGGGCCGGGGCTCGTGGGCGCTGCATCTGAGCGCGCTCCCCGCCCTGTGTGCCCGCAGCGTGTGCCAGGACGGCCGCTGGCTCTGCGCGCAGGCGCCGTGCCCAGCCGAGTGCGCGGTGGGCGGGGACGGGCATTACCTCACCTTCGATGGGCGGAGCTTCTCCTTCCGCGGCAGCCGGGGTTGCCGCTCCAGCCTGGTGCAGGTGGGTAGGGGGTTAACGCCAGGAGGAGCCCTCGCTGGGGTGCTGTAGGGGAGAGGTGACTGTCGGGAAACCTCTACATAAATCGATGAGAAACACACAGCCATTTCGGGAAAAGCTGAGAGAGAATTGACTCTGGAGGCAGGATGGCTTGCCGCAGACCCGTAAACCTCCCCTTGGGTTCCGCGACGGCTCCTACCTTAGCCCTTGGACACAAGGCAAAACCCATCCTCACAGTCCTTTCTCACAGATGGCACAGGCTGGGCTTATCACAGGCTATTTCCTGCAAAACAACCCGAGGAGAAATATGGGTTCTCCTTCCTCCCCAGCCCTCTTCCAGCCAAGTTAGGTGACCTACCAAGTTCAGGTTCATGGACACAAACAGGTGTGTACTTCACTGCAGATTTAGCGCGTGCACACACAGAGACAGAGAGCAGAGCATCCATACCCACTGGGAGAGGGGAGGGGAAGGCATCTTGCACCAACACACACACACCTCCACATACTTGCACACACCTGTATGCACGTGCACGTAGAGATACAAGTGCCAGCGCTTGCCAGGGTTAAGCTCCACACCTGCCTGCGTTGGGTAGAGCAGGAGAAGGTGCCGAACAGACACTGTTCTCTGGGTCTCGCCCACCCCCACCCTACCACATTCCTCACCATCTGCCCCAGGACCTGAAGGGGCAGCCGCTGACTGTGCTGGAGCACGGGGCTTGTGACACTGGGAGCTGCCTCCACGCCATCTCTGTGTCCCTGGGAGACACGCACATCCAGCTCAGAGACTCAGGTAGCCCTCTCCTGGGATGTGCTCACCCCCAGTCCTCCTCAGCCCCGCCCTGCAGGAGCAGCCCCTCACAGGCCCCTGTTCCAGGAGCTGTACTCATCGATGGGCAGGACGTGGGCTTGCCATGGAGCGGGCCCAAGGGCCTCAGTGTTTCCCACGCCTCCTCCACCTTCCTACTGCTGCGCTGGCCTGGGGCCCAGGTCCTGTGGGGAGTGTCTGACCCTGCAGCCTACATCACTCTGGACCCCCGCCATGCCCGCCAGGTATGCTGCGGGGCCAGCGAGTGGCTGGACCAGGCCACAGTGGGCCCGGATGTGACTGCCCCATGCCCACTCCTCTGGCCCAGGTGCAGGGTCTGTGCGGCACCTTCACCTGGAACCAGCAGGATGACTTCCTGACACCTGCCGGTGATGTGGAGACCAGCACCGCACCGCAGCCTTTGCTAGCAAGTTCCAGGTGGCAGGCGAGGGAAGGTGCCCCTCAGAAGACAGCGCCCTACTTTCCCCCTGCAGCACCCACACTCAGCGCCACGTTTTTGCAGAGGCAGCTTGTGCCGTCTTGCATGGCCCAACCTTCCAGGTAGCCAGACTGTGGGGAGGGGGCTGTTCGCACATGTAAGATAGGGTCAGCACCTGCTCTGCCCTCCTCTTGGGCTCTGGGGAGGGCCCAACTCCCTGCCGTGGCAAGGGGTACCAAGCACAGAGAGTTGGCCAAGGGGGCTGGAGGGGACAGGGGAATCTGTGGAGGAGGAGCCAACCCAATTTTTTCCTCCGCTCCCCCCTCAGGAATGCCAAGGGCTGGTCGACAGGGAGCCGTTCCACCTGCGCTGCTTGGCGGCCGTGTGTGGCTGTGCTCCTGGCAAGGACTGCCTGTGCCCTGTGCTTGCTGCCTTTGCTCGTCGCTGTGCCCGGGAGGGTGCCCTGTCTCTCTGGAGGTCCCAGACACTGTGCCGTGAGTCTGCTCAGCCAGCCAGCCCCTTCCAGGAATAGACCAGAGAGATCCCAAGGAAGCCCTCTGACCTGAGCACATTGCTGGCTTTGCCGTCTCTCAGAGGCCTGGGGGGTATGAATTCCAGAAGGACGGGCAGAGCAGCGGCAGTCATGCCCCTGACCTGCCCGTGTCTCTGTGTCTCTGCATCCAGCTGTCCCGTGTCCCAGCGGCCAGGAGTACCAGGAGTGTGCCCCAGCGTGTGGTCAAAACTGTGGGGAGCCAGAAGACTGTGAGGAGCTGGGGAGCTGTGTGTCTGGTTGTAACTGCCCCTCAGGACTGCTACGGGACCCCGAGGGCGAGTGTGTGCCCCCCAGCTTGTGCTCCTGCCAGCTTGGAACTCAGCGCTATGTACCTGGCAGTGTCACCACGAAGGACTGTAACCACTGGTGAGGGCGGTGGCCTTGGGGGAGGCAGAGAGCTGGAGGGTGAAGAGATGGAGCTTAGAGAAGAGGGGCCAGGCTTGTAGCACTGTGGGTTAGGGCCTGGCATGCATACGTGGGGCAACGGAGCAGTCCTAGCTTCGCCCTGGTTGTGGAGCACTTCAGGCCCAGAAAGCACTCCAGTATGTTCTCTTATTTAATTCTGCTGAATTCTTACAACGACCTGATAAAGTAGGGAGGGGAAGAATTGTTCCCATTTTGCAGATGAGGAAACTGAGGCTCGAATAGGCTACATGGCTTGCAGAGTCACATAGCGATGAAGGACTAGGACCCAGATCTCTGAATTCTGGTGTAGTGTGGTCCAGAGGCTCCTCCAAGGGTTAGGGAGAAGTAAAGGCCAGTTCTGGACCTGTGGACACAGAGCCAGTGGCCGGGGCTTTGTGGGTGAGGACGAGACTTCAGGGAATCCCTCTCCTACTTGGCTAGGGGTGGGGTTCTTCGAGAACCTCAGAGCCCAGAGAATGGCCCCACTGGAGCTGGGGTCACCATGTCCATCCCAGGTATGGCTGGTGCTGGGAGCAGCCCTACTTCCCGTGCTTATAATTGGGCTGTGGGGGGTGAGATGCTCAGGTCTCCGGAGTCAGCATTAGGGGCTCGGACCCCCTGGGTTCCTGAGACTCTCCCAGGTCAGACCAGAGGTGCCTGAAGGTGAGCCCTGCCTTGGGCCTGCTTCTTACCTGGCTCCTGTCCTCGGCAGTGTCTGCCAGGAGAGGGGCCTCTGGAATTGCTCTGCTCAGCGTTGTGGCCCCCAGCGGACATTCTGCCCCGGTGACCTTGTCTATGTCCCTGGTGCCTGCCTTCTCACCTGTGACAGCCCTGGAACCAACCACTCCTGTCCCCCAGACAGCCTGGGAAGCTGTGTCTGTCCCCCGGGCACTGTGCTGCTGGTAAGTCTGGGAGGGGGCTGCATGGGGCATCGCAGGGCCTGCTGTACCCCAGGGCACTGCCCCAACCCCCCGGGCTGTCTGAAACACTGGGCGGCGGGTCAGGCAGCCCTCCAAGGTGCCCCTTTGTCCCCGACCTCTGCCCAGCAAGAGCGCTGCGTGCCTCCTGAGCTCTGCCCCTGCCGTCACGGTGGGCAGTGGTATCCGCCCAACGCTACCATCCAGGAGGACTGCAATGTTTGGTATGCCTAGCCCCTTGAACTGGGATGAGCTGGGGTATCCAGACTGGCCTGGGCAAGGGAAGCTCTCCAGGATTCCCCCCAGGCTGAGGGTCGGCTGCTCGGAACCTGGACAGCTGCTTCCCCAGGATTCATCCTCACGCCTCTGTCTCCCCACCCCCACCCACAGCGTGTGTCAGGCTCTGCAGTGGCACTGCACAGGCCACCGGTGTGGTGGGTGGTGCCAGGGATCGGGCGCCCCCCACTACGTGACCTTTGATGGGCTGGCTTTCACCTTCCCCGGAGCCTGTGAATATCTGCTGGTGCGAGAAGCCGGCGGCCACTTCACCATCTCTGCCCAGAACCTGCCCTGTGGGGCCAGCGGCCTCACCTGCACCAAGACCCTGACCGTGCAGCTGCGGAGCACCATCGTGCACATGCTCAGAGGTGGTGCGGCATGGAAGGGCGGCACTGCCAGCGGGGGGCACGCCGGCTGGCATTACATTTCTGCACGGGGGTGGGGGGCTGGGGCAAGGCCTGGGGTCCCCCACTGCTCACCATCAGTACGGCGGGGCTGGTGTCTCTCTTCTCTCTCTTCTTGGTTAGGAATCTGAATTCTGGAAGGTTCCAAGAAGTTAAGGCCCAGGGAGGTCTAATGACTTACCCAAGGTCACACAGCTGAAGATGCAAAAGGAAGGCTGGAGGCAGGCTGGGGAGGGGCTCCTAGGGATCTAGTGGCCCTTTGACTCCAAGGCAGAGCCCAGACACTTCTCTGCTTCCATAGGCTGGGCAGTGACAGTGAATGGGGTGAACATAACGCCCCCCCCAAAGTCTACACGGACCCTGGGCTGAGCCTGCGTCGTGCTGGTCTCTTCCTGCTGCTCACGACCCGCCTGGGCCTCAGCCTGCTGTGGGATGGAGGTCAGACCCCTGCGCTTAACCATCTGACCCGTGCCCGCCTTAGCATCATGAGGCTGACTCCCCCCATACTCTTCCCTTTCCGTAAAAGTGGTGGGAGTTCCCAAATTATGTTTTTAAAATTATGTTTCTCTTCAATGTAAAAGCAATACCTCCTCGCCAAGGAAACATTTAGAAAATACCCTGTTTGGGAAAGAAGAAATGAAAATAAATCTAACCTCCCACCACCCAAACCCAAGCAGTTGGCATTTTAGAAAAACAGTTACTGAGAAATGGAGGAAAGCTGAAGTAACCCCTGGCATGGGAGGCAGTTGCCTGGTCGGCACAGCAGGGCTGCCCTTGAGCCTCCGGCCATCAAGGCCTCTGGGGCTGGTGGGTGTCCCAGTCTGTCTTGGAGCCCGGTTCCCACCTAGAGCCCAGCCCACTGGATCTGGTTAGGAGAGTAGGCTCCCACTTCTGCCCTAGCCCCCCAGACGTACGCCCTTGGTCTTCTCCCACCCCCGAGGAAGGCCCATGGGGTCATTTCTCCACCATGCCGCCCCCTCTGCCCAGGCACCCGGGTCCTGGTGCAGCTGTCCCCGCAGTTCCACGGCCGCGTGTCTGGGCTGTGTGGAGATTTTGATGGAGATGCCAGTAACGACCTGCAGAGCCGCCAGGGCGTCCTGGAACCCACTGCTGAGCTGGCTGCCCACTCCTGGCACCTGAGTCCACTCTGCCCTGAGCCAGGAGACCTGCCACACCCCTGCACCGTGAGCACGGGCAGGCAGGGGGAAGGGTGTGGGTGGGTGGGGGGAGCTGCAGGCAACCTGCGGGGCCGGACTGGGTGCTGTGGGTGGGGTCTGGCTGGTCCACGGCACTGTGCCCGCAGGTGAACGCCCACCAGGCCGGCTGGGCCCGTGCCCGCTGCGCGGTGATGCTGCAGCCCCTCTTTGCCCACTGCCATTCAGAGGTGCCCCCGCAGCAGCGCTACGAGTGGTGTGTGTATGATGCCTGCGGGTGAGAGGGGCGAGCCGGGGGATGGGGGGGAGAGGGCGGGGAGGGCGCGGGGAGGGGGTCCGGCTGCCGAACAATGCCTTTCACAGCTGCGATCCGGGGGGCGACTGTGAGTGTCTCTGCTCGGCCATTGCCACCTACGCAGACGAGTGTGCCCGGCACGGGCTCCCCGTGCGCTGACGCAGCCAGGAGCTCTGCCGTGAGTGCGCCCTGCCCTCGGTCCCCGATGCCCAACCCCACCGTGCCCTCCGTTCCTCCTCCCTGGACGTTCCTCCTGGCCTGCAGGCAAGCCCTGTATGCTTTCAAGGGCAAATACGTGTGGTGGACACACTTTTCTAGATGAACCAAGCACACGGAGCTTGCTCTCCTGTAGAACCGTCACGTTGTAAACAGCCTCGGGAGGGGCTCTGCGAGAGTCTACCCCATGCCCCCGCGCCGCCCCGTGTGTATCGTCTTGGGCTCGCTCGCCTGCAGCTGTTGGATTCTGGTGCCCTCGAGCCACCGTGACCCAAGCTGCTCTCCTCTCCCCAGCTCTGCAGTGTGAGGGAGGCCAGGTGTATGAGGCCTGTGGCCCTGTGTGTCCGCCCACCTGCCATGACCATGGTCCCGAGCCCGGCTGGCACTGCCAGGCCATCGCCTGTGTGGAGGGCTGCTTCTGCCCCAAGGGGACCCTGCTGCATGGTGGGTAGCATCAGAATCTGCAGGAGGGAGGCAGCGCTGGGACGGGGAGGAGAGCCACATGGCCGTGGTGACAGGGCTGGCACCAGGGGCTGCTGTGTCCCCCCTTTTTAAAATATATTTTTTTAAGACTTTACTTATTTATTTGACAAAGAAAGAGGTCACGAGTAGGCAGAGAGAGAGGGGGAAGCAGGCTCCCCGCTGAGCAGAGAACCCGATGCGGGGCTCGATCCCAGGACCCTGGGATCATGACCTGAGCTGAAGGCAGAGGCTTAACCCACTGAGCCACCCAGGCGCCCCTGCTGTGCCCCTTTTGCTCCAGTCCTGTCCTCTGTAATCCCAGGAGGGGTCTGCTTAGAGCCAGCTTCCTGCCCCTGTGAGTCCGGGGGCAGCTTCTTCCCGCCGGGGACTGTGCTGCAGAAGGACTGTGGGAACTGGTGAGTGTGGGGGGTGGTTCTGGAGAGTCCCCTGACCCCAGGCTGGCAAAGCCCAGCACTGTGACTGATTCCAGCTCGCTGTGTGCTCAGCACATGCAAGGAAAGCCAGTGGCTTTGTGGGAGCGACAGTTCCGTCTGTGAGGAGCCAGAGCCTGGTTGTATGGAGGTAGAGGCCCCATGCCGCGAGAGCGGGCACTGTGTGCCCCACAGGTGGCTTTGTGACAACCAGGATGACTGTGGCGATGGCTCAGACGAGGAGGGGGAGTGTCCTTGCCCGTGTGGGGCAGTGGCCGATTGACAGGTCAGTCCTTGCATGTGTCACTAAAACGTGTCCTTAGCTGCTGCCGGTGCGAGCAGCTGGTGGGCAGGGCTGCTCTGGTCTTTCCGGGGTCGGTGGAGGAGTGTGGCTCCTCTAGGACCTTTGTCATCCTGACCCTGCCTGCTCTGCCCCATGCCAGGCTGTGCCACGCCAGGCTGTGGGGAGGGCCGGATGTCTTGCAGCTCCGGCCACTGCCTGCCCCTGGCCCTGCGCTGTGACGGGCGGGACGACTGTGGAGACGGGACGGATGAGCAGAGCTGCCCTTGCCCCCGTGGCTCACTGGCTTGCACTGATGGGCACTGCCTGCCCCTGGCCCTGCTCTGTGACGGGCATCCCGACTGTCCAGATGCTGCTGATGAGGAGGCCTGTCTGGGTGGGTGGTCTAGTTCAGCACTCCAGTCCACCAGGCACCCCCTCCCACAAGGCCTGTCTTGTGAGCCCCAAGCTTCTTGCCGCCCCTCCTTCCCCTGAAATTCAGGTTCCTGCTAAGAAGCTGGCACCTGGAGATGTGGGAATGGGGCACCCCAAACAGCAAGCTTAAGGGGCAGGGCCCTGGGACCAACTTCCTCTTTTCTCTGGCTGCAGGACAGCTGAACTGCACTCCTGGGGAGCTGTCCTGCGTTGATGGCACATGCGTGGGGGCCATCCTGCTGTGTGACGGAATCTGGGACTGCCCAGATGGAGCGGACGAGGGACCTGGGCACTGCTCCTTGCCTTCACTGCCCACGCCCCCAGCTGGCATTCTGCCTGGCCCTACCACTGGCTTTGGGATGATTGCCCCAACTCCCCCCACCAGCGCCAGCCCTGGTGAGTGTCCTGGAGGGAAAGGGGGAGAGCTGGAGTCCTGGGGAAGAGGGTTGGGGGGAGCACCTCAGAGGGAGGTATTGGGGCAGGTGGTGGGGTGAGGAGCGGGCACAGACCAGCCTCCTGAAAGGGGTTTGAGAGGGCCTGGAAGAGTCCCGACCTTACTTCCTGACATCCGAGGTGCTCCCACTGATGTGAGGGGGTTGGGGTGGCCCATGGAATTCCTGGGCGAGGGGAGATCTTTTGGGAAACCAGTGGGGTGGGGTGTGAAATGCGGAAGCGCGTGGACTTAGGGAGAGGCTGGAAGTGCGGGAAGTCTGGGCACAGGAAAGGGGCCTGGCGGGCCCGGAGCCCCTCACCCCGCCAGTTCTAGCGCGGGTGCCCCCGCAGCGCCACCCTGCGGCCCCCTCGAATTCCGGTGCGGCAGCGGCGAGTGTGCGCCCCGGGGCTGGCGCTGCGACCGCGAGGAGGACTGCGCGGATGGCAGCGACGAGCACGGCTGCGGCTGGCCCTGCGCCCTGCATCACGCGCCCTGCGCCCGCGGCCCGCACTGCGTGTCCCCCGCACAGCTGTGCGACGGCGTGCCGCATTGCCCCGACGGCTCGGACGAGGGCCGCGACGCCTGCGGTGAGAGCCCGGCTGGCGCGCAGAGGGCAGGGCCCGTCTCTCCCCACCCCCACCCCCAGCCGCAGCCTTGGGGCCCCGGGGACAGCCACTTAGGTCTGCGGCATCAGAGCCTTTGATCTTTTTCATGAAATTCTCTTTGAAGACTGTTGCCCTCCCACCCAGGCCCAGCGGAGAGAAGGGGCTTTTGTCTTTGCCCACATTTGGGCAAGAAGGGGTGAGAATGGGTCCTGGCTCCGCAGTCGGGAAGGGGGCCTGTTTGGAGGGTGACCCCTCCAGCCCCACCCCAGCGACCCGGGAGTTCCTTCTGTGTCCCTGCAGATCAGCCCTTTCTGTCCCCGGGAGGAGGGGGCCGCTGTCCACAGGCTCCTCCTGGACACCCTCCCCCACACCCCCCCAAAGGTGTTTTTGAGCTAGTTTCAGGTACAGTGTTGGCTCTGCCTCCTGCTTGCCCTCCCCTTCTGGGGGCATTTTGTCCCCTCTGCCAGTCCTTGTGCAGACAGAGGGTGGCAGGTGCAGAGGCTCAGCGGAACACTCTCCACACTCCCCACTGCGGTTTGGCTGTGCCTGAACCCCTAGCAGCTCTGCGATGGGATCTCTGACTGTTCCCAGGGCAAACATGAGCTGGGCTGTGGTAGGGACACCGGGTCCCTGATGGAGGCCAAGGCTGGTTGGGGGTGGGGGTGGGCCGTCTGACTCCTGGCCTGATTTCTTTTCTCTTCCCTTCCCCGCAGAGGGGATGACAGCCCCAGGAGGCCCCAATGGGACCAGGGCTCCCTGCCCGGAATACTCCTGCCCTGATGGCCTCTGCATCAGTTTCCAGCTGGTGAGCGGGGGAGGGGAGTGGGTGGCACAGGAGGCAGGGCCATCGTGACACCCCGCTCAAAAGCAACCTTGCTCCCGTCCCTTCCCCAGGTGTGTGATGGGCAGCCTGACTGTGAATCGGTGGGGGAGCTAGGGCCTTCCCCAGAAGAGCAGGGCTGTGGGGCCTGGGGTCCCTGGAACTCATGGGGGCCGTGCAGCCGGACATGTGGGCCCGGGGTGCAGGGCCGGAGCCGCCGCTGCTCCCCCCCTGGTCTCCTGGTGCTGCAGCACTGCCCAGGCCTGGAGCACCAGACTCAGGCCTGCTTCATGGCTGCCTGCCCAGGTGAGGGGCCTGGGGTGCCTGGGAGGGCCAGCAAGAGCGAGGGAGAGGAAGACCACTGGGCTCCTGGCCCGGCCTCCTGCCCTCCCAAACCCCAATCTGTCCTGCCCCTCCGGCTTGCAGTGGATGGCGAATGGACCCCCTGGTCTCCTTGGTCCCTGTGCACTGAGCCGTGCATGGGCACTGTGACCCGTCAGCGACAGTGCCGCCCCCCACCCCCAGAATGGGGGCCGGACCTGTGCCATGCTGCCTGGGGACCCTCCCACCACCCGCCAGAGCAGTGAGTGCAAGGAAGGAGGGCCCAGCTGGGAGGAGGGTGTGGAGGGCTTGCCAGTGGGGAGCTTTCGTCCACAGGGGACTCACCTTGCTCAGACTCTGGTTCTGATTTTCTCTCAGGGCCGTGCCCTCAGGCCGGCTGTCCCAATGCCACCTGCTCCGGGCAGCTGGTGTCCTGGCCCTGTGCCCCCTGCCCTCTGACTTGTGATGAAATTTCTGGTCAGGCTGAGTGTGCGGCGACCCGGCCCTGCAGCGGCCCTGGTAAGGTGGATTCGGGGCCCAGGGGGCAGCAGGGGTGTCTGCGGAGGTGGAGCTGTCTGCAGGGAAGCCTCACCCCACGCCTCCCCTAGGCTGCTGGTGCCCTGCCGGCCAGGTGCTGGACAGTGAGGGCCGGTGTGTGGGGCCCCAGCTGTGCCCCTGCCTGCTGGACGACACCTGGTACCGGCCGGGGCAGCGCATCAGGGCCGACTGCCAGCTCTGCACCTGCCAAGACGGACGGCCCCACCGCTGCCGGCCCGACCCAGCCTGCTCCGGTGAGGCCCCGCCCTTGGCCCTTCCCTGGGGGGCCCTCGTCCCCTCCCAGGCCACCCAGCTGGGCCCCCAGCCCTCTTCTGGCCCCTGACTCTTGGTCCTCCCTCAGTGAACTGTGGCTGGTCCTCCTGGTCCCCCTGGGCTGAGTGCTTGGTCCCCTGTGGGACCCAGAACATTCAGTGGTCCTTCCGGAGCCCCAACAATCCCCGCCTCTCCGGCCAAGGTCGCCAGTGCCAGGGCATCCACCGCAAGGCCCGCAGGTACGGGCACCCACCCCGGGCACCTGCAGGGACCCTTACCCCTCACTTCTGACTCCCAGTTAGGGAGCTGCTGGGGAGCTCTCCCTCACTTGAGATGCTTCCATATGCAACATGGAGCCTAGATGAGGAACTCCCCCAACTCTGAGCCCTATTAATCTCAACACCAGGACTCCCAGTGCAGTTTTGGGGAACCCCTTGCCTTCTCCTGCATCAGTTTATGCCCTCCAAATCCGAAAGGGGGATGCAGGGAGCCCAGAAATCTAGGGGCAGGTATGGGTCCTCTGGTCAGCTCGGTGGGAGGGGTTGCAGGGGTGTAGCCATATCCGCCTGCCCAGCCCCCGCTGAAATGGGCTCCACAGGCCAGGGTTTGGGCACAATTTGCTCCCACGCCTCTCTCCGGGGCCAGCTGCAGTTTCTCATGGGCAGGGGTAGCATCTGCGTGACAGGGAGACTATGCATCCCAGTTGACCCAGGACTTTCCCGGGCCTATCACTGGAAGTCCCGAGTCCTGGGAAGCCACCCACTCTAGGTAAATCAGGACAGGCTGTTGCCCTGGGGGAGCCCACTGGGTGGGCAAGCAGCAGCCCTTCTTCCAGGTGCTGGACGGAGCCCTGCACGGGCTGTGAGCAGCAGGGCCGGGCCCACACAGTGGGGGAGCGCTGGCGAGAGGGCCCCTGCAGAGTATGCCAGTGTCTGCACAACGGCACCGTGCGCTGCTCCCCCTACTGCCCACTGGGCAGCTGCCCCCAGGTGAGGGGACAGAGTGGGTGGGGTGGGGGGCGGAAAAGGGCAGCGTGCAGAGGCCAGGGCTGTGGGCAGCTGATAGACTGGGTCAGAGGTTGGCGTGTGGCCAGCTTGGCACGTCCAGCCTGACTCTTGTGTCTGCAGGACTGGATCCTGATGGAGGGAGTGGGAGGCTCCTGTTGCCACTGCGCCCCACCTGGTGAGTGGGTCTGGGGAATGACAGGGTCTGGGGAATGGCAGACCTGCCATGCTCTGAGGGTAGGAGGATGGCAGGTGCTCAGCAGGAGCCCCAGAGTCAGGGGTCCATGGCTACCCCCGTGGCCTGTGTGGTGGGAGCCTGGGTCCTGGATGCTGGGGAAGGAAGGGGCGGTCTGGGTGGGAAGGGCTTGTCTCTGCCCTCCTAAGGTCAGGTCTCCATCTCTGCCTCCTCTGTCCTCTGGGGGCTTTCTGCCTCCCGCCTTGAGGCAGCTTTCTTTTCTCTGGTTCTGCTGGGCCAGGTCTGGTTCCTTCTCTTTCCCCTAAGAGCAAGTAAGACGAAGTTGGACTTTTTTCAAGAGTATCTTTACTTGGAAACTGATTTACAAATGAAACTGGAAGGGGCACCTAGGTGGCTCAGTTGGCTGAACATCTGCCTCCGGCTCAGGTTATGATCCCAGGGTCCTGGCCCCACGTCGGGCTCCCTGCCCAGTGGGGACCCTGCTTCTCCCTCTCCTCTTGGCTCCTGTTCTCTGTCGTTACCTCTATCTCTCTCAAAGAAATAAATAAAATCTTAAAATAAACAAACAAACAAGCAAATGGAACAGGAAAACACAAAGGCTTGAAAACTAATGCATTTATGGGTCCAGATTCTGTGTATGTAAAGTGTACCTACAGGCAGCTGAGGTTAGAGGAGAGTCAGTATACACAGTTGTACAGGTTGTTCACTGCACAAGTTAGTTGGCAAGTGGGAGGTAGACTCCAACTCCTGCTTCCATCCAAAGATACCCATTTATAGTGCCCAGAAAGGTCCCCTATTAGCAGCAATAGCCCTGGATTGGGAACTGCAGCTGCTTAGTCCTGGTCCTGAAGTGGTTTTATTTTATTTTATTTTTTTTAATTTTTATTTATTTATTTAACAGAGAGAGAGAGAGAGAGAGATCACAAGTAGGCAGAGAGGCAGGCAGAGAGAGAGGAAGGGAAGCAGACTCCCTGCTGAGCGGAGAGCCCGATGTGGGGTTCGATCCCAGGACCCTGAGATCACGACCTGAGCCGAAGGCAGAGGCTTAACCCACTGAGCCACCCAGACACCCCCTGAAGTGGTTTTAGACTGGCGGTCTTATTCTACGTTCTCTAAATATTTGGTGGAAGTAGAAACCCCCAGCTCACTCCAAGGGAAGGAGGACAGGCCTTTCCCAGCTAGGAGGTTGTTCTGGGAGCTCTTGGGAAGTCTTGCAAGAGAAAGCGCTCCAAGAACTGGGGAGGGACTGGGTGCCAGGCCAGGGGCCGTTGTGAGCCTATCTGCAGGTCTCTCCCTCCTGAACCCTGAGTTTCCCTACATAGGTGAGAACCAGACGGTCCACCTCCTGGCCACTCCTGCCCCCTCTCCAGCCCTCAGTGCCCAGATCGGACCCCCTCTGGTCACCTACGTTCTGCCTCCGCCTGGAGGTGAGGGCCACTTGCTGTTGTGGATCGGAGAGTGGATATGACCCAGGGGTAGCCCAGCGGGAGGGAGGCAGGGTCACTGGGATTTACCCCCACCTGCCATGGGAGGTTATCCTAAGGATCTGGAAGTCATCCTCGCTCAAGCTGACTCTGCCCTTTCTGGACCTCCCTTCCATCCCGGGTCAAGGTCAACACAGGGCCCTTGGCCTCCCTCAGCAACTCTTGGGACTTCCTGACTGTACCCCTGGCAGGGTCCTGCCACCCTTTGCCCTTCTCCAAGTCCATCCAGCCCCTCTCTCCTCTGCACCCAGACCCCTGCTATTCTTCGCTGGGCCTGGCCCGACTCCCTGAGGGAAGCCTGAAGCTGGAGCCCCCCACCCAGGCTGCCCTCCTGGGGGCTCCCACCGAGGGGCCTGGCTCTCAGGGTCGGAGCACTCGGAGGCACACCCGCCCCCCCTTCCTGCAGCTCAACCTGCTGCAGCCTAGGAACCTCACTGGTCAGTGTGGTGGGGGCGGGGCTGGGGGAATGGGTGGTGATGGTGGGCTGGGGGCGGGGCTGTCTCTTTCAGCTCTGCCCGCTGCCCCATCCCCCAGGCATCATGGTGCAGGGGGCTGGGTCCTCCGCCTCCCTCCAGTTTAGCAGCGATGGTCTACACTGGCACAACTATACTGACCTCCTGTCCCCAGCCAAGGTAGGGCTACCCGAGCCTCCTGGGGCAGGGACCCACCATGCCTCTTTGTGGGTGTCCTTGTTCCCGAGGGCCTTCCAGTCTCCCGGAGGGGCATTCCTACCTTAGAGGCCTGTTGAACACCTGTCAGTAGAAGGGACTGTCAGGAGGGTGTCACAGCCGTTGCCGTGGCTGAGCTGCAGGGCAGCTGTGCAGAGCTCTGTGGGTGGAGGGGAAGTAGGGTGACATCAAGTTCACTGAGGATCTCAAGGACCGTGTCAGGAACTGCTGGGACACAGCCCTGACCTTAGGAGGTTTGTATCCTCCCTGGGGAGACAAGCCTCACGAAGCAGGAGGAATGAGTCTATAACCACATATTTACTCTGAATTCTCTGTGTCTCTGGGGACACATGAATGGACACAGCCTGGTCCCCACCCTCAGGGCACCTGAGCCAGAACCCGCAGTCTTGAGGGAGTCTGATGATTCATGCCAGGAGAGCATGAGCTCTTTGTGCCTGGAAGTTTGGCCACTCAGTGGGGTCAGGGCAGTGGCCCAGAGAGAAGGCCAGCTCAGGCCTGGTGCACACCTGTCCCTACAGCTTTTTGCTAGGAACTCGGATGATGGGGCCCCCACAGTGTGGACTTTCGGCCAGATGGTGCAGGCACAGCATGTCCGGGTGTGGCCCCACATCAGCCATCGTGACGCCAACCACAGCATCTCCCCAGGGGTGGAGCTGCTGGGCTGTGCACCAGGTACCAGTGGGCTGGGGGTGGGCAGGTGCAGGGGGCGGGACAGATGGGAGCCCTCAGCCATGCCCTCCCACCAGTGTCCCCGCTGGAGGCGCCCCCGTGCCCAGGAGGTGGGCGCCGCTGTGCGGGTGCTGAGTGTGCCCCGCGGGGGGAGCCGTGCAATGGGGTGAAGGACTGTGAGGATGGCTCCGATGAGGAGGGCTGCACGCCCCCGCCCACCGCCACTGGCAGGTATGTGGGTGCCCTGCTGCCCAGCTTATCCGTGGAGGGGCCGGCCTGTGGGAGAGGCCCTGCGCTGCCTTCAGCCCTGAGGTGCCCATGGCTGGAGGCCCCTTCCACCACGGGATTCTCGGAAGCTAGGCCCTTTCCCTAGAGTCTGGAGGTTAGTGGTTCTCAAAATGTGGCCCCGGCCCAGCAGCAGCAGCAGCAGCATCCCCCAGAAGTCATGAGCAACGAAGGTTCTCAGGCCCCAGCTCAGGCCTACTGAAACAGACCCTTGAGCCTGTAACAGAAATCTGCTTTGCGAGCCCTCCAGGGGCGTTAATACGCTGAAGACCAGTGGGATGGCGACCCCTTTGTCTCATCTTAGCGGGCAGTGCCCTGCTGGAGTGCCCCAGCCCTGCCCTGCTCTGGGCCTGCCCAGAGAGGACACTGGCGCCCTGCCTGGTGGCGGGGGGCGGGGGGGGGGCGGCTCTGAGTCGGGAGAGCCCCTGGAGTCCCTCAGTGATTTGTCTTCTTAGAGTCTGGTCCGCAGCCACGACCCCAGCCCCGACAGCTTCCACCCAGCCTGGACCGCTGCCTCCCCAGCCCACGGAGGTGAGTGGGGAGCAGCAGGCCCAGCAGTGAGGGACATGGGGAGCCCCGGCCCTGGGGCCTCAGCAGCCATGTTCGCTTGCCCTGCAGTCCTCCTCCCTCTCTGCCCTGTGCTTCCCTGTGCATCCCTGGTCGACTGGAGTTGGCCTCAGCCCAGGAGCCTTCTGGGGGCCAGCCTGGTACTGGACAGGGAGCTGGAGGCCAGAGTAGCCGAGAAGCACAGGGCAGAGGCCTGTGCTGGAGAATTGGGGCGATTGGAGGGGTCTTCACCGATGACGAGTGAAGTTACGCCTGCTGGCCTGGCTCCAGGCCCTCAGGCGCTCAGAGCTGGGAAGAGCCCTGATTGTCCCGGGGACCCCCAAGGATTACTGGAAAAGGCTTGAAAGACGAGGGAATTCTGTAATGTGGAGCCCCCTGAAGAAGAGCCCCGTCAGGAACCCAGAGGGGAGAGTGATCGCGGCGCCGAGACCCCCATGCGTGGGTGCTGGGGGAAGACAGGGGTTTGGGGGGGCACAGGAGCCGAAGCAGAATCCTAGGCAGTGAGAAGAGCCCCTGAACTCCCAGTACCTGGGGTGTCCAGCCCAGAGGTGTGCAGGGCAGTGGGGCTCCTCTCCCTAACTCTACCCTGCACTTTGGGGACAGGGGAGGGTCTGGGGGACCAAGGAGCACTCCAGTGGGAATAAGTGAGTGCCTAGTCACCTAGTCACCAGGCAGAACTGCCTTTGGGGCCCAGGCTGCATGGGTGACTGAGCCCTCTCCCTTTACAGGCTCTGGGAGAGGCTGAGCGCTGGCATCCCTTGCGAGGGTCACCCATACCCGCCACAGGTAGGTGCACAAATTCCAGGCCCCCTGTCCCCAGGCCCCAGGGGGAGCGACCGTTACATCTCAGCAGTTGGTCTCCTGCTGACCCCTGACACCGCTCAGTGGAGCAGGGTTGCCTCCAGGAGGAAGACCTGGTCCCCACGGACGCCTTGGCCAAATCCTGCCCCGCCCACCCTCCTGGATTCCAGGGTTGGACGCTCCGGGCTGGCTCCCTGGGCCAAGCCTGGGCCCTGCGGCATGGCTCCCTTCCCCAGGCCCCTGGCTGGGACAGCTCTCCCTGGGGCAGTGGAATGCTGCCTGCGCGCCCTCTGCTCGCCCACGAATGCGGCCAGGCACCCCTTTCGGAAGGGCTTGCTGGCAGCAAATGACAGGGAGGAGGGGCTCACAAGTCAGCGTCGTCCTAAACTGGGCGGGGAAGGAGCTCCCGGCTGGTCACGTACAGGCCTTCCGGTGGCTGCCCGGTCTGTCACCTGCTCCTTAGCCCGAGGACAGGTGTCGCAGAGCGAGGGGGTTAAGAGGTGGGCCGTTCTTCTGCGAAACGCAGATGAAGCAACTTGTACCATCCCTTACGTCCCTGACACGCAGACCGTGGGATGAATTCTAGTATGATTCTAAATCTGCTTCTAGAAAAACAGCTGTCGTTTAACATTCATCTTTTGTCAGCAAAGAAGTCTCAAACCCCTTTCCGCTGTCGCTGCCAGGAAGTCATCAGGTGCAGGGCCTTAAACGATGTACTGTCCCCTTGACTTGGAAGCGGCCCCGTGTGTCTCCTTGAGAGGCGGGGACACATCTCAGCTCCAACCTAAGTGCTTTTCTACTTTCGTGTAAACCCTCTCATGCTCCTTGGACTACGGAGTCCTACTTCATCGGTGGTCCGAAGCCCCTCCGAAGGGGCGGGGTCTGGTCTGTCCTCACCCTGCAGCACCCAGAGCCTGGATGCCCTTCCGAGAGCCTGGGTCTGCTTCATGTCACAGGAGGGGAGCTGGCGGGCCTCATCCCTCCCTCTCCTGCACCCGCAGGGAAGGGGCCAGTGACTTGGGCCTCAGCTTCTGAGCCTCCTTACTTGAGTCCTGGGGAGCCTGTGCAGACGGTGACCACCACCCCCACATCCCAGGTGACCCCAGTGGCCCCTGCTGGTAAGATTCTGTGGTCTGCTGGCTCAGCCCGTGCATCCCAACAACATTCCTGTTGGAGAAACAGAGGCTCCGGGGGGTTAGCCACTTGGCTCAAGGTGGCACACCTTGAGGTCAGGGTTGTGGAAAGACTTGGGCCACACCTCCTGAAACAGCTCACGACTTTTCCATGGTCCCAAGAGAGGGAGGAAGTGGGGGCACACCAGACGTCGGGAGGGGGGAGGATGAGGTGGGCAGGTGTCCCGTCAGCCGGCTGCGGTGGTGCCCACAGGCCAGAGCATCGCCCCAGAGCCCTTCCCACCTGCGCGGTGCAGCCCAGGCCAGGTGCCCTGTGAGGTGCTGGGCTGCGTGGAGCAGGGACAGCTGTGTGATGGCAGGGAGGACTGTCTGGACGGCTCTGACGAGAGCCACTGTGGTAAGCAGGGGGCCCTCAGGGCACCCTGGAGGGTTTGAAGTCATGGGGGTGACAGTGGCCAGAGGGCTTTAGGTTTGGGGAATTCTCTGCCTCCTATTCTGAGCTCATCTGGGAAGGAAATGTGAGAGGCGGTGGGTAGCAGAGAGTGAAAAGAAACAGCCAGGAATGTGTGTGTTTTGGGGGACGGTCAAAAGGGGAAATGGGACAGTTTCCAGTCCTAGCCTGTTTCATAAACCGTGTCTGATCTTTGAGAGGATTCCTCTAACTATCCGTCCATCCACCCGTCTACCATCCAAATATCCACCCACGCACCACTCACCCGTCCATCCTCCAGCCTTCCAACATTCATTCATTCCCCTTCATTCCCCATCCATCCATCCGTCCGTCCATCCGTCCGTCCATCCATCCAAAGCGGATCGCTGTGCTCAAAACCTAGTCTCGCAATCAGGGAAGGAGCACCCCTAGGAGCGCCCGTTGAAGAAGAGGGTCTCCGAGGAAGGAGCTGTTTTCTAGACACCGTCTCTCTGGACACTAGAGCCATTAGCAAGCAGTGGCTGTGTGAGGGCCTCTAGCAAGCACAGCACCCCCGCCCCCGCCGCCATTCTTACCCACACAGAGCAGAGAGAAGCCTGCATGGGGCGCGGGAAGCTTCAGGAGGCACGACCTCGGCCAAAAAGCTGCTGTGTTCTTGGCCTGAGGTTGAAGGGGCTCAGTTTATCACCGGGTCAGGAATCACTCACGTGGCTCCCTTCCCCCAGCCTCGTGGGCAGCGAGCCCTGTGCCCTTCACGGTGCCCACCAAGGCCCTGGCCGGACTGCTGGCCTCGCGAGCCCCCTGCTCCCCGAGCCAGCTGAGCTGCGGTAGTGGGGAGTGCCTGCCGGCTGAGTGGCGCTGTGACCTGCGGCCGGACTGCCAGGACAGTTCAGACGAGGACGGCTGTGGTATGTGCCTGGCCGGGGGACACCACTGAGGGCCCTGCCCCTGCGTGAGCCTCCTCTGAGTCCCCCCATTTCCCCCTACAGTGGACTGTGGGCTGGCGCCCTGGTGTGGCTGGAGCGGCTGCAGCCGCACCTGCGGGCCGGGCCTCGCCTCCCAGCGCCGGGACCTGCCGTGGCCTCCCCTGCCTGGGGGCAGCTGCCCGTCTGACAGGCTCCGCAACCAGCCCTGCTTCGTGCAGGCCCGCCCAGGTAAGCAGCACCCAGGCCTCCTCAGGAACCCCTGGGGGGTGTGGGACACCTGCCTTGGTCTCCCTTCCAAGACCCACACGAGAGGGATGCCCTTGCCCTCCTGGGGACCCCAGGTCCAGGCTCCTCTCCGGGGCTCTAGGAGGACAGCCCCTTCTGATGTCCCAGCTTCATGCCTTTTGCCTCCAGAAGCCTGCACCTGGCCCTGCCCTTTGCCCTTTTCCTGCTTGAGTAGTTCTGGTCCTTAACCTTGAGTGTGGGAACTAGAGCCGCAGACCCCGTCCCGCTTCAGAGTTAGGGTGTTACGAGGCTGTGCCTAGGACCTGGAGCCCTTCTGTTCTGTCGACCTGAGGGAGTAGCACCCACCTTGCCTCTGCGTTGCAGAGAGGGGCTTCCTGCATGGGGTGGGGGGGGTGTCTTGTGAGCCCGCGCACCTGGAATTGTCCTAAGCTGGTTTCTGTCTGCTGCCACCAAGAGGTGCCCTGCTCCAGAATTCCTACTGTCCCGGCTCTTTCCCTGCAACAAGATCCTTTATCCTGCGAGGCAGCCAGAGCTCTTTGCTTCGGTCCACCCACCTAGGGGAGGTTTCCCAGGACAGGAGAGGAAGCTGTGGTGTCCCGGTGGTGCTGCCCTAGGCCACCCAGCTGGCCATTGTCCAGGCTTGTCTCTGCTGTGCCTCTTGCTCTCTCTGGTGCCATCTGTGTTTCCCTGGGCTGACCTGGTCCATGTCCTTTCTTTCTTCCCACACAGTGGCTGGGGCGTGGGCTGCCTGGGGGGCCTGGGGGCCCTGCAGCGTCTCCTGTGGGGGTGGCCATCAGAGTCGCCAGAGGAATTGTGTGGACCCCCCGCCCAAGAATGGTGGTGCCCCCTGCCCCGGGGCCTCTCACGAGGGAGCACCCTGCGCCCTGCAGCCCTGCCCAGGGGATGTGGGTAAGGGAGCTGGGCTGGGCAGGGGCACCCGAGGGTGGCGCCCCGTGGGGGTGGGGCTGTTGGGAAGGTCATTGGGCCTCCTGTGAGACGCACCCCACCTAGCGTCCATCTCCTGCCAGGCTGCGGGCCAGGCCGAGTGCATGTTAGTGCTGAGCTCTGCCGGAAGGGGCTGGTGCCACCGTGTCCGCCCTCCTGCTGGGACCCTGAGGCCAACAGAAGTTGCAGTGGGCCCTGTCTGGAGGGTGAGGCACACCCAGCAAGCAGGAATGGGGCGGGCAGAGCCCTCGGGGAGCGTCGGTCGCTTGGAGGCCCTCCATCTCCCCTCCCCATTCCCCCCTTTTTGGGGCTGAGCGCCCTCCTGCCTACACCCCAGGATGCCGCTGCCCCCCTGGGCTGTTCCTCCATGATGCTCGCTGCCTGCCGCTCTCCGAGTGCCCTTGCCTCGTGGGTGAAGAGCTGAAGAAGCCGGGGGCGCCCTTTGTCCTAGACAACTGCAGCCGCTGGTGAGGGTGTCTGCTGTGCTGGGGAGGACCTGGGTCAGGCCACCAGCCAGTCCCGACCTCCTCTGCCTCCTCCTCCCCTGCAGCGTGTGTGAGAACGGGGCCCTGCTGTGTGAACCCCGGGGCTGCCCTGTGCCCTGCGGCTGGTCAGCCTCGTCCTCCTGGGGTCCCTGTGACCGCTCCTGTGGCTCTGGAGTGAGGGCCAGGTTCAGGTGCGCAGGGTGGAGCTATTGGTGTGTGTGTGTTGGGGGGAGTATGGGAGGAGGAAGGAAAGGAGGTGGTAGAGGGAGGGTGGTGGTTGGAGGACAGGTGAACAAGGAAGACAGGAGTGCGGGCGGGCTGTTCAGGGGGATATCTCTCCCCCCAGATCCCCTTCCAACCCTCCGGCTGCTTCCGGGGGTGCCCCGTGTGACGGCGACAGACAGGAGCTCCAGGCCTGCCACGTGGAGTGCAGGATAGGTACAGCCAGGAGCTGGGACAGGAGCCAGGATGCAGGAGCCTGCTTCCCGCCTCCCCCCAATGACCCCTGGCTCCCCGCCTCCGCCGGGCTTGCCTCCCTCCTCTCAGTTGCTGCCCTAGGAACACAGCACGATCTCCGGGGTCGCTGGTCACCTGCATGGTGGTCATTGTGGCCTTCTGGTCTCAGAGGCAGCCCTGGAAGGAGCCTTGGTGCCAGGGGTCTTGTCGGGGACCAGACGGAGGGTGGGGCCCAGGCAGCATCCTCCTCCCACACAGACAGCCCAAGTGCCAGAAGCAGGCTGATCTTGGGGGAGCAGGGGTGAAGCTGCTCCTCTGGCCGAGCCTGTGAGGCTGGGGCGGGGGCAGGGTGGCAATCAGAACACAGACACCAGACGAAGGAGCCCAGAATGTTTCCCGGGGCCCCCTCCAGCAGAACAGGTGAGGCAGACACTGCAGAGCAGGCGGGGCGGGCAGGGGGCAGAGGTGAGAAGAGGAGTCGGGGCTTGGGCATGGGTCCGTGGGTCTGGGCCAGGCTCTTGCAGCAGGGGTGGGAAGAAGGGGCCAGTGGAGCATGGTGTCCGACTGACAGGTGTCTGCGGGGGCTTGGGCTCCCAGCGTTGAAGCTGAGTGAAGGACAGGTATTCAGAAGACTCTGGAAGGCTTGATCTGGGGGAAGATGTGTGGGTGGGTAGGGTACATGAGGTGTAGCTGTGCCCACAGGTGGAGGTGGCCTGGGCTGGAGCTCGGCTAAGCAGGAGGCTGTGCTTTGCGAGTGAGACCTGGGCCCGGGGCTGGGGGGTCCCAGAGGGGCAGAGACCACGCCTGAGCCCAGAGAGGGACTCCCCGTCTCCACGAGTCCTTCCCCGGCCGCCACAGCTTCTCAGACCCGACCCAGCCTCCCAAGCCTCCCAGCCCTGCCAGGACCCCTGTGTGGAAGGCCTGCCCTTTCCCCCTCCAGAGCTGCTGGGCTGGACCTCCTGGGCACCCTGGTCCTCCTGCTCCCAGAGCTGCCTCGCCGTGGGAGGAGGCCCTGGTTGGCGCAGTCGTTCCCGGCTCTGCCCCAGCTCCGCGAACGCGTCCTGCCCAGGAGAGGCCACCCAGGAGGAGGCCTGCAGCCCCCCTGTGTGCCCAGGTATGTCCCCCGCTGTCCCGGGAGTGGCCGGGGCATCGGGATGGAATGAGGAGCAAAGGGGAAGAATGACCCCTTGGGCAGGTTTTAAACACCTGGGGCGTGGGGGGCACAGGGACTAGAGCAGACCTATTGTCCCAAAGCGTCTCCTCCGCCCCCGGCCTGTGAGCAACAGGGTGGGCGTCGCCTGAAGGGGTGTTTGGGCCAGCCCGGGGTGGGGACGCGTGGAAGCTGCAGTCAAGATCCTGCACACTTGGCACAGCCCGGCCGCCTGCGCCCCACCCCTGCCCACACCTTCGCCCGCGCCCAGCCCCCACCGTGATGCACTTGGCTCTTCCTGACAGTGCTAAGCGCCTGGGGTCTGTGGGCTCCGTGGTCCACCTGCTCGGCCCCCTGTGACGGAGGCGTCCAGATACGTGGGCGCAGCTGCTCTGGTTCCACTCCCGGTGATCCCGGGTGCCAGGGACCTCACAGCCAGACCAGGGACTGCAACACGCAGCCCTGCGCAGGTGCCAGCCTCTCTCCCCTCCCACCCTGCGCTTCTCTACCAGCCACGCCCTTCTCTGCCAGTCAAGCCCTGGGGGATGCAGACCTCTTTGCACCCCACCTTCCCACAACCCTGCCCTCCGGCTCCAGGACAGGCCATACCCTGAGCTAACGGGCTGCCGAACTTCCTCGTCTCCCTCCTCTGGCTCCTGTACCCTGGGCGCTAGGGATGGGCTGTGGCCCAGGGCTCAGGCTCTTTGCCCCTCCCTGCCCAAGTTCTCCTTCCCAGGCCTGCAGCTCAGAAACACAGAGCCACTCACTGCAGGAATTGCGAGAAGCAGAGCCTGCCTGTCTTTAGAAGCCCCTGGCCCCGTCTCCCTCACCTTTCTCTATTGAGCCCCGTCCTGGCCCAGGGACTGCTCTGCTTTCAAGGACATTTGTGTTGGGGGAGCCTGGGTGGCATCGTGAGTTGAGCATCCCACTCTTGGTTTCGGGCCCTGGGATCGAGCCCTGTGTCAGGCTCTTAGCTTAGCACGGAGTCTATTTAAGACTCTCTCTCCCTCCCTCTCTGTCCCCCACCCCCTGCAAACAAAAATAAATCTTAACAAATAAAAAAAAGAAAAGGATGTTTGTGTTGCAGTTAGGCAAAAATGTGAATCTTTGCTGGCGCAGGAGTGAACCTGACCAGGAGGGAGGCGGGAGGGGCTTCCTCCGGCTTCTCGGTCCTGCTCCTGGGGCCCCTGCGTGCAGCTTCCTCTCGCCCCTCCCTCTCCTGACCCTTTCCTCCTGCCCATGCTGAGACCCGCTCTGCCTTCCCGTCCAGCTCAGTGCCCAGGGCACATGGTGTTCCGCTCTGCAGAGCAGTGCTGGCGGGACGGGGGCCCCTGCCCTCAGCTGTGCCTGGCTCAGGGCGCTGGGGTGGAGTGCACCGGCTTCTGCACCCCTGGCTGCGCCTGCCCGCCTGGCCTCCTCCTGCGCAACGCCAGCTGCTTGCCCGCACTCAGTGCCCCTGCCAGCTGCGTGGGCAGCTCTACGCCCCGGGGGCACAGGCTCCGCTGGATTCCTGCAACAACTGGTAGGCCACCAGCGTCCGGTGAGCATGGGGGACGGGGCTTGGTGGCCCCAGGGCTGGACAGGCGTGGACACACACCCCAGGGGGCCGGTTCACCTCCGTGGTGCCAGGCCTGGGCCCCAGGAATACCAAAGCCTGCTCTCCGGGCTGGGCATCTGTGGGGAGACTGAGGCTTGGATCAGTGTGGTGATTTGTGAAGGAAGCAGGGGCTGGAGAGGGTCTTCTAGCCTCCCCTTCCAGTCACCTGGGCTTCCCTTTCCTGAATGTTCTTCCCTACCTGGGATCCCCTTGATTTCTGCTCAAAAACCTTGAAGCTGCCACTGGGCTCTTCCAGCAGGGGGCGCCCTCCTCCTTTCTCCCCACATTTTTGTTTCTTTTCTTTTTTTTTTTAACCTTTCAATTCCTTTTCTCCATTCTCCATGTTCCTCTTCCCAATCCCGTGCCCCCGACTCCCCCCTGCATGCTTCCTCTCCTCTGCCCCCTTTCTCTTCTTCTTTTTCTCTCTTAGATTCTTTTTCTGGAATTTCCATGTACTTGAGTGGTGGGCTTCAAACCACTGGAGAGAAGTAAAAGGGAAGGAAAGTGCACAGTTCTTCCCAAGAGGCTCAGGCTAGGGTCTTCTCTTTCTAAATCGCTCCTACCTGGCCCTGAGGAGCTGTTCAAAGTCCTTTCCAAAGGACTTTCCAAATTACTGTTGCTAGTAATAACTAGCAACAGAATGAAATATGTAAAGGTGAGTCTTTGATCAAAGTGAGTGAGGAAGGACAGCACAGTGCCCGGCCATCAGGGAGCCCGTGGAGGGCGAGACTGGGTGGGAGGGACTGGAGGAAAAGCCTCGGTCACCTCCTGAAGTTCGAGGGGGACACGGACCAACTCGATTTACTTTCTAAACCGTCCCTCGGGTTTTTCTTCTGTGCGGTGGGCGCGGTGGTGCTGGCTGTATCTCCTTGGGGACAGGTGCACAGAGCCCCATGGAGCAGGGTCTGACTGTGGCCCCAACGGGTTCTCTCTCTGCAGCACCTGCGTCTCTGGTGAGATGGCGTGCACCTCGGAGCCCTGCCCAGGTACCCCTGATGCCCAGGAATCTGCAGTGGCGGGTCCTCAGGGGTGTAGAGGATGCTGGCCATAAAGGATGGTGCTCTGGGGAAGCTGGGGCCTGGGCACGGCTTGGCCTGGCTTCACAGCCCCTGTGCCCCTCCCCACCCCCACCCCACAGTGGCCTGTGGCTGGAGCCCCTGGATCCCGTGGAGTGTCTGCAGCCGCAGCTGCGACGTGGGCCTTCGGCGGCGCCTCCGGGCGGGCACTGCGCCCCCTGCTGCCTTCGGGGGTGCTGCGTGCCAGGGCCCCAACATGGAGGCCAAATTCTGCAGCCTGCGGCCATGTCGGGGTGAGAGCTAGGACCAAGGCCCCCAGAGTCTTCCGGAGAGGAGCCAGTAACACCCCCAGTCACTTCCCCCAGACCCCAAGAGAGGTGCAAGGATCTACCCTTAAAGACGCCAGGAAAGGTCCCCAGAGAGCCCCAAGAGTCATTCCCCGCTCTGGGCTGAGAGGGAGTGAGGCCTCCCGCAGTGGGCCATGATGCTGCGGGTGTGAGAAGGGGGGCGCCTAGGGTGTCTGGGTGGAGGAAGGGGGGTGTGGTGGGCATGGGAGGTAGGGTCCGCAGTGACCTGACTGCCACCCCAGGTCCCAGTGGGGAGTGGGGCCCCTGGACCCCGTGCTCTGTGCCCTGCGGCGGCGGCTACCGGAACCGCACCCGGGGCGGTGGCCTGAATGGCCGTGTGGACTTCTCTGCCTGCGGGCTGCAGCCCTGCACCGGTGAGGGCCATGCCCAACTGCCACACTGTTCCCTGACCCTCCATAATCATCCCGCCCAACCCAGGGTCCTGTCAACCCCTCCCTGTCACCCCAGAGACCCCTCTCCCAGAGCTCCTATGGGTTCCTGCGACCTCCCCCGCCATCCCGGCCACACCTAGAACCAATGCCTCTCCTGGGTGGGGAGCCCGGGGCAGAGTTGACTGTGCCTGGGCTGGGCTGTCAATTCCTGTGTTCCCAGGGCCCGTGCCTGGTGTGTGTCCCAGGGGCAAGCGGTGGCTGGACTGCGCCCAGGGCCCTGCCTCCTGTGCAGAGCTCAGTGCCCCTCAAGGGACAGACCAGACCTGCCTTCCCGGCTGCTACTGCCCATCTGGGACTCTCCTGCTGGTGAGTGTCTTTCCTGACCTGACCTCCACGGGACCTGGGCAGGGGCAGAACCAAGGGCACGGGGCTTCAGAGTCAAGGGAAAAGCACTGAATTCAGGGGTCACGGCTCCGCTCTGCCAGCAGCCAGCAGGTGACCCTGCATGAATCACATTCATGCTTCCATGAGCCTCTCTTCTCCTATTTGTGAAATGATGATAGGTCAAGAAGATCTTTACGGTTCGTGCCTACTTGAGCGCTCTGTTCTCTTACGTTCTTGGCTTTTTATTGAGCACCTGGCCTGCTTAGTCTTAGGGGGGCTACGCCGTGGGGAGAAAGTAGACTCTGCCCTCCAGGAGCCTCTGGTCTGGGGAAACCGACCAGAGCACCTAGAATGAAGATGGGACCATCCCCACACAGCAAGTGAGCTTTGCGTAGTGTGGAGCTCGGGAGGCAGCCAGGGGCTGGATTCCAGTGGGGTCTGAGTTCAGATCAGACTCTTCTACTAGGAGCTCTCTGACCTCAGGCTGTGTAGTCTTGTGCCTCAGTCTCTTCATTTGTCAAATTGAGGTGATAACGGGCCTCACCATTGGGGTACGTAAAAGGCTGTGGTGCCTCCCAGGGCCTGGCACCCACCTCAGTATACTTGACTTTGAATCATGGGCTACTGGGTGGCAGTTTCTTAAACTTTAAGACAGTAGCAACTTTTGTCCAAATTTCATGTATGTGTAACTTCATCAGTTTCTATTTTTTTCTATTTTCTTGATGAAATGTGCAATTGTATTTAAACACTGTTGTCCTACACATCGCAAGATGCGTGTTCTGTTAGCTGGTTCCAGGGGCGTTTGACAGTTTGGTCCCCGTCCTGCAATCAGAGATGGTCTTTTGCTCCAGAGACTGGGGGTCCACGCCCCTCGCCACGGTTCCTATAACCCTGGTGGCGGTGGGAGCAGAAGGGCTGTTTGTGGAAGGAGTGTAGGTGGCGTTGGAAGGTTTTTGGTTCCAGAACAACGTGTGCGTGCCCTCCCAGGACTGCCCCTGTGCCCATGGGGGGGCGCCTTTATCCCCCGGGCAGTGTGGTGCTTCGTCTCTGCGAGAACTGGTGAGGACCCCCCCACCCGTGGCCGTGACCCGTGAGCACCTTGCTTCCCCCCTCAATGCCAGGGGATGCCGGCCTCCAGGGGGCCGTGGAGCTGTCCCTTGCCCCCCAGGCAGAGCTGTCCAGCTCCCTGAGGCCCTTGCCCATGCCCTTCCAGCCCATCCTTTCTCCTCCCACCCATCTTGGTCCACTGTGCACCGCAGATCCGGGATGTGACCTCTCACACTCCAGGAGACCAGATATCCCAGATCAAGGAGTCAGCAGCGTGGTTCCTGCTGAGGGCTGTGGGGCAGAATCTGCTCCAGGTCCTGCTGTTCTGTGGTTGCTAGTGATCCTTGGCTCTTCCTTGGCTTGTGGCCGCACCCCTGCATGCCGCCTTCCCGGGGCCACCTCCTCCTCGTGGGCCCCTCCTCACGTTGGTCCCTCTATGCACATCTGCGCTGAGTCCAGATGTCCCCTTTGTAGGACAAGTCATGTTGGACCAGGGCCACCCTAGTGCCCTCCCTATAACTTGAGCACCTCTGTGAAGACCTTTCACCAAATAAGATCACAATCTGAATCCTGGGTGTTCAGGCGTCAATGAAGGAATTTGCGGGAACACGCGTCAGCCTGTGACAGCACCGTGACCTTTTGCTGTTTTCTTCCAGCTCCTGTGTTTCTGGGCTTATCACCGACTGCACCTCCTGGCCCTGTGAGGAGGGTGAGAAGGGGGCCCCCACGCCCGACGGTGCCCCCTGCCAGCTCCCTATCAGGGTAGGAAAGCTTGGTTGGAGTGGGGGGGAAGGGAGGAGGGGCGCTCTGCCTAGGCCAGTGCCTCCGGCCTATGCTCACTCCATCCCCACTCTGCCTTTCCCTCCTGTGCACCCCAGGTCAGCCCACGTGGTCCCCCGGGACCCCATGGTGCGAGTGCTCAGCCTCCTGTGGCCCTGCCCGACGCCACCGGCACCGCTTCTGCTCCGGGCCTCCCACCATGGACCCGTCTGTCCTAGCGCTGCCATCCCCACCAACCTGGCCTACCCCTCTTTGCCCAGGCCCCGACGCTGAGGAGGAACCCTGCTTCCTGCCAGGGTGTGACCGTGAGTCCCCTGGTGCCCGGGATGGTGCCCTCCACGCTCTGGGGATACCTGCTGTCTTGTACCGGCTGGCCCCCTGCCGACCAACACCCCCACCCCAAGAACTGCTTCCTTGGTTGTCATCCGAGGAGCTGGGGGCTGGGGGCCTTGGGGGCCCTGGTCCAGCTGTAGCCGGAGCTGTGGGGGAGGCCTGCGGAGCCGGATGCGAGCCTGTGATCAGCCTCCACCCCAGGGCCTGGGGGATTACTGTGAGGGGCCTCGGGCCCAAGGAGAGGCCTGCCAGGCTCTGCCGTGCCCAGGTACCAGCCAGGATGCGGGGACAGGGGGCAAGGAGCACTCTGGAGAGATGGGCCAGAGTGGGCCACCCACACAGCTCTCAGCCCCTCCTGTCCCTTCCCCAGTGACCAACTGCACCGCCATTCAGGGGGCGGAGTACAGCCCTTGTGGCCCTGCCTGTCCTCGCTCCTGTGACGACCTCGTGGTGAGTCCGGCTCCCTCGGAACGAACCTCCACCTGACCTCCGGCCCCGAGGGTTACTTTTGCAGGAGGGCAGGTTATGGCTTTGGGTCATGACCTCTTTGGTCCTGGGGCCGCCTCACACTGGTAGGGAGGGGTGGGATCCGTGCCCACCAGGCTGGCTCCTGTTTGTTCCAGAGGCTGTCTGAGCCTCACCCAGCAACCTTGCATTCACTATGTCAGGCCTTCCTGAATTTAAATTTAAAAAAATTTATTACAAAAAGAACATAAACACCTATGAAGGAATCGTCCCACTAGATCATCTTAAACACCACGAGCATTTCAGTGTGTGGACCCTGAGTGTGAGAGTACGTGGGCACGCGTGTATGCATTGGTGTGCTGGTTGGGGGGACGTCCATCAACGCCTGGCCAGCACCATGGAGAGGGACAGAGGCACGCAGGTGCACAGGGTCCGATGGCACCGGGGAGCCTGCAGTGTGGGGAGGAACAGACCCGAATCAGGGATGCCCAAGGGATGGTGCCACGAGGCCCTGCGCGGGCGTCTAAGAACGGTCAGGGAGGCGCTACAGGGGCTGAGCAGGGAGGGGAAGAGGGCCTGGGCCTGACTCCTGGCTTCCCCAGGGGACCCCATCTCCTTCCCAGGTGACCCCATGCCCTAAGCCAGCTTTCTATTGTGCTGTCCTACGTTCTGGGGAGGTCTGGGAGATGCCTTGGTTCCCAGGCACTGGCCAGGTCCCCCATGGAACCCTCCACAGGGTTCACATTTGGAGGACACCCCCACCAGCCACCGGGGGCAGCCCTTCTCAGGCTCTCATCCCCCCTCCCCACTTCTGCACTGGGGAGGAGAGGAGGGAGAAACTGTTTGAACGTAGTGTCTATGAACCAGAGCTCGACAGCTTCCCGTCTGCCCCCTCTGCCTCCTTCATCTCGTGCCTCCTTCCCTTCATCTTTCCCCTGTGGCTCTGCGCCCACTCCCCAGAGCACCCCTCCTAGCCCCCTCCGCCCTGTCTCCTGCTGACCCGCGCCCTCCCTTGTGGCCCCCCAGCACTGCGTGTGGCACTGCCAGCCGGGCTGCTACTGGCCTCCAGGCCAGGTGCTGAGTGCCGACGGGGCCCTCTGCGTGCTGCCCAGCCACTGCGGCTGCCTGGACCTGCTGAGCGGGGAGCGGCACCGGCCGGGGGCTCGGCTGCCCGGGCCCGACAGCTGCAACTACTGGTGAGGCAGACTCGTGGGCAGCTGCAGGGCCCAGGGGAGGGCGGGCCGCACCCGAGCTCTCCTGGGTCTCAGCTGCTGCAGGTTGGACTCCCATGATCCCCGAGGAGACGCAGGCAGGCACCGATGGTTGGAAGTCGAGGCATCCAGCTTGCTGTGTCTGCCCTCTGGGAGACGCGGCAGGCTGCGTGTGTGCTCAGAGGGGAAGGAGGGGTGACAGGCACGGTGTTCCTCCTCACTGTCTGGCCCCTGTCAGCAGCAGACGACCTCTGGTCATTCCCCAGTAGGACACACCGGCCAGTGTGTCCCAGCAGGGAGCCCGCGGGACAGCTGATGGGTCCCTGAATAGGACAGACAGTAGGGTCTAGAGGCTCTGGAGAATGGCCGGGGGGCATCTGAGACCCTGAAGGGAACGGGGAGCATGGGGTAAGGGGAAGGGAAGAGGCAGTTTAGGAGGGGTGCGCGTGGAGGGCAGGGGCAGGGCTGAGCTGCTGCTCTCCTTCCCGTGCCTGTGTGCCCTGCCCAGCACCTGCTCAGAGGGGAGGCTGACCTGCACAGACCTGCCTTGCCCAGGTACGTATGTCCCAGCTTGGAGGGAAGCAAGGAAAAGTGGCCAGGGCCACCGAGAGGGCTGGAATTGGGGAAGGCATGCCTGCGCCCTAGTGCCCTTCCATCGTCCCCTGCAGTGCCGGATGGCTGGTGTTCCTGGTCAGAGTGGACGGCGTGCTCCCAGCCCTGCAGGGGTCAGACGAGGACCCGCTCCAGGACTTGCACCTGCCCCGCTCCTCGGCACGGGGGCACCCCATGCCCCGGTGAAGCAGGGGGGGCAGGGGCCCAGCATCAGAAGGAGACTTGCCCCAGCTCCCCTGACTGCCCAGGTGAGACGCCCCCACTAGTCTGCTCAAATCTCAGTGGGCTAGGCGCCTCCTAGTCCTCCTGGCACAGCTGGTTCTGTCTTCCTGGCACAGCGGATGGAGTCTGGAGCCCATGGGGACCGTGGTCTCCCTGTGACCCGTGCGTGGGGCAGTCCCAGCGAAGTCGGGAGTGTATCTGGCCCCCCACCCCCGAGGGAGGCAGGCCCTGCCCTGGGGGCTACAGGCAGAGTCGCCCCTGCCAGGACAATTCCACACAATGCCCAGGTGAGGGCTTCTGCGGAGGTCTGGGAGGGTCCCTTAGAAGGCTAGGGAGATACTGCCTCTGACCGTTGACCCCAGTATACACCTGCACATCATTTCCTTCTTGGAGTGGCTCTTAGATCACTCACCCTGTAATCCTGGGACCAGGTGGAAGGCCAGAGCAGGTGGGGGGGCGTGGCCAGAGGGCTGGCCACCTGCATGCTGGGACCCTTCCGGCTGGGCCCCGCTCAGCGTTCACCGTCTTTGCTTCCCTCCTGCCACAGACTGTGGGGGTGGCCAGGGTCTTCTCCCATGCGGGCGGCCCTGTCCCCGCTCCTGCCAGGACCTGTCTCCTGGGAGCATGTGCCAGCCAGGTCTGACGGGCTGCCAGCCCAGCTGTGGGTGCCCCCCCGGCCAGCTGTCGCAGGATGGGCTTTGTGTGCCTCCCACCCGCTGCCGCTGCCATTACCAGCCTGGAGCCATGGGTCAGTGCTTCTCCTTGCCCTCTCCCAGGAACCCCCCCTCCCAAGCACTGCAGTGCCTGCCTGCCTGCCTGACCTCTGCCCATGGGGCCCAGCCTGGAGTGGCAGGATGGGGACGGGCAGCCTGTCCCCTCTGATGCTCTGGGCGTTTATCTCCCGGACATCCCACGGCATCCCGGGCCTGCCCTGGGTTCAGGCTTCCATCTTCCAGGCCCAGGATCTGGGGCATCAGGGGCTGAAGAATGATAGGGAGGGAGGTAGAAGGCAGTGGGGTAGGTGGAGGGACTCAGGGTGGGGGGCACACTGAGCTATCTGGAGTCCCACCCCCACTCGTGCCTTCAGGGATTCCTGAGAACCAGAGCCGGTCAGCAGGGCCTGGGCTCAGCTCCTGGGAGAGGCTGGAACCCGGAGAGGTGGTGACTGGGCCCTGTGACAACTGGTGAGCCCAGGGAAGCAGAGTGGGGAGTAGGCTGCCGAGCTGGGCAGTAGGGCCCTAGGGGGGAGGTGGCCGGGGTCCTGTCTTCTGAAGTCCCCCTCCCTGTCCCCAGCACCTGTATGGAGGGCACCCTGCAGTGCTGGGAGGTGCCTGGCTGCCCTGGTCCTGGGATGTGGGGTTCCTGGGGTCCCTGGGAAGACTGCAGTGTCTCCTGTGGAGGAGGGGAGCAACTCCGCTCCCGGAGATGTGCCCGGCCCCCCTGCCCCGGGCCTGCCCGCCAGAGCCACACCTGCCACACCCAGGTCTGCCGAGGTGAGCCCCAACCCAGGTTCTGCTCTTGACGCTCTAACTTAACTTGGATTCCCATATTGGTCTTTGACACGGACTCAGGGGTGTCTTTGACCTCTTCATCCCATCCCTGTGGGCTGCCCTCTCCCTGGGGCAAGTGCAGGAGGAAGTAGCCAGATTCAGGGAGGGGAACCTGTAGGAGGTGTGACACTGGTCCTGAGGGGCACACCCCAGGGAGGCTATCGTGGGCACAACTGGGGAGCCATGGGAGGGTGGGCGCTGGGGTGAGGAAGCAGGTCGTGGGGGGAATGGGGTGGGTAAAGAACTAACCGCTCTGGGCAGCGTGGGCCAGAGCTGGCCCTGACCCAAGTGTTGCCCCAGAGGCAGGCTGCCCGGCCGGACGTCTGTACCGGGAGTGCCCGCCCGGCGAGGGGTGCCCCTTCTCCTGTGCCCACGTCACTCAGTAGGTTGGCTGCTTCTCTGCTGGCTGCGAGGAGGGCTGCCACTGCCCCATGGGCACCTTCCAGCACCACTTGTCCTGTGTCCAGGTCAGAACCCGCGCAGCGCGGAGCCCAAGGCCCCCCTCCCTCCCCTCCCCTCCACTGCCTTTCCTCCCTCTCACCTGCAGCCGCTCACCCCTGCAGAACCTGTCCTCTGGACAGCGCCCCTCTTCCTCACATGACCCCAGGCAAGTGTTTGGCCTGAGAGGTTCTCTGTAGCCTCAGCTGCCCGGTGGGTCAGGCAGTGGAGAGCTGGGGTGACACCGCCGCAGGATGTCGCTGGCTTCCGGAACGGGGCCTGGCCTGGGCTCCTGCTCTTCCACAATGGCTCTCCCTGGCACCCGGCTCCCGCATGGTGTCCAGCGTGGAGCCAACCGTGACTGGCGTGTGGCCGGGTGCTCCCCCTGCCACGCCGCATGCTTCCCACGCCATTGAGGCCGCAGCTGGGAATTGTGGGTCCTGACCGCCCCCTGCGCCACCCCAGTGGGGAAGCATACCTTCAGCTGGACTCTGCCTGGCCCCAGACTCCTGGTCTCCTGCCAGGGGATCCAGACAGCAGGCGGGTGCCTGCTGTGCTCTGCTGAGCTCTCCAGGCGCGTGGGGATTTCATTCCCGATCTTTTTTTTTTTTTTTAAGATTTTATTTATTTGACAGAGAGAGAGAGAGATCACAAGTAGGCAGAGAGGCAGGCAGAGAGAGAGGGGGGAGGAAGCAGGCTCCCTGCGGAGCAGAGAGGCCGACGCGGGGCTCGATCCCAGGACCCTGGGATCATGACCTGAGCCGAAGGCAGAGGCTTTAACCCACTGAGCCACCCAGGCACCCCTCGTTCCCGGTCTTTAATCCTAATCCTGAAGCCAGTGTCCAGTGGCTACCCCCACCCAGAGTTCCAGAATGCCATGCCCGGAAGGGTCTGAGCAGCCACCTGCTTGACATAGAGCTGAAGCTGCTTCGAGAGCCACAGGGAAGGAAAGGGACACAGTTACCGTAAAGCTAGGAACCAGGTGCCTGATTCCTGGCTGAGGCTCTTTCCACCTCCCTGACCCCTCCAAGTCCCACCCCGTAAGGGCCTCTGCTGACCCTGTCTGGGTCCTAGCTAAGTGCTGTATGCAGGGAAGCCGCTGGCTGTCTCGCGCCAAGCTTCCACTAGTCTCTCAACGTTCATGCCCCTGACTCAGAGAGTCCCACTTGCTCTAGGGAATGCTCTTCCGGGGACCCCCCAGCCTCCCATGCACCTCCTCCCCGCCCCCCTTCGCAGCAGTGCCCAGGTGCAGGGAGCCACCCTGGGCCTGTGTGATGGCCCCTTCCCCTCTGCTCCCACCCTGCCAGGAGTGCCCCTGTGTGCTCACCACTGCGCTGCTACAGGAGCTGGGAACGGCCGACGCTGACCCTGCGGCTCAGCCCCCCATTCTGGGAGAGGGCGGTCAGCCCCTTGGGCCTGGGGATGAGTTGGGCTCAGGCCAGAGCCTTCGTATGGGCTGCAGGAACTGGTGAGGGGGTGGTGAGAGTGGGGGACATTTGGAGCCCAGGGAGGGGGAGGCACTGGCTGCCCTGCCCCTGCCCAGCCAGACCGACCTTGGCTCTGTCTCTTCACTCTTCGGGGTGGAGACCCTTGCCCACCCCTCTCTCCCAGGGTCTGTCCTGCCCGGCCCCTCACCCCCATGCCTTTCTGCAGCTCCTGTGTGCATGGGAGGCTGTCTTGCTCCATGGGGGACTGCTCCAAGGCTAGTGATCACTTCGGTCCTTGGGGGCCATGGGGCCCATGCTCCCGCTCTTGTGGTGGGCTGGGCACCCGAACCCGCAGCCGCCAGTGTGCGTGGCCCTCCCCGGCTCCGGGCAAGCAGGGCTGCGGAGGGCCCCTCCAGGACCTCAAGTACTGCCCCAGCCCGGACTGCCCAGGTGAGGGAAGCGGGAAGGGCTAGTCTGGCTGTGCTCGGGGCCTGGCCGGTCCATGGGAGACCTAGTGGAGGGAAGGACTGAATCAGGTAGTGGTGGGGTTAGAACTCGGCTTTTCTTTGGCACAGGGGCTGGAGGGTCCACAGTGGAGCCAGTGACAAGTCTTCCAGGTAGCCCAGAGTCCTTGGGTCCCAGCCCCAGGCTGTCGGTACCCCTCACACATGGCCGCCTTTTGGGAAAACAAGCCCAGAGCCCCCTCCCTCCCCAGCCCTGCTTTCTGGGAGGCCAGGAGCCCAGGGCCGACTCAACAGGAAATACCTCTCTCTCCTCTCCCTGCAGGTGGCTGGGGCCCGTGGTCCCCATGGTCCCCTTGCTCTCACACCTGCACAGACCCCACCCACCCTGCTTGGCGCAGCCGCTCTCGCCTCTGCCTGGCAAACTGCACCAGCGGGGACTCTTCCCAGGAGCGCCCTTGCAACCTGCCCTCCTGCATAGGTGTGCCTTTCAGCCTTGACCTCTGACCCTGACCCATGTCCGAACCCTGGCCATCCCCTCTAAGCCCAGCATCCTCCCTTCAGCAGCTCATTCTGACCCCCAAGCCATGTCCAACCTTCCAACCCCAACATCTAATACCCTTGAAGCAAATACCGAGTTCTCAGTCTGATGTCGAGTCAGGAGTCCATGTGTGACTCTGGACCCGGGGTGCTCTGAACCAGCCCATGCAGCTGATGGGGAGCCCTGCCAACACGGACCAGTCCTCCCCCCAATTTCCCATCCAAATCCCTCAGCATCCTGGTGAGTCTGGGACCGAGGGCCCCTGAATCCTAGTTGCCAAACCCCCACAGCAGCCAGTATCAGATCCGAAACAGGACCCCGAAGGTCTGGAGGAGGGCCCGGTGGCCTGGGTGATGCGGGGGTCTGCACTCGGGCTGAGGCTGGGGAGTCAAGGCTGGTTCCAGCTCTCCCTTCCATCCTGTCCTGTCCCCGCCCACAGAGCTGCCCCTGTGCCCCAGCCCTGGCTGTGTGGCTGGAAACTGTTCCTGGACCGCCTGGGCCCCATGGGAACCTTGCTCCCGAAGCTGCGGGGTGGGCCAGCAGCGC
>NW_019154121.1:26253470-26329263 GCF_002288905.1 Enhydra lutris kenyoni
GGGGGGGGGGGGGGGGGGGGGGGGGGGGGGGCGGGGGGGGGGGGCGCTTGTGCCTGAGCCAGATCCCTCATGTGGCCCTTCTCTCTGCCATGCAGTGCCTGGAGGCTGGTCACGCTGGAGTCCCTGGTCCTGGTGTGACCGGAGCTGCAGAGGGGGCCAATCCCTGAGGAGCCCCAGCTGCTCCAGCCCCCCACCCAAGAATGGGGGTGCCCCCTGTGTTGGGGAGAGGCACCACACTCGGCTCTGCAATTCCTTGCCCTGTGGTATGGCGGTGGGGACATGGCATCCCTGGTGGCCTCTGCACTCTGCACAGCTCTTCCCATCCCACCCCTAATTCAACTCCCACCACACCTCGTGATGGAGACACTCAGTGACCAGCTGGGAAAACCAGGGCCCGGAAGGGGTAGATGGCGGGATGCGGCGCTACTCGGGAGCTCGCTGTGGCGGAGGCAGAGCTGCTAGGATCCATGCCCCTGCCTGCCTCTGCCTTGCACTAGAACTCGTTCTCCCAGTTTTGCCCACCCTCCAGCTCCCGAAGGATCACCCAGCCCCAGCCGGGCCCCAGCCCCAGCCGGGTGGAGATTTCCAGAGGATGTGAGGGTTACTGTGAGGAGTGCGCCTGCCCCTGGCGTGTGGGCGGAGCCAGACACGCCCCGCCCAGCTTCGGCTCCTTATTGGTCCTTATTGGTCTTTCTTTGTTTTTTTGTTTCATTTTTTTTTTTAAGAGAGATCTTTTTTTTTTTTTTTTAAAGATTTTATTTATTTATTTGACAGACAGATCACAAGTAGGCAGAGAGGCAGGCAGAGAGAGAGGAAAGGAAGCAGGCTCCCTGCAGAGCAGAGAACCCGATTCAGGGCTCCATCCCAGGACCCTGGGATCATGACCTGAGCTGAAGGCAGAGGCTTTAACCCACTGAGCCACCCAGGCGCCCTCTTATTGGTCTTTCTGAGCTCCCTGACCTTGGTTACTCTAAGACCTTCCGCCCTCCTGTCCCCTCCAGCCGGACACGTGTAGGTGAGCATGTTCTTAGATGCACAAATTCAGTCCAGCTCAGACACTTACTGGGTTCTAGGCTGGGTGCTAGGACCCCCAGGTAGGTAAGAAGGACTCCCTGTCTTGCAGAACATCCCAATCCCAGGGGTCTCCCCAAGGTCCCCATGTTTCCATGGTCACCAACATGGGGGGAAGGATGAGAGTATAGCTTAGTGGAGGTTAAGAGTGGTTCCCGGGCAGGCAGGCGGAGGGCTTCTGAGCCCCGTTGCAAATGAGCCCTTTTGACTCTGGTCCTTCCCATCTGCTCAGAGGAGGGCTGCCCAGCAGGCATGAAGATGGTCAGCTGTGCCAACCGCTGTCCCCGCCGCTGCTCAGACCTCCAGGAGGGGCTCGCGTGTCAGGACGGCCAGGCCTGCCAGCCGGGTTGCCGCTGCTCTGACGGTGGGGGGGGGCCAGCCCCATGGTGTGGTAGGAAGGCAGGTGGGACCTGAGTGCCAGCACAGCTCTGGAGGGCTGCCTCCCCCACAGGCTTGCTGGAGCAGGGCGGTGGCTGCGTGCCGATTGGGCACTGTGAGTGTACAGATGCCTGGGGCCAGAGCTGGGCCCCGGGCAGCCGGCACCAGGAGGCCTGCGGCACGTGCACCTGCCACGCTGGGCGGCTCTCCTGCACGGCTCAGCCCTGCCCGCCACCTGCGCACTGCTCCTGGAGCCGCTGGTCAGCCTGGAGTCCCTGCAGCCGCTCGTGTGGGCCTGAGGGGCAGCAGAGCCGCTTCCGGTATGGGGCTGGGCTAGGCTAGTGTCACTTCCCCCAGCCCCAGTCTCCCACTGCCTGGACTCAGTCTCCCTCTCTGATACAGAGCTCCTGGATCCCGCCCCTCGGTGGCACACCCTCTGTGCCCTGGCCCCAGCTTTTGTCCCTGGTTATCCTTGCTTTCTTTAGCCGCCCCAGGTTTGCTTGTCAGGTGTGTCACCAGGAGAGGGAGGAGTGATGAAGGCCCCAGGGCCATCTCTCAGCTTCTCTGCCCTGGGCCCCACCCAGGTCCTCCACATCAGGCTCATGGGCCCGGGAGTGTCGGGAGGAGCAGTCCCAGAGCCAGCCCTGCCCTCAGCCCCCGTGCCCACCCCTGTGCCTGCAGGGTGCCCGCCTCCACACCCTGGGGGACAGCTGGCTGCAGGGCGAATGCCGACAGTGGTAAGCCTGGGGCGGGAGCGGGGTGGTCTGTCAGGTCCTGCTGGGGGACAGCAGACCTGAGTCCAGCTTCCTCCTCTCAGCTCCTGCACCCCAGAGGGCATCATATGTGAAGATGTGGAGTGAGCAGGTTTGGCGTTTCATCCCAGTGCCCCCTCCCCACTCCCTCCAGCCTCAGGGGCCATTTGCTTGCTCCGTGTCACATTTCCCTCCCAGGAGGGAAGGAAGGGAGGTGCTGCCACTCCCTCTACCATGAAGGGCCCAACCGTCCCTCGGGACCTCTGCTTCCTCCGGCTTCTCTAACCTCACCTGTGCCCTCCCACAGTACCCGGGGCCTGGACGCTCTGGTCCCCCTGGTCTGAATGTCCTGTCTCCTGTGGAGGTGGAAACCAGGTTCGTACCCGGGTCTGCATGGGCTCGGCCCCCAGCCACAGGGGGACCCCCTGCGTGGGCCCTGACACGCAGACGCAGCGCTGTGGACGGCAGCCTTGCCTGGGGCTGCTGGGGGCTTGCTCCTGGGGCCCGTGGGGGCCCTATTCCCGCAGCTGCGGCCCAGGCCTGGCCTCCCGCTCTGGGTCCTGCCCCTGCTAACTGGCCGAAGCTGACCACACTTGCAATGGCACATTCCTCCATCTGGACACCCAGGCCTGCTACCCGGGGCCCTGCCTGGGTGAGTGTGCACTGGGCAGCAAAAGCCCCCTGCCCTGATTTCCTGCCTCGGGAAAATTCAGGGAGTGACGTGGCTCCCTAAAGCCCAGATTTCCTCCCCCAAACACAGAGCTATCTCCCAGTGCTTTGTCTAGCTCTTTCCTCTTCTCACCATCTCTCCCTCTGAGCTCATTGGGATGTGCCCCTGGGTGACAGGGGACACAGCGAACTAGGACTTGTCTGAATTCCTGGCTCCCTTTTGCCCTTTTCCTGTGCAGGGTGTTGGCTGGGACAGGGGTGAGAGTGGAGGGGAGGGGAGGGGAGGGAGGGGAGGGAGGGGAGAGGCTGGAGGAGCTTGGCCAGCATCCCCCCATCTTGGTCCCTAGAGGAATGCGTCTGGAGCAGCTGGAGCAGCTGGACACGGTGCTCTTGCCAGGTGCTGGTCCAGCAGCGCTACCGGCACCAGGGCCCAGCACCTGGAGCGGGCCGGGCCGGGGAGGGCTCTGCCTGCACGCGACTGGACGGCCACTTCCGGCCCTGCCCCGCCGCCAACTGCTCAGGTGAGGCCCCCCGGGAGCGAGAAGCCAGACAGCTGAGCCCTGGCAGGGCCTCCTGGCTCCTCTCCATGCCCCCAGGCCCTCAGAGCAGGTGGTATCCTTGCTCGCCTGGACCCCTGCCCTCCGAGCCCAGTTACTCGTCCGCCTCACCCTCAGCTCTTCTCTCGTCCCGCTGCTCCTCTCCCCTCCTGGCTCTGCTGTGATTTCTCACTTGGGAGCTGCAGGCTTTGTCCCCTTGGACCCACACCTGGGGCGCAGAAGGTCCTGCCCACGTCCTGTGGTAGTCACCCTCCTGCCTCCCATCCGCCAACCCCGGGAGCACCTGCCTGGCCCCTTGTTCCCTGAAGGCCCCATCCTCCACACAGCCACCTGGCTCTTGGAGCCCCAACCATCATGACCCTCCCTAGAGGCCACCCTGGGGGCCGAGTGGGCGCTCGATGGGGTGACACCAGACAGTCCTTAGGGCAGCACAGGGGCAGGCTTGCACTCCTACAGGGAGACCCCCAGGGGGCCCCGAGGGGATCGTGTACTCTGTGCTCTGGGCTTGGGTGGTGGATGGTGTCTCTGGACAGCCCCCCATCAGCTCTGTTCCCTGACAGGAGACAGCTGCACCCCTCCCTTTGAGTTCCAGGCCTGTGGCTCCCCCTGTGCCGGGCTCTGCACCACACACCTGAGCCATCGGCTCTGCCAGGACCTGCCGCCCTGCCAGCCCGGCTGCTACTGCCCTGAGGTGAGGGGTGGAACTGGGGGGGCGCCCCAGGAGAAGGGGGGGCCTGCCGCACTCCATCCCCTCTGCACGATGCCTCCGAGGAGTCCCTCCTGTTCTGCCTCGTGCCCACGTGCCCACCCATTTGCCGGCAAATCATCGCGTGCACCAGCCGTGAGCAGACACGGTATGGCGCTAGGGGAAGTACAGAGATGGCTGCCACACAGCCCCATCCCCGTGTCCCCTTCTGCTGTCAGGGGCTGCTGGAGCAGGCCGGGGGCTGCATTCCCCCAGAGCAGTGTAGCTGCCTGCACCTCGCAGGGGAAGGAGCCAGGCTGACCCTGGCCCCCGGGGAACGCCTGCGCCTGGGCTGCAAGGAGTGGTGAGCGATGGGGGCAGGGAGGCGGCTTCAGAGGGCTGGGGTCAGGGAATGGGGGCGAGCAGGAGGCCCCACAGGGAAATCCTCCGGGCCCAGGCCCAACCCTAATCTCTTCGGGCTCGGGTCACCTCCCACCAGCCCCCCAACCACTGCTCTGGGCTGAGTCTTGCATTGCCAGTCTTACCCTGAGCACCCCTCCCGCAGTGAGTGCCAGCGTGGGGAGCTGCAGTGCACCAGCCAGGGCTGTCACGGTAACTCTGCACTTGGGAGACCAGCTGTCCCCAATTGCTGGGACTGGCGGGGGTTCCCGAGTCTGGAAATCTAAGTACTAGGACCCGGACAGTCCCAGGCAAACCAGGACTGTGGGCCCCCCCTACCCTAGCTCCGACACCTGCTACAGCCTTTCCCATTTCCAGCCCTTCCTGGTCATAACTCGGGCTCCTCCTTCCCCATCCACTGGGGTCTGTGGTCTGGGGTTGGGTCCCTGGGAACGGTGCCCACTCGCTGCCCTTCCTAGGTCTTCTGCCTCTGAGTGGGTGGTCCGAGTGGTCACCCTGTGGGCCCTGCCTGTCTGCTGGCATGCTAGCCCCTGCCTCCAGGACTGCCCTAGAGGAGCGCTGGTCTCAGCACCCAGCTGGCCCCTCCCCGACCTTGGCCTCCTGGCTGGCTTCAGAGCAGCACCGCCATTGCCTGTGTCTGGACCCTGAGACAGGGAAGCCATGGGCTGGGGACCCAGAGCTCTGCACCGCACCACTTAGCCAGCAACGCCTCTGCCCGGACCCTAGGGCCTGCCATGGTAATGAGGAGCGGCAAAGACCAACAGGGCAGGAGGGAGCCTGAAATGAGAGTAGGGCTGGGCCATGCTGTTTATTGGGCTGGAAGCAAGAGGCAGAGGGCAGGTGGGCACTGGGTTCTGACTTAACATTTTATCTCCCCAGACTTATGCCAGTGGAGTCCTTGGGGGCCCTGGAGTGCCTGCCAGGTACCCTGCAGTGGGGGATTCCGACTGCGCTGGAGAGAGGCAGGGGGCCCCCCTGGAGGGGGCTGCCGGGGGCCATGGGCTCAGACTGAGAGCTGCAACGTGGGGCCCTGCCCAGGTAACCCCCATGACGGCATCTGGGGGAGGGGCGGGGGGCTGTGCGGTACAAGATAGCTCCGGGCGGGGGGGCCTGGGCAGTGCTGCCTCTGCTCCTGGAGGCATGCGGGGGAGGGCAAGATGCTGTCCTGGGGCCTGAGCATTGGCCCCCAACACAGACATTTACCTTCCGGCCCTGAGGGGAGAGCTGCGAAGCCCGGGACACTGTGCCCACCCTTGACTGTGCCAACCGGTGTCCCAGAAGCTGTGCTGACCTCTGGGACCGCGTGCAGTGTCTGCAGGGACCGTGCCGCCCAGGTGGCCAGGCCATGCCAGCAACCCAGCCTGGGGCCCCTAGGGCCTCTGCCAGGGCAGCCCGCTCCGCTGCCTTCCTGCAGCTAGAGAGCAGGAGACCTGTGGCGGGTGTGCTCGTGGACCGGGTCGCGGGTTACAGGGCAGGAAAGTGGGTCCTTGGGTCGCTTTCAGCAAGCGAGTCAGACTCTCGCATAGAGCGAGCCTCAGCCAAGCCAGGCTGTGTCCGTGAGGACACTCTCAGAAAGCCTCAGGGGTTCCTGGGGTAGTGCCCACACAGGGCGGGCTACAGCAACCCCTTCCTGTGCTCCCGCAGTGGAAACAGTGTGGAGAACAGGTCAAGTGGGGACTGGGGAGTGGGGGAGGGTGCTCCAGCACGCTTTGGACTCCCAACTGGCTGCCGGAGGGAACCAGGGATCCTTCGTGTGCCTGCTGGAGCCTGATCGTGCTTGTCCTCCCCACCCCCACCCCAGGCTGCCGCTGCCCCCCTGGCCAGCTGATCCAGGATGGGCTCTGCGTGCCCATCTCCTCCTGCCGCTGTGGCCTTCCCAGCCCCAATGCCTCATGGGTGGTGGCCCCCGGCGAGGTGGCACAGCTGGGCTGCAAAAACTGGTATGGTTGCCTGCTGGTGGCTGGGGGAGGGGCGTGCTAGGGAGCTGCGGGTGGGAGGCTTGGGGCAGGTCATGGTTATGGGCATTCCTAGGAAACACAGGCTCTGTTTTCCTTGACTCATGCCCTTGACTCCTGTCCAAAGCACCTGTCTCAATGGGTCCCTGATGTGCCCACACCGTGAGTGCCCAGTCCTTGGGCCATGGTCATCCTGGAGCAGCTGCTCTGCTCCCTGCGGTGGGGGCACCATGGAGCGGCATCGGAGCTGCAAGGAGGGACCTGCGGGGGGGCCATGCGAGGCCCAGGACACAGAGCAAAGGTGGGGATGTAACCTGTAGCCCTGCCCTGGTGAGCACCTGGATGGTGGGTACCTGCCGTTCCCTCTGGGGCGGCTGAGCTAGGCCCCCTGGTCCCATCTGGCGCTAGCCAGGGCAGGGGGCCAGTGGTGAGGCAGTCCCTTCCCCAGGACTCCATCCCACTGTCTGTGCTCCCCGCCAGACTGCCCACCTGGCCAGGTGCTCAGAGCCTGTGCCACCACGTGCCCCCGCCTCTGCTCGCATCTGCAGCCTGGTGCCCCCTGCGCGCAGGAACCCTGCCAGCTGGGCTGCGGCTGCCCTGGACAGCAGGTACGTCTGGGTGCCATGTCCCTAGTCCTGTCGTGTGGAGCCAGCAGGTGGGGGGAGGAGGAGAAGTGGGTCTGAGTCTAACTGCAGCCTGCACTGCCCCAGCTGTTGCACAATGGCACATGTGTGCCGCCCGCTGTGTGCCCCTGCGCCCAGATCTCTCTGCCGTGGGGCCTGAACTTGCCCCTTGAGGAGCAGGCCCGGGAGCTTCCCCCAGGGACTGTGCTGGCCTGGAACTGTACCCGCTGGTGAGGGCAAGGTGGGGCGGGGGTGGGGAGGGGTGGAGGGCAGGGCTGCTGAGAACGGCGGTGGGAAGCCCGGGAGGCATCCGAACCCAAGCTTCTGTCTTCCCAGTATCTGCCGAGATGGAGCCTTCAGCTGCTCTCCAGCTGACTGTCACGGTGAGATTGGCTGTCCAGGCCCCTGCAGTCCTTCCAAAGCCAGGGGTTGGTGGTTGCCCTGCTGAGGGCAGAGGCAATGCTGTCTCTTTCAAGAAGCCCCTTCCCTGCTCTGTACACACGGTGCGGGCCGCATTCCTGTGCGAGCACAGAGCAGGGCTGTGAGCAATGCAGGAAGCGGAGGGTTCCTTTCCTGCAGAGGAGGTAGCAAAGGTTGAGACGGTGAGCTAAAATAGGACCCTTGCCTGGCAGTCCCCATTCCACCAGTCCCCTTGGGGTCTGCCCTGTGCCGTTTTGCCCCCATCTGGTCACAGTCAACAGGCTTTGCTAAGGGCTCATCTGGGCCCAGCCCTGGCCCACTGGGCTCTGTGTGGGTTCAGAGACACACAGCAAAAGTGAGCCTTAAGCACTCAAGCCTGGCTGCTGAGGGCAGACTCACCCACCAGAACAGAGACAGGAGACTGTTTCTGGCCCACTGACAAGCAGGCTGCACCCACAGGATGGGGACTCGGTGCCCAAAGAAGAGAGGTCAATGTCGACAGGACTAGTCAGGGATGGCTTCCTGGAGAAGGCAAAGTGTGGGTTAGGCCCTGCTGGTATTTGAAAAGGCAGATAAGGGCAGTGTTTGGAGGCCTGGAAGTGCAGAGGCTGCTGGAGCCGAGTGGGCAGCACTAGAGGAGGGAGGAGGGACTCTAGGGGTGCCTGGTGTGTGTGTGGGAGAATCAAGCCTGGACCCAGGGCTGACCTGAGTGGTGGGTGTGGGTGGGGTCTTCCCTGGCAGAGTGCCCCTCTGGAGAAATGTGGCAGCAGGTGCCTCCTGGGGAGCTGGGGCCATGTGAGCGGACGTGCCCGGAGCCCAACGCCACAGAGACTTGGGGCACCTGCCACACGGGGCAGGCCCCGGGGTGCGTGTGCCGGCATGGGCACTTGCGCAGCCACATGGGCCACTGCGTGCCCCTGGACCGCTGCGAGTGCTGGCGCCATGGGCATCCCCACTCGGTGAGACACCACAGCCCCTTTGTGCCACCCAGCCCTCCTCCACCCAGGCCTCCCTCCTGTCCGAGGGCTCTTCCCCCTACATCAGATCCTGTAGCAGCCGGCTGCTGGGCCATTGGCCACGGGCCATCCCACTGGAGCAGTCTCTGGGCTCCATCGGCCCACCTCCCTCCTGAAACTCCTATTGCTGACTCCAGTCTCTGGCAGCTGGTTTCAGGGAGGGGGGAGTAGTGTAGAAAAGTCTCACCAGCAGAGAGATGGAGATGAAGATGGAGAGGAGGCTCTCCTCCCTTCTCCGCAGCCTGGATCTGAATGGCAGGAAGCCTGTGAGAGCTGCCGCTGCCTCCATGGGAGGAGTGTCTGCACCCAGCACTGTCCCCCCCTCACCTGTGCCCAGGTACCCACCAGCAGCCCGCTGCCTTCACAGAGCGGCTCCCTGGGTTCCTTCCTGGGTCGCTCCCCAGAGGCGGGTCTTAGGGGGTCCTGGGGCCATCCTCCTGAGGGGGCTGGGTACCACTCCCTCTGCAGGGTGAGGTGACCGTGCAGGAACCAGGGAGCTGCTGTCCCACTTGCCGCCAAGAGACTCTGGGTATGCGGGGGACCTGGGGTACTTCCCGCTGTGCCTCTCCCTGCTCTGGGCCCTTCTCCCAAACCTCCCCCATGCCCACCCTAGGAGGCCTGCCTTCCTCAGTGCTGCCTGCCATGGGGATCTGCAGAGCGGAGACCCCCAGTGCTGCCTCATGGTGCCTGGCCACCCCTGCCCCAACAGCCACAGATGGCCCTCAGGTCCACATGCTGCTGTCCCCTTCACACAGAGTCCCCTCTGTTGGCCTTCACTCTGTGCCCTGCCCCCACCTCCTGCACTCCCTCCCTCCCCCCACAGAGGAGCAGTCAGCCTCCTGCTGGCATCTCACGGAGCTGCGCAACCTCACCAAGGGCCCCTGCCACCTGGACCAGGTAGAAGTGAGCTACTGCAGTGGACACTGCCCGTCCAGCACCAACGTCATGCCTGAGGTGCGCCCCTGAGGGCCTCCCACAGTGGGCCTCGGCCTGGGCAAATCCCGGGGACGGCAGGGACCCGGTCAATCTCAAGGGGATGCGGTCAGAGCCAGGGCTGAGTTTTCACCATGATGGTGGCCTCCACCTGCTGCTTGGCCCTGTGACCCTCCCCTGGGGTTGGGCTCCCCTGCCTACTGCAGGCCTCCACCCCTGCCAGGGGCCTCTTCTCCTGCTGTGGGCCCACCAGGACACGAACAGGAAGGGCATACACTGGGGGCCAAATTAGGCTCTGAAATCACAGCCCAGCCAGACCGGTGACACACAGCCTCGTCCCAGACATTCCTGGCAAGGCGTTATGAGCACGTCCCAGAAGACGGACAGAGCTCTGCCCTGCACTTGCTCTCCTCGGACCCAGAAGGCCCAACCCTGCACCTCCCCGACTTGGCTGCCCTGCTGGGCGAGGAGTGCTGGGATCTAGCCTGCCCGCCGGCTGGGAAAGGCCGCCAGAGGGAAGGCGGGTGTTTGGGCAAAGGCGTTTGGCCCCGCCCCAGCTCAGCCACGCCCCCCCGCAGGAGCCGTACCTGCAGAGCCAGTGCGGATGCTGCAGCTACAGCCTCGACCCCGAGAGCCCCGTGCGGGTCCTGACCCTGCTCTGTCCCGGCGGCCGCACGGAGCCCGTAGTGCTGCCCGCCATCCGCAGCTGCCAGGGCAGCGCCTGCCTCGGTGGGTCTGGGCGGGGCCCGGCTGGGGCGGGGGCGGGGGTGCTCCGGGGGGCGGGGTCTGGGCGGGGCTTCCGAAGGGCGACCCGTTTCCCAACTCGCAGACGCCCGCGGGATTCCTCCTTCGTGACCCCTTCTGACGCGCTCCCGTCCCCTTCTCGGCTCTCTCGCTGGGTTCTTCTGCAATCGTACGCACGCTTGGGGGTTTGGAGTCCGTCAGGGCGGCCTCTTAGCAGCCCGTCTCTTCCTTCCTTGCCTAGCGTCCGTGACCTCGGCCTCACCGCCTGGCTGACAACGTGCACAGGCTTGTTGGGAGGGTTTGGTGAGAGGGCAGGTGTGAGAGGTGCCTGGTTCTCAGTTAGGTGCCCGAGGCCGCACTGGGCCAGGTGCGAGAAACAGGTGCAGGGCCAATGATACGGCCGCGGGGGAGGGCAGAGCAAGAGCTAGCCTTTCTCCGGCCTTCTTCCCTGCGGGTCTTCCTCTCCTGCCAGTTTGCGCCACTGCCCTCCCTCTTGCCGCATCCCTTCCCGGCCTCCTGACCACTGCCTCCTTGCTAGTGCCTGTCCCCCTCATCTGTCCTCCAGGAGGGGATTTCTCAAAGCACTGAGGGCTCCGCTGTTCGAGGCTGCCTCCACCCTTCATGCCATCACAGGGCTCAGAGGCACTGAACCCCTCCTCCTCTTGTACTGACCCTCCCACTCCTTGCCCTGGTACCAGCATCTTCCAAATAAAGTGACATTGGCAGCAAGTCTGTGTGTAGAGTCTGCTTCTGGGGACAGGGGGGTAGGGGGACAGGGTGGGTCTGAGCCCTGTCCTCCACCAGCCTGAGACTGTCTCCAGGAGGGTTGTTAGTCTGCCCTGCTGGTGAACTTGGGTGAGTCACTTCCCATGCATGTGCCTCAGTTTGCACATCAGCAGGTTGCACACGAAGTCTGAAGTTCTCTGGTGCATGGCTTCATCTGACCAGTTCTGCCCCACTCTCTCCTGCTTCCAACTGCCATTCCCCTCATCCAGAGAGGAGTTCAGCTCGTGGGGCCATAGTCCTTGTTGCGGACACTCTGTGTCCATGTGGATAATGCATTCAGTTCTCACCCCCTTACGTCCAGTGACCTTCCCCTTCACTCCACAACTCGGCCCTTTTCAAATGCTTCCACATATTTACTTACAGATCAGGACTTCCTGTCCTTCCAGCCTCTTTGCTCTGGCATCCCGCACTGTCCTTTCTTCCAAATTCACTGAGCCCACCAGGGCCTCATTTTTGAGTAGCTCCCTCCTGTCTCCCCTTAGGAGTCATGGTCTGCGTGGTGATTCTCAGCATCCACTGCTCATTGGAAAGCCAGGGTGGCTTTTGAAACCCTGCCAATGCCCAGACCCCATCCTGAACCCATTAAATCAGATTCTTTGGAAACCTCGTGGGTAATTCCACATGCCCCTAGCTGGAACTGATAACCACTTTTCTATCATTATGAATCACTCCAGGGAAAGTACCATTAAATCCCTGCTTTCTACCCCCATTCATACTCCCCTGGCAACATTCCAACCCAGATATCTGCCCAAGTTTCTGCTTCTAGACAGAATTTTGCAGATAGACTGTTCTTACCTTGTATTTGTGATCACAAACCTCAAACAGGCCTTTAATTCAACTTGACCATCCTACCTCTTCTGTTTCCCCATAAACTCTGTTTCCTGTTCTCTGCAATGACAATGCATGCCTTCTCTTTCCACCTCCCCTCCATTTTCATGAGATGACCTTGTCCCACAGAGATGTCATCAGATGGGAAAATCTATAGCAAATCTACGAACCAAACCGACATCCACTCTGTCTTCTCTTCTCTTGTGATGTCATCTAGTATCCCTACTCCTGAAAAGGCCCTTGGTACTGTGGTCCTGGATCCTCTTGGCCTTGGGTCCTTGCATTGCCAACCCCCCCGCCCACCACGGGGCTTAACCATCAGTTCCCTTCCCATCAACAACAGAAAGAGGATCTCGTGTCTCACATCTTAGTCTCCTCTTTTGACCCATTTCCCTCCAGATACTGCCCCATCTTTCTGTACCTTTCATGCAGAAACTCAGTTTCCAGCCCGAGCTGTCTCAACCACCTCACCTCCAATGTTTAAACCCCAAAGCAAGAATTTATTATAAGGAGACAGGGATAACTCAGGGCAGAAATGCAGCTCTCCAAGGTACGTACACAGAAGGATAGCTATGGCTGCGCTGGGAGCTAGAGATCTCACCTTTCTAGAAAAGGTATTCTCCTTGACCCCTGCCGAGTTTAGCACTATTCAACCCTGGCTGGAAAAGCAGAATCGCATAATGTAATGGAAAATGGTTACTCAGACCTGCTCAGGGTTGGTAATCCAAATATGCAACGACCAGTGGGGCAATAAGTATTAATAAAAATTAAAATATAAACTATATTTCCTTGATTTTTTAATTTAAAACTTTGAATTGTGACTTAAAACACACACATGTAAAAATTACATAAAACATTTTTATATTTAATTTAACCAACACCTTTATAATAATCACTTCCTTACTTTCTGTCACTTTCTCTCTGCGTATTTAATAAAAGGAGGGCCAAGAGGGGGTTTTCTGGAGTGCTGGGAATTTTCTGTATCTGACCTCAGTGGTGCCTACCTGTTACACATGTAAAAACACATCAAGTTAAACACTTAAGCTTTTTGTGCTTTATTATTTGTACTATGATTATTATATATATTATACCCATATTGTTTAGAAACTAAACAATATGTTGTTATAATCACTTCATGTAATTGTATGTCTGTAACCAGGGCACAGGGGTGCAAGAGGCATCTCGCTCTGGGGGTCCCCAACAGACCAGGTTAGGCACTCACTGCAGACAAAATCCAAAAACAAAGAGACAAGCAGAGGTGAAAAGAGAAAGCAATTTATTTCAGTGAGGCCAACACCGGGAAGACAGCAGACTAATGGCTCAAAGACTGTCTCCAAAATGCTGAAAATACTTCTAAGTTTATAGCAAGCGAAAGTGGGACAAACGTTGCTAGGTACAAGCAAGTGGGATGGAAAGGTCAGGTCAATTGGCGTCTTGAGGTCAGTCATGTGGGGTCTTGCTGGCTCAGGGTAGTCATTACTGCTTGAGGGGATAATTGTGGTTCCCATCACAGAATGCTTTGCCTGAGTTAAGACGTGAGCTGGAAAGAACTGAATCGGTTAGAAAGGACAGACTGAAGTCAAAATGGCGGCAGGTAGTCTTCTTTCATGTGTTTAAAAAAAGATGAGAGAAGAAAGGAAAGCAAGTGTATTTTTGTAGTTTGGTCTTCTTTCTTTCCTCCTTAAATTCACCCTCTACTCTGCAGTAGGACTGATCCAACTAAAGTGCAAATTTGCCCACATTACTCACCGGCTTAAAGCTCATTTCAAATTGAGGGAGCATACACTGCCTTCCACATCCAGCCCCCAAGTATGTCTCCAGTGACATATTCATAATTTCTTGTCTTACACCATCCCTGCACACGCCATTTGCTCGGCTGTCTGGCTTTGCTTATGCTATTTCTTATGGCCAGTGGACCTCTTTGCAACATCTTTCTCCCCATTCTGTTTTAGTTAGCTCGGCTACCATAACAAAATACCACAGACCAGTGGTTTAAATAACAGACATTTATTTTCTCACTGTTCTGGACAATGGGAGTTCAAGACCAAGATGCCAGCGTGGCTGAGTTCTGGTCAGGACTCTATTCCTGCCTTACAGACAGCTGTCGTCTCACTATTTCCTCATATGGCAGAGAGACAGCAAGCTCTCTGGTTGTCTCTTCTCACAAGGACACTAATTCCATCCCCATCCTCATGATCTCATCTAAACCTAATTACCTCCCAAAGGCCCCCCATCTGAAGACCCTCACATAGGGGCTGCAGACAAATTTGGGGGTCCACAATTCCATCCATAGCACTTCACCTCGCTAACGCCTACCCCTTAATTCATTTCAGGTGCCACTTCCTCAGGAGATGCTTGACTAACCATCCCGTATACTCCCACCACCGCAGCGCTCCTGTCTTTTAGTTATGTGTTTCTGGTCTGTTTCCCCAATAGACTATAAGCTCCTCGAAGGCAAAGTTTTGTTTCATTCAGCTTTGCATTCCCAAACCTTGCACAGTGCCTGGCATGTGGTAGGCAAGCAATGATGCTTTTTGAATGAATATTTAAGGGAAAAAAAAAAAGCATCGCACTCCTATGTTAAATAAAATCTGAAACCTTCAAGGCTGACACTGGCCCTAAAAGTGCGAGGAAACAGACGCAAGAACAGGCACTGTCGTTGTCCAGGGAGAGCGGTGTGCCCTCCGTGCAGGGTCTGGGAGAGCGCGGCGCGGGAGCTGAGAACTGCGCCCGAGGCAGGTGGGAAGGGCAGCGAGCGTGCTGCTCGGCGTCCAATCAGGGCCTCGCGTTTCGGGAGCCAATAGCGGTTTGAGAGCCGCTTAATTAGGCCGGACTACGCTTCCCGTGATGCCCCGCCGCCTCCGCCCGGCGGCTGCCGTAAAGCGGTTCGCTCGGTACTGCACTAGTCCCCGCCACTCGCCTCCCTCGGCGACAGGAGCGCTACCGCTCTCCCGACGGGGGAGATCCCTTGCCCGGCCGTGCGCCCTCTCCGTCCGGGGGCCCCGGTCCCCAGGGTGTCGCGGCGGCGGTATTCACAGGCCTGGCCGCGGGGGGAGGGGGCGGACTGGAGGCAGTGGCGGGGTCAGCACCGGCCACCGCAAGCGGGGCCATGGAGCCCAGGGAGTCGGGGAAGGTAGGCCTGGAAGGGCCCTGGGGCCGCCCTTTCCCCTCCGGTAGATCCCTGACCTGGGCTCCCGTGAGGCGGGCGGTGCGGGCGGAGTCCCCCGCAGATGAACCAGCCTTGCAGGGAAGGACTCGCCCGCTCGCCCGCCGCCTCTTCCTCCGCTCTCGGGCGGCCTTCTCCCCACGGGTGCCACAGGGAGGAGCGACCGCACTGCCTCCGAGCCCCGAGCGGCCTCCTTGTCCCCCTCCCTCTCCCGCTGGCCGAGCTGCCCTCTGCCCAGGGGCCGCTCGGTTGATGCTGGGGTGGGTGACCCGCGCAGTGTAAAGGTGCTTCCTGTTTTCCCACTCCTCCGTCGGGACTTTGGAAGAGGCCCTGCGTGTTTTAAGGCTGGTTAAGACGTAGTGGAAGCCAAGGGGCAGGGATTAGCCCTGACTACATGGATCCCCCTAACCAAGAAAGGCCCAGGGAGAAAAAGAGAAGGCATCTGGCATATTTCCGGCCCACTTAAAGTTGCTAGCTTACCTCCTTCTTGTAGTAGCATCTTCCATAAACGTTCTTCAGGCTTGGGGCAGGAGGCTGTGAGTTGGAAGAAAAGGTGGGAGAAAGTGCTTGACGGTAGAGTTAAGTGGGTTTGACAGGATTGCTAGAGCTCAGAGGCAGTGTCAAAAGACCCCTTGGTTGTAGGCATTTGACTGGGAGACAGTGGCAGCGTCTTGGGACTAAGATCTTTCTGGATGTCCTTTGCTGCCTGCTGCCAGTTCTTGAGGATTGCTTCTTTGGCAGGGAGGGAATTCCTTCCACATTATTTTCAAGTGTGTATTGAGTCTCTCCTTTAAAAAGAAAAAAAAAAAGGTTAATAAATACGTGATCAGTGGTTTACCGTGAGGGAGGTGGCGGGATACAGGATGAACATGAAGTGACCACATTTCCCAAGGAGTTCTCCCCCAGATTTGACTTCAGGAACTAGGACAAGCCTGGAAGGATTGTCCCATAGACAAAAGAGAGAAAGGATAATAAGGTTATTTTCACCCTGTAGCTTCTCCTGAAAAGGCTGGGAAGGACTGAGTTAACAGAAGAAGTTACTCTTTTCTTTGACAGAGAGAGATCACAAGTAGATGGAGAGGCAGGCAGAGAGAGAGAGAGAGGAGGAAGCAGGCTTCTTGCTGAGCAGAGAGCCCGATGTGGGACTCGATCCCAGGACCCTGAGATCATGACCTGAGCCGAAGGCAGCGGCTTAACCCACTGAGCCACCCAGGCGCCCCAGAAGTTACTCTTTTCTTAAGCCTCTCTTCCAGACTCCCCTCACAAGCGACAGTGATGCATTTAACAGTTGAAACAACCAAAGTAAACAGTCTAAGACAAATAAAGCTCAATGGAATCTAAGTAAAGAAAGATTGAAGGTGAACTCTGTGCCAGCCTCCTGTTAAGCACTATAGGGGATATCAAAGAAGTAAAGGAAATGGCTCTTACTCTCAGGAAGTATCCCCTGATGAGTTCCGGTTCACCCTAGTTTGGGGAGCAAAATGGAATTTCAATTGACATTGAAGATTGGAATTAGTAATTTGAGGTTGATGTCAAGCTGTTCCATTTAGTTTTACGCTTTCTTAGCTTTTGTTACCACATTTTATTTTATTTTTTGTTTTTGAGAGAGCAAGCGGGAAAGGGGCAAAGGCAGAGGGAGAGAGAGAATCTTAAACAGGCTTCATGGGCAGAGCCTGATGCAGGGCTTGACCTCAGGACCCTGAGATCATGACCTGAGCTGAAATCAAGAGTCGGTCGCTTAACTGACTGAGCCACCCAGGTTCCCCTAGGCTTTCTTGGCTTTTAATGGGAGAAGAGAGAAATGCAAACATTTGGAAGGTAGGGGAGAGATTTGATGTCCTGTTTAGGCCTAACTGCTAATTCAAAACACTGGGAACTGGAACTTTTCACTCTTGATTCTAATCTTGATTGCAAGGTGTCTCAAAAAATGCTCACCCTTCCCAAGTGCGTCAGTTTTCTAACCTGGGAAATTAGAAGGTTACCCAAAGATGAAATAAAGTGATTGAAAAACAAAGTGGCAGGTTAGATATCTTGCAAATGAGTGGCAGCAACTAGGCTGGGTGGAATGTCTTATTCTAAGTCCCGTTGTGAGGATATATGTCCATGTTTGGCTCCAGCCTGGAAGACTGGGGCTCCACTGGAGGTAGTAGCTTGGTCTATTATTAGTATCTTCCTTTGTTGCTGTTTCGTGATATTTATTAACTAAAAGCAGTCTTGGCCTAGGACTGGTTGTGGATTGTATTGCTTGCCATTGGCAGAATAATGGATAGAAGTCAAAGATTTGCCCCCATTACTCTATCCCATTATCCTGTTTTATTTTCATGCCAGCCCTCATTACTATATAAAGTTCTCACATTTATGTATTCACATTATGCTGACTTTACTGTCTGCTGTATCCCCAGCTAGGACAGTGGAGCTGCATCTGGCATTTCATAAGTTCTCAGTATTTTTGGAATGAATGACTCATAAACTAGCATCATTCCGGGAGCCATTCTGCTTACAGGGTGTGATGCTCTGAAGAACACCGCAGTCTGACACCTCCTGTACCCTCTGGGAGACATTTGATTTTGGGGCTGCTAAATGGGAGTATTTATTGTGTATATATTTACTACCTCAGCATTTCTGGTTCCTACTCCCTCTGTCTTTTCCATGGAAGTGCTCATTCTGATCTCATTTTTCTCTGGACCCAGTTCTATCATTGCACTATGTCACTGATGCCTGTCACCTCATGTCATTGATGCCTGTCACCTCCTGCTAGATTTTAATCTTGACAATAGCGATTTTGTTTTCCATGTCTTAGCATCACTGTGCACCAAGCACATACAAAACAAACAATAAATGTATATTGAATGAAATAATTAAGTGCCTGTGAAAAACTTACTGCATAATGTGTGTGTGTGTGTGTGTGTTTGGGGGGGCGGTGATGGTGAAGGTATTTTATAAAATAAGCCAGTTAGCATAGGCTTCCTGAGTAACTCCAGCTCCATGAGGGATGCAAAGGCTTCCTTGCTCAGGGGAAGGAGAAATGCTAAGAGTAGGTGGTTAGGAAATGCCTCCCGAAAGAGACAGAATGTGAATAGGAACCTGGTGGGTGGGTAGACTAAGTAGGTAGGAGGAAATAGGCAGAGTCGGGGAATCTAAAGGTTGGGTTTGTAGAGGGAGGAAAGGTGCAACATATGTTCAGTGAGTTACACTAATCTGTCTGCGGTGGAGATTCCAGGTCTGGCTAAAGTTGGGAAGGTGGGTTAGACTCAGATGGAAGGAACTTGGTGCTGGGCTAAGCCAGAGTTGTGCCCTATAGACAGTGGGAACCACTAAAATAGAACAGTCAGGGACACTCTTTGCTTTATATATAAGATAAGAAATTGCTCTTATTCAAGATTTGTGTTTCCTTTTACATTGAGGTCACTTGGAATCAGAAGGCTCTTGCCACAATATTGGTTAAAACCCGGAGTTAGGGCAGTCACTCTTGTTGGGAAGACACTTCTTTATTGTCTAAGCATTCAGTCCTAACGTACTCTTTGTCCTTGTGGAAGCTATAGCTAAAGTGATGGGTCCCTTGGCTTTCATTATAAGCCCACCTGTTCCCTCAGGAAGAGAGGGGGAGGGATGAGCAGGAATAGGGAGTCCTGCTTGTCCTTGGTCACAAGTTTAACCTGTCCCAGTCGGAACAGCTTGCTCACTAGTCCTGGGGTACAGTAATCATCCTGGGATCTGCCTTCAGCATAATCTCAAATGTTCTCTCCCCACCTTCCCCATGCTGGCTCTCCTTAGCCCATTTCGTATGTTTACCCCTTTCCTGCCTTGTTTAGTGGAGCCCATCTTCAGCAGAATTTTGGAAATATAATCACATTTTGCTTTGGAAGACTCTCTGAGAGCAAATAGTTATTTAAAACACATACATTTGGGGCACCTGGGTGGCTCAGTGGGGTAAGCCTCTGCCTTCGGCTCAGGTCATGATCTCAGGGTCCTGGGATTGAGGCCCACATCGGATTCTCTGCTCAGCGGGGAGCCTGCTTCCCCCACCTCTCTCTGCCTGCCTCTCTGCCTACTTGTGATCTCTCTCCGTGTCAAATAAATAAATAAGATCTTTTTAAAAAAAAAACCATATACATTTGGCAGAACAGTTCTATTCTTAAAAAATATTATTATTGGAATGTAGTTGCCATACAATATTATATTTGTGGCAGGTGTACAACATAGTGATTGGAAAACTCTATACATTATTCAGTGCTCATTGCAAATGTCACCATCTCCCACCACACAACATCATTACATATTATTGCCTATATTCGCCATTCTGTATTGTTCATCCCTATGTCTTATTTGTTGTATTACTGGAAGTTTGTACTCTTAATCACTTTCACTTATTTCTCCCACCGCCATCTCTCCATCCCTCCATCCCTCTGGCAACCATCAGTTTGTTCTCTGTGTTTATGAGTCTGTTTCAGTTTTTTAATTTGTTTTGTTTCTTAGATTCCACGTATAAGCTAAGTCATATTCTCTGTCTTTTTTCTCTGGCTTATTTCACTTAGCATAATACCCTCTAGGTCCATCCATGTTGTCACAAATGGCAAGATCTTGTTCTTTTTTATGCCTGAGAAATGTGTGTGTGTGTGTGTGTGTGTGTGTGTGTGTGTGTAATTTTTTTGTTTGTTTGCTGATGATTTCCTTCACCACTTTTATTTTGGTATGGTCCCAATAGTTATTTTTACTTTTAATTCCCTTGCCTGAGGAGATGTCTGTAAATATGTTGCTAAGGTTGATGCCCAATTACTGCCTATGCTTTGTTTTAGGAGTTTTATATGATTTCAGTTCTCACATTGAGGTCCTTCATCCATTTTGAAGTTTTTTTGTGTATGATGTAAGAAAGTGGCCCAATTTCAATCTTTTGCATGTAGTTGTCCAGTTTGCCCAGGACCATTTATTCAAAAGTCTGTCTTTTACCCCCTGCATATACTTGCCTTCTTTGTCGTAAGTTAATTGACCATATATGAGAAGATTCATTGCTGGGCTGTCTATCCTGTTCTATTGATCTATGTGTCTGTTTTTGTGCCAGTAGCATACTGTTTAGGTTACTGTAGCTTTGTAGTATATCTTGAAATCTGGGATTGTGTTACCTCCAACTTTAGTCTTTTTTCTCAAGATTGCTTTGGCTATTCAAGGTCTTTGTGGTTCTATACACATTTTAGCATTACTTGTTCTAGTTCTGTGAAAAGTGCTGTTGGTTTCTTTATACGGATTACACTGAATCTGTAGATTGCTTTGGGTAATATGGACATTTCAATGATATTCTTTCAATCCATGAGCATTGTATGTCTTTCCATTTGTGTGTGTATGTGTGTGTGTGCATTTTCTTCATTTTTTTCATCGATGTCATATAGTTTTCTATTCCCAGATATTTTATTCTTTTTGTTTTGATTTTAAATGGAGTTTTTATCATTTCTCCCTCTGCTACTTTGTTATTAGTGTACAGAAATGCAACAGATTTATGTATATTAATTTTGTATCCTGCAACTTCACAGAATTCATTTATTCTAATAGCTTTTTGGTGGAGTCTTTAGGGTTTTCTATGTGTAGTATCATGTCATCTGCAAATAGTGACAGCTTTGCTTCTTCCTTGCCAATTTGGGTGCCTTGTATTTCTTTTTCTTGTCTGACTGCTGCAGCTAGGACTTCCACTACTACGTTGAAAAACAGTGGTGAAGGTGGAGATCCTTGCATGTTTCTAGGAATTTATCCATTTCTTCTAGGTTGTTCAATTGTTGACATTTAATTTTTCATAAAATGAATACATAAGAGAAAATATCCCCTTATAATCCTTTCTATTTCTGTGGTATCCACTGTTACTTCTCCTCTTTCACTTCTGATTTTATTTATTTGAGTCCTCTCTATTTTTTTCTTTTTTCTTTTTTTAAAGATTTTATTTATTTGACAGAGATCACAAGTAAGCAGAGAGGCAGGCAGAGAGAGAGAGGAGGAGGAAGCAGACTCCCTGCTGAGCAGAGAGCCCAATGTGGGGCTCAAAGTGGGGCTCGATCCCAGGACCCTGGGATCATGACCTGAGCCAAAGGCAGAGGCTTTAACCCACTGAGCCATCCAGGCGCCCCTCTATTTTTTTCTCGAGTTTGGCTGAAGGTTTATCAGTTTTGTTTATCTTTTCAAAGAATCAGCTCTTGGTTTCATTGATTCCTTTTTTTTTTTTTTTTTTTTTTTTTGGTTTCTATTTCATTTATTTCTACTCTGGTCTTAATAATTTTGTTTCTTTGGGCCTTGTTTGTTCTTCTTTTTCTAATTCCTTTAGGTGTAACATTAGGTTGTTTGAGATTTTTCTTGTTTCTTTAGGTAGCCCTGTATTGCTATAAATTTCCTCCTTAGACTGATTTTGCCGTGTCCCAAAGATTTTGGATCATTGTGTTTCCAAACCACTTTTGTTTTTACTGTTCATTCAGACAATATTCATAGACAGAAGATAGGTAGGTTACACACCAAAGGGGATTGTGGGAGGTCTTAAAACATTTTTTCTGCTCACTGTCTAAATTTTCTGCAGTGAACATGTATTGACTTATAAGAAAAGTACTCATTATTTTTTTAAGCATGCAACTCAACAGTGACTGGTAGGAATTATCTGTGTGGTTTTTCTCAAGAAGCTTCTATTGTTAAGTTAAAATAGATATTTCATGTGCTTGAAATCTGACTGTAAAGTTACAGGGCAGTTTTAGAACAAATATGCTAGAACTTGTCATAGATGGAAATGCATGTGTCCCTTTCACAGTTGTCACTCTGGAAGGACTTCTGTTTACCCCAAAATACTGTTTCCCAAGATGTTGTTTTGCTTTGGCAAAATTTACTTTTTGTTAGTAATTTATGTATTACACTAGGTGGTAAATGTTTGTGGTATGAAATTAAAAGGATAAACAAGCAATGTGTTCTGACTATTTCCTTTTCTGGTTCTTTCTTTTATAATGATTTGTTACATGGCTGCAGTGGCTTACCTCTCTGAGGCTATGATGATAATTTTATTTTTGTAAAGTTTTCTTCTCCATGCCTCATGTTCATTTCCTCAGTTCCTACCAGCCTCTTACCCCTGCAACTGTCTGTTTTGGTCTCTTCAGCCCTGTGAGATCCTTTCCTCGCATGTCTGGTGGTCCTGCTGTTAGCTAACACTAATAGTCAGAATCCCAAATTCTAACCAAAGCTCTGAGTGCATAGAAGGGGGCTTGTCAGTGCAGAGCTGTGCAGGGGAATATGGACAGGCATTTGCAGGAGAATAGCATCCCCTCACCCCCTTCTCGTTGTCTTAGCCTTACTTACTGCCTTTACTCCTAGACTGGACGTTCTTGGCGCTGTAGATTCTGAGCCTTTTTTGTGTTTTCTGGTATAAATTAGGGGGTTTCTCAATTTGTCTTCTGCTGGGTGAGGATTTGATTTTCTTGGATCTGCTCAGTTATTACTTTTTCAGTTTCCAAAATTGTATTACTTTTGTCCCCTTGTTTTGTTTCCCATCCTAGTGGGGGTTTCACTTTGGATTGTTTTGTTGGGAAGGGTGTCCTTTAAATTCACAAGGAGGATGTAAAATTCAGTGTAATTGTTTAATCTCCCATCTTACTCCAGTACTCCCCGAAATATTTTCTGACCCCCATACTCTTTTTTGGCAGAACAGAGCCACTTTACAAGCCCCATGGGATATAGTTCTCCACTCTAACCCTTTCCCTGTCTTGATCACTGATTTTATTGACAGATGTAGCCCTGAGTGGCTTTCAGCTCTTTCTAGGAATCAGATATATCCTCCTTACCAGGTTCAAGATTTTGCACAAGAATGTGCCATAAGTTGTTGCTGAGACCCTGGCTGAGAACTGCTGGGTACTGGGGCGGGCAAAGAGCATGTAGGGAAAAGATAATGGAATTCCGGAGTTGGCCCTCTTGATGACTCCCCTTTCGGTGTGTGGCCCTTCCTAGAAGGGATTCTCATTCCCACTCTGATTTGGACCCAGGAGGTGAGAGTAGTGGGGTATAGGTCTTACATGGAGATGGACAATGCCCCTCTCCCAATCTGATAGGTTCCCAGAGTACAGGTGCCCTCAGGTGGTCATGAACTCAGGTGTGAAAGGCTAATTTAAGCAGGAAGTTGGTGCTTAGTTGGTGTCATTTTCCCCTCCAGGCTCCTGTGACGTTTGATGACATCACTGTATACTTGCTTCAGGAGGAGTGGATGCTGCTGAGTCAGCAACAGAAGGATATCTGTGGTTCCGAAAAGCTGGTGGCTCCACTAGGTATGGGCTTCTGTTCGCTTCCCTACCACCTGAGTCTAAATCAGCATTCCAGACTGTATCCAACTATGATACACTTGAGAATTTTCTGGACTCCTACCATTTTTTTCAGATCTGTTTACATTATTCATCTGCTGAGTCCCATATATAGCTTAACTGCGTGTGGATTCATGCCCCACCCTTTCTCTTCTCCCCTTTGATTGGGCAAGAGAAGTGGGGGAAGTCGGGCCTGTCAAGGCTGGACCTCACCATATCACAGCATGCCAGGTGGGAAGCCCCACCTGTAGTCTGTGCAGCCACAGGGTGGATTTTGTTTCAGGCACCCATAGGGCCCTGGAGGTCATGAGTGGTGGTAGAAAGAGCGTCACGTGGCCTGTGGGAATCTGCTCTCAGTCCCGGCCTCCACCATGTGACACTGGTGTGCCTTCCACCAAACCCTTTCACTTTTCCTTTTTTTTAAGAATTTATTTACTTATTTAGAGAGAGCGCAGAAGGAGAGGGAGAGAGAGAACCTCCAGCTGACTCCGTGCTGAACACAGAGTCTGATGCCAGGCTTGATCCCACAACCCCGAGATCATGACCTGAGCCGAAACATAGTCAGATGCTTAATCAACTGAGCCACCCAGGTGCCCCCAAACCCTCTCACTTTATAAGCCTTGGTTTCCTTCAGAGACCTGTCACAGAGGCTCACTGAGATAAAAACAACTTCAAACTTGGTGCCCATGTAGGGATTTTTCATCTTTTCTGTTTTCTGAATGTTGTTTCTCTGCTTCTGTGGATAGACTCTTGGTACCATGGACAGAGGTGATTGTTGTTCAGCCTGTGGGTACAACATATGTACTGTCTTCTCAGTTCGCCTCGATGGCCACCTGCCGTGCCTGTCCAAGGCTAGTGGGAGCAACAGTCTCAGCTCTCTGTGGGTCGAGGGATTGCTGCTGGCTTGGGTCTTCTCCCATGCCTGCCAACACCAGTTTGGAAACTTCTGATTCTTTTAAACCAGAAGTTGCCGAGTTGTAGCTCATGAGCCTTTTTTGGCTTTTATCACTTTGTTGGTTTCTTTACAATATTTAAAAATTTGGGGGGCTGGGAAGGGGCCCCTGGGAGGCTCAGTCGGTTAAGTGTCTGCCTTTGGCTCAGGTCATGATTCCAGGGTCCTGGGATCGAGCCCTGCATCAGGCTCTCTGCTCAGCGGGGAGCCTGCTTTTCCGTCTGCCTCTACCTCTCTCTCTCTGTCTCTCATGAATAAATAAATAAAATCTTAAAAAAAATTTTTTTAAGTCTATTTAAGTAATCTCTATACCTAACATGGGGCTTGAACTCACAACCCCTAGATCAAAAGCCACACGCTCTACCAACTGAGCCAGCCAGGAGCCCAGTCTCTTTACAATATTTAATAAGTTGTCAATATTTAACCAGTGGGAGCTTTCACATGGAATTATGATTTCTGGTTTTTCTTGAAAAGTGGGACAGTCTGGCAGTGCTGACGCTGTGTTGCCCATGGTGGCCTCCCCCTAGTGGGGGAGCAGCAGCCGCCCCCAACACAGGTCCCCATAGCCTCCTCATCTGGCCTGGTTTTCTCAGTTATGTTATCGGTCTGACCCCTCTCCGCGTTTGGGTTTATGAGCCTCAGTGAAAATCAGTATGAAATCGGTAGTTTTCATACCTTTTCAGCCTCAAAAGGGGCACAGAGCCTTGCTTGTGCTCTCCATTGCATTCAGACCCCCATTCTTTTAGGGCCCTCGTGGGTATTTGAGTTTCATTCTGAGTTTCCAAACCACTATGCTAAAGCATTGAGATTCCCACCCATGTCCTTGACCAATTATCTCACGGTGCAGAGAGGATGTCCCAGGTAGATCCTTCCTTCATGTTGGGATGCGACCTGGATCCCAGACTTCATAAGGGGCTTCTCTCTGTTCCCGACTCAGGACCAACTGTTGCCAACCCAGAGCTGTTCTGTAAGTTTGAGCAAAGGCCAGAGCCATGGCGAGGCAGTGTAAGGGGCCAGAGGAGTGTACCGAGCCAGCGCCCAGGTGAGTGTGGATCCGCATGGGAGGAGGGCTGCTAGCTGGGGAGAAGGAGCAGAAAGATAGGCACCAGGACCCCTGTCTTGGCTCATCCTTGGCTTCTCCCCGTTCTCTGCCAACTTACACATGAATGCTGTCCTTCCCCAGCAATGCTGCCCCCTTATTGGAAATATGCACAACACCCCCAATATTGTTCTCAGAATTCTCCATCTCACTTCATTTTATTCCTCCTGAGAGTATATGTTGATTTATAATTCTCTAGGCATGACTTTGTCATGTTGACTCCTATAGTCCCAGTGCTGAGACCAATGCCTGGCACAGAGCAGTTACACAATAAATAACCGCTGGATGGATGAACAGATGTCTGCCAAGTTTTAGGGATTTACCTTGGCTTTTCTCTGAGAAGCCTGTCCTATTGTCCTATTGACGGACAGGCCAGATGACATCTGGTCACTGGATGGGATGGTTGAGTGCAGCCGCCACTATAGGAGAGAAGGGAGGCCAACAAGCTCTTAGAGGAGCTGGCTCACAGGCATCTGCTCTCCCCTGGGATCTGTCTCAGGGGACCACAGGGAGCCCGAGACTTCAGAGACACTAACTGATTTTGTTTTCCAAGGCATGGCTTTTAAAAAAAAAAAACAAAACATTTTATTTATTTATTTGACAGAGAGGGTAGAGGAGGAGAGCACAAGCAGGGGGAATAGCAGGCAGAGGGAGAGGGAGAAGTAGGCTTTCTGCCAAGCAGGGAGCCTTATGTGGGGCTCCCTCCCAGGATCCCGGGCTCATGACCTGAGCCGAAGGCAGACGCTTAGCTGACTGCGCCACCCAGGTGTCCCCAATGCTTGGTTCTTAATTTTGACTCTGCTTTCTCTTTATTAGCCACTTTGTGCTCCTGGGTTGGCTACAATTGTATAGACTGGTCTGTTGGCCTGGAGCGAATAGCCTTGAGTCCTTGGCCACTGGGCATCTGCACTTGATGCATAAGAAGTTGCTGCATAAGAAATGGCTGTGGAGGGGTTTAAAGCTACCTAAGCTGTGTTTCGTCTAAGGAGTGAATAAGGAAACTTCTAGTTTAGCTTGAAAGAAAAATCTTAGTGAGTTCATGAGAGTTTTTGCCTCGTTGGAAGGGCTGTGGTGTGAGAGAGGACTTGGGTCTCTCTAGGGGGCTGAAGTAGCGACCCTGAGTGGTAGTTACTCAAAAGTGGATCACAGGGGCGCCTGGGTGGCTCAGTGGGTTAAAGCCTCTGCCTTCAGCTCAGGTCATGATCCCAGTGTCCTGGGATTGAGCCCTGTATCTGGCTCTCTGCTCAGCAGGGAGCCTGCTTCCCACCACCTCTCTCTGCTTGCCTCTCTGCCTACTTGTGATCTCTATCTGATAAATAAAATCTTTAAAAAAAAAAAAAAGTGGATCACAACTTAAGGCAAACTTGGGACCAAGCGCATCTACTCAGGAGGTAGGTCATCCCCTTACACAAAAGATACACGAGCCAAGTGCAAATGCCTGTCTGGTAGGTGTCCTGGAGAAGGGGATTCCTACTGAGGATGGAGTTCCAGGATTTGGCTTTAATTATCTTCTTTAGCCAACATTTTATTAAGTTCAGTGTTCTTATCCATAAATAAGTTGGAACTCCTGAAGACGGTGCCGCTGTTGTAGGTTGCCGAGATGGAACTACAGGGATCTCTTTTTGGCCAGGTTATCTGCCCTTTAAACTTCGAATGAGGGGAGATGCTTAAAGTTCATTTGATTGTCTTCTGCGTCAGGTCCAGTGGGCCTGGGGGGCTGGGGTCTGAGAGAAGAGAATTCCAAGTAGAGCCTGGGCCACTCTTGCGTGATTTCCAGCTCTTGTATTCGCTACACCGAGAGGCCTGTGAGGTACAGTGACCCTAACTATAGGATTTCCAAGCAAATTCCATTGGTCTCTTTTCTCTAAAGGGAAAAACAAGATGGGCTACATGGAAGAAAGGGACTCACGAAGTCCAGCAGGAGAAGCCGGACGGGACCTGCCCCCGCAGAAGAAAGCCTGTCTTTCCCACTTCAGCACTGAGCATGGCAACACTGAGATAGACTGTGCAGGAAAAAGCAAAAAACCCTTGAAACCCCGCTCTATCCAGAAGTCTTGGTTTACGCAGTTCCCATGGTTGGTCATGAATGAGGAGCAGACGGCTCTCTTTTGCTCTGCTTGCCGAGAATACCCATCTGTCAGGGACAAACGGTCAAGATTAATAGAAGGTTATACAGGACCATTCAAGGTGGAGACTCTCAAATATCACGCCAAGAGCAAAGCTCACCTGTTCTGCGTCAATGCCTTGGCAGCACGGGACCCCGTCTGGGCGGCCCGTTTCCAGAGTGTCCGAGAGGAATGTGGAGATGTCCTGGCCAGCCCGGAGCACCTCTTCATGGCAGAGTACCCCATACTGTACCCTCCGGGGGCTCTGGGAGTCTATGATAACATGGCCCAGCTCCTGCCCAGCACAGGGGCTGAACCGGAGGACCCCAGGGGGAATGGAGCAGTTCCTACACTGTATCTAGACTGCATTCCTGAGTTGAGGCAAAAAGAAATTGCTGTTGATGCCCACAGCTCCTCAAAGGTCAACATTTTGCACGATGATGCTGCTGAACCCTGTGGCCAGGTAATGTGTTTGTAACGATTGCTGTGTCTCAAGGGGAAAGATTCCATGCTAGCGGCAACAGGTGTCACAAGACAATGACGGGAAAATCAATAGCCATATCTGCTCTGAACATTATAATGTTCCATACACTAACATGCTTAGGAGGCACTAGGCGTGGTTTTGGGTGCTTTACTAGTGTTATCATTTATTTAAAAGTTTTATTGTTTATTTTAGAGAGTGAGAGAGTACGCATGGGGGGGAGAAGCAGAGGGAGAGGGAGAGAGAATCTCAAGCAGACTCCACACTGAGCGTGGAGGCCGATGGGGAGCTGGATCTCACCAGTCTGAGATCAGGACCTGAGCCGAAACCAAGAGTCTGCACTTAACCGAGCCACCCAGGTGCCCCATGTTATCTCATTTATTTAAGACCACAGCCCTATTATTTTCATCTCCTTTTGCAGATAACAAAACATAATTAGTGGGACAGAACATTCCAGCTTCTGATAAAAAGGAAACCTCTAAGTTCAGGACAATAATCTTTATCCAGAATCCCAAACAGTCACAGAACTCAGTAAATAATACACGACCACAAAACCCCAGAGCTCGTAAATAATTAATTTCTAAAATGCTTTCGACTTTAACTTAAGAATCATGCAGCGCTGTTAAGCACTGCAGTTCCCCTCACACAAGCTGTTTTATGTGATGATTCCGATGCTGCTCTGAGGCCGATGGAGCAAGTCCGATCGAACCGGTCTCGTTGGGAGGTCACAGAGCGACAGGGGGGCTGATGTGGCCGGAGCCGGAGGGCGCATGCGGCGCCTGAGCCTGGGCGCGGCCACAGACGGCACCGCCCCCACCCTGCGCATGCGCACAGCCGGACAGGAAACTAGCGCTCACCTCGCGGGTATCTTGTAAGTTCCTCGTTCTTTGCAAAGTTGGCTGTGAGGAGCCTGTGTGAACTGCAGTTTGTGTAACGAGATCCTTCACCGTTTCTGAACTATTTCATGCAAGCGGGATTTTACTAGAAACGGTTCTGAGTGCCCCTCCGGTATTCCCGTGAGAAAAGCTCAGTTGTTCGTACATCATAAGGGCCCAGCTCAAGTTAGGAAGCTTGAATTTTTCCAGAATCTAGAAAAGTGAAGAAGCTCATTTCTCTTCATGTTCATGTTCCTTCTATTTTCCAGTATTAGAACCTGATGAGTAGGTCTGACCGTTTATGATTTGAATTCCTTTAGGAACAAGGCGTGAGTCCGCTGGGTCACTGAATATAAGCGTCTTTCGTTCTGCATTTCTTCTTCTTCCGTCTCTCCCAGCGGGAAGTCACGGCAGGTGCTAGAGGCGCACGCGCACCGCTGTAGTCACGGATGGGGAGAAGCACCCCCTCGGGACCGGATGGGGCCGAGTGCAGTCATAAGGCTCTAGGGCATAGAAGTCATTCTCGGAGACCCTAGCATCAGGCCGAGGCTCATTTGTTTTACCTACTAACTCTGGGCCTCACGAATTTGCTTCTTTGACGTTCGATGGAGTCATTAATTCCTCAGAGTTACATCTGGGCCTCTCGGCGAGCCCCCCAAGAGAAATAGGCCTTGAGAAGGACCCTAAAAGTATCCCGCTGAGTGTCTGGCGTAAGAGGCGTATTGAGTGACTGCTGCTCTTTGTTGCAGGATCCTTCTGAAGAGGGGCTGTTTGAGGAGGTTCCTGTGGTGTTTGAGGATGTGGCGGTGTATTTCACCCGGGAGGAGTGGGGCATGCTAGTCAAGCGGCAGAAGGAGCTGTACAGAGACGTGATGCGGATGAATTATGAGCTGTTGGCTTCCCTGGGTAAAGACTCACATAGACCTTTGTTCACCACCATCGTCCGACATGGGAAACCCTCAAGGGCAGCTGTGGCTTGTGGTCATCTTCCCATCCCTGCCCTCTCCCCGTCCATAGACAGAGAGAGATGATATTTTTTGCACCTCAGAACTCTCCCGGCTTTGGGCTGCGGTTTTCACCCCCTTGCATCCACCTCGCCGTCCATCATCCATGCTTAACCGAACATGTGTTGACTTAACTCCTCTGCGCGAGATGAACACAAATGCAGCAAGGTCTCGGCTTTCGGGGGCTAGCAGGTTTTCAGGAGAGACAGACACTTGAGTAAGAAACTCTGAATAACATGAGCTCCGTAAAGGGAGTTCAGAAAAGTGCCCTGGGGCTGCTGGGAAGGGTGATTCCATTTTGCTGGGCATGGGTGGGAGGTGTCAGGAAAGTCTTTACAGCGTACAGCATGTTTTAACTGAGTCAAAGGACAGGACAGGTGGACAAGAGAAGGAAGGCCATCCGGACATGACAGAGGAAGGGACTGCATGAGCAGAGGCGTGGAGGCGCCTCTCCTTCTGCGCCAGGCCTGCTTCCTGGTGCCTGGGGGGCCAGCAAGGGTCAGTGGGCTCAGCCGAGGTGTCACTAGAGGGGGCTCTGCAGAAAGATGAACATGATAGTGCTTGTTACCTTCTCAGAAGAGTGCTCTCTCTTGAATCTGCCTCCTGGTCTCTTTGCCTCCTGTATCCAGGGTTCAGGGTTCTTGGGGGCATCAGAAGGGAAAGACAGCTCTTCCTCTTAGAAAGCTCTCATTTACGTACTAGCATGCCTGATGACAGCAACCTTCCAGAAGAGGCTGCTATACGTGACCCAGGAATACAGCAGCCATCTGCACTGTGGCTTCTACAGGATAAGACCTAAGGATATTTGTGATTTCATTGATGTCCTAGCCCTCGGTCTCTACTGCCCTCTCATGCGCAGCTAAGATATGGATTATGTTCTGCACATTCCTGACCCATATGCTTGTTTTTATCATTGCTCATCATTTTAAAATGGCTCCCCAAACATTCATAAATGATGTAACAACTGGTTTCTTTTATGATGATAGAGGTATTGTCATCACGCCCTCAGCCCAGGGCACTTGTACGAAGTTCGTCTTCAAAGAGCATCACTACCCCTGTTTAAAATCAGTGAGAATGGGGATGCCTGAGTGGCTCAGTTGGTTAGGCCGCTGCCTTCGGCTTGGGTCATGATCCCCCCCAGGATCCCCAGGGGTCCTGGGATCGAGTCCCGCATCGGGCTCCTTGCTCGACGGGCAGTCTGCTTCTCTTGCTGCCTGTGCCTGCCACTCTGCCTGCTTGTGTGTACTCTCTCTCTCTCTGACAAATAAATAAATAAAATCAGTGAGAATGAAGGGAAATTCATTTTTGAGAAGTGCACACCCACTTAAAAGAAGTTGGCTTTTCCTTGAAAGGAACGTGCAGTAGTGATGCGCCTTGCCCTCGGGACCCTGTGGAACGCGGCGGGTGACCGGTGTGGAGCACAGGGCATCTCTGGACATCAGGCTGGCCGCACTCCATGTAAGCACTGGTCAGTTTCTCTTTAACTGACATGAGTGAGGAGTGGGGAAAACTTCGCTCCCTGGGGGAGATAAGAGACGGTTCGGTCTGGGTTAGGTTCTGTTTGGATGAACAATAAGTATCATCAGAGGAAGGGCAATGAACTTTGCGTGAGGGTTGCAGCAGGAGTCAGGGAAGGCTTTGTAGAGAAAGGGGGCTGCCCTTGTCAGTTACCTGGGGGACTGAAACAGGTGCAGAAGTCTAGAAACAGAGCTGCGTGCACGACCCCTTTTTGTGACTTTAATTAGGTCTCTAGCAACTATCCTTTAATTGTTGTCTGATTTGGACACTTTTCATGTGTGCGGTATAACACTTTAAGGAGCCTTCAGAATATAACTGGGGAAAGGGCACCTGGGTGGCTCAGTGGGTTAAGCCTCTGCCTTCGGCTCAGGTCATGATCCCAGGATCCTGGGATCAAGTCCCACATCGGGCTCTCTGCTCAGCAGGGAGCCTGCTTCCTCCTCTCTCTGTGCCTGCCTCTCTGCCTACTTGTGATCTCTGTCAAATAAATAAATAAAATCTTTTTTAAAATGCAAGAATATAACTGGGGACAAACAAAATGATTTTTATGTTTAAAAATGACCTTTTGAAGGGCGTTGAGCTGATCACTGGGATGCAAAACAGAGTTGAAATACAGCGCCGGCGCTCTTTGGCTTTGGCGAGTGTTTTTTCTCCCATGCTTCATCCTCCCGTGACAACCACTTCAAGAGTTGAGAATCAAATAGTATTTGGTACTTTCAATTATTATTATTGTTTTTTTTTTTTACGAATAGAACTTCTCCTTGGAGGGAACTTAAATTTTGAAAAAGGAAGCCCCATCATGATTTTCAGAGCCAAGAAAAGTTCTATTGGCCTTTGAACCAATCTTCTGTCCATTTTTAATGTTTCTTATATTTTGTCTTGAAATACTATGGTCTGCTTATACTGGGTGTTTGGGAGGCTTCTGTGTCTTTCTTTTAGTCTTCTGTCTGGAAATCATAACAGCGCCTTCTGCCGGTTCCTAAGTACATGCCTCGTGTGGGTCCTGTGTTGTGTCTCCTGTCTATATCCTCTCTAATCTTTAAACCAATCCTCCCGGGCGGGTGATAGTAGTCTTTTCAGATGAGAAAACAGACCTGGGAATCCCAGCCATGTAGCCGGAAAACGGAGAGACTGAACTTCTTCCTAGTCTGTGTGTTGCGTGTGCCTTACACTCCCGCTCGTGGGTGTTTATTGCCGGCTGGACTCCCATCTCTTTCCGTTTCAAGATTTGCACAAATCATGTTGTTAATAATAATAATAATAATAATACCCCAGGTATAAGATGAGATTGTTTAAGACTTCAAAGAGTATAAAAGTTTTCTAGTCTTGGCTCCCATCCCCAGGTCCCCCTGCAGGAGGCTGCTAGTTTGCCCTGCCCTTTCACACCTTCGGTGTAGGTCGCCGTCAGCTTCTTCCCTCCGCCAGAACTGGCTGGAGCAAGGGGACTGGCTGCGCACGGTGATCAGGTGATCAGCTCGTGCTGCCACAGCTCAGCGGGTGGAGCTTCGGTGGTGGCGGTCGCCAGTCATCGTGCTGTTGATTTCCTGTTGCTTCGTCTCTGCTGAGAAAACCCAGCTAATGCTTCCATTGTTCTGGTTAGGGTTGACAACTAGTAGATTCGTTCTTTTAGATTTTATAATTATTTTACCTGTTCTTAAAAAGACAGTCTCAACTTGATTTAGTCAGACTTAGTGTTAATTTCTGTCAGATGTTTGGCAGTTAAGTCGCATAGACGGAAGCTTTTCAACAGATGGAGTGTTTGCAGGGCGGGTCCACTCACCTGTCACCCGTCCTCGGCCTCAACAGCTGTCTTTTCAATAGGACTGAACGGGTAGAGGACAGTCACTTTGTTTATGGAGAAAAGAAGAGGCGTGTGTTTTGTTTTTAATGCTTTCCTAGTTCAGCTTTTTCTAAAGTAGACTTGCTTATTAGAGCTATTTAATTTATCATTCTACAGAGTTTCCAATTATTCTTTTATTTCCATACTTTGAATTCTGGTTTCAGACTTTGGTCATATTTGATGACGTCTCTTGCTTTCCTCCAGAAAGAGAACTCAATGAGATTCCGTTGTTAAGAAATTAATATTGGGGGGCACCTGGGTGGCTCAGTGGGTTAAAGCCTCTGCCTTCTGCTCGGGTCATGATCCCAGCGTCCTGGGATCGAGCCCCACATCGGACTCTCTGCTCAGCAAGGAGCCTGCTTCCCTTCCTCTCTCTCTGCCTGCCTCTCTGCCTGCTTGTGATCTCTGTCAAATAAATAAATAAAATCTTTAAAAAAAACCAAAACTAATATTGGTCAGTAACATATTGTCAAGGTAGACGTGCCAATATGGGGACTTTGTGGAATCCCTTGTTTTTATTAGTAAAGGTGTCATCACCGCTGAGTGGCAGGTCACACACTTCAGGTGGGCTGTGCCTTTTCTATAGGTGAGGTCATCAGCTGCAGCTAGACTTCACAGAGCAGGGGCCAGAAGTCACGCCTCTAGGGAGAAACCAAAACCAAGTGAGCAGGCCCTCAGTGAGAGATGAGCAGGGGTTCAAATGGCTCATATGATGTGTCGGAGGCCCCTGCTGCGTGGTGGGTCATGCGATGGCCCCCACGTGGGGGCGCTGCAGGAGCTAGGAGAGAACCAAGGCAGGGTGCCAGGGCTGCTGTCTCCCAGTGCTTCATGGGTGTGGCCTGCCAACCTCGGGATGGCGTTGGCCTGGAAGGGTTAGAAGTCTGCGTGTAAGCCAAACCATTTTTATGGACTTTTATGGAATAGGTGTGTGTGGGTGGGTGGGTGGGTGGGTGGGTGCAGGTATACGCACACTTGCTATAGTCAGGTCCCCTTTGCCATTTTTCCATTTCTAAGACTTAAAAAAAATTGTTTGAAATTTCCCTCTGTCTCACTCGTTCTGAAGGGAAAGAAAGGAAAGGTTTCGGGCAACATTTTAGCCACAGCTTCCAAGAAGTCCCGTTGGGGCACAGTATTCCCCAGGGCCAGCACGGTGATGGTGGGGCAGGCAGAGGTGACCAGTCCCGAAGGAAAATATAAATGAAGTGCACAGATTCGGGGATAGTCAGTGTCCTGTGTGTTTCCAGTTTTTTACAAGTATTTCTTCATAATTACTTTTTTCTTTTTAATCTGCATAGTTCTAACAAGACTTAACCCAAAAATGACAGTACCCTGTCCCACCTTTCTGTGTTGCTGGGTCCTCCTCCCCAGAGGCTCTTGGCTGCTTCCTCGGTAACATGCCTCATGATTTCTAAGAAATACACACAGACCGTTATTTTCAAAAGAGCGAACCTCACAGAACGCACTCAGAAGACCGCTCTCTTCTTTCCGATCACTACTTGCTTGGGTCCGCTCTGTGCGGCTTTTTTTTCTCACTCTTTGGGTTGTCAGAAGAAAATCCAAGGAGCTTTACTTGATACGAATATCACAGGGAGCAAGAAAGGAGCTGTTCACGAACAGGGAGACTTCAAGCCCAAGGTGGTTAAGAGCGGGGCTGTCAGCCTTTAAAACTCGGTTTATAAACTATGTACAGGGGAGTTGTTTGTTTGTTTGATTTTTAATTGTAATTGGTTACTAGAAAATTACATTCTTTCTGGGGTAGTAGCACTGTGGAAGTTTTCTTGTGCATAGTGACTGGCTTAGAAGTTGTAGTAAGTCACTGTCATGAAGAAACCTTCAGTTTCCTTTAAAGCCAGTGTCCCTCCCTGTATAGGCGAAGTGAGGGCGGTTTAAGATTTGATTATGAGTGTTCGGTCTGGGGCTCTATTCAAACTGTGGCCTCCATTCTGGTTTCTCTTGAGCAGGTGAGTTCAGTTGCCATACAATAAACGATCCCAAATCCCGTAGCTAGATATCTGACTCATTTATATCCTTACCATTCTGGAGGTCAGAAGTCCACATGGGCTCAGCTGGGTTCTCTGCTTAGGGTCTCACATGGCCAAAGTCATGGTGTCCATCAGACTGGCCAGGAGGCTCTGGGAAGAATCACTGCCAGCCGCATTCGGGTCATTGGCAGAATTCAGTTCCTTTCAGGTGTAGGACTGAGGTCCCCGTTCGCTGGCTGGCTTTCCCCCAGGCAGCTTTCTCAGCAACTACAGGCCACTCTCCCGTCCCCTCCACACAGCCGGCCGTCTCCATCCTCGGGCTCGCAGCTGTGTGTCGATCACTCCTGGTGCTCTGCTTTTCGAGGGCTGATGTGGTTGGGGGAAGTCACCCAGATAGCCTCTCTTTGGCCACGTAACGTCACAGAATCACGAGTGTGGTATCAGGGCACACGTTCCAACCAGACCGTAAGCAGCAGGGGTGAGGAAAGGCTGGGGTCCTGGGAGCTCGTGTTAGAATTCTGCCCACCCCAGGGGAGAATGTCCTTTTTCTTGAGTGACACGTGCCGAAACATTTCAGGATAAAGCGGGCATGAAACAATTTCCTCTCAATGGTTTAGAAAAATATTGCCTCTATATTATTTATATATTATTTATACACATACACAGAGGGGGCAAAAGGGGGGAGGGGGAAAGGCACAAGAATGCAAGAGCGTGATAGGGCAAATGAGACAAAATGTTAATGATTGGAGTTCTTCGTATTATTATTGAAGCTTTTTAATATTCTAAATTTTTTTATTATTGAAACTTTTTAAAAAGATTTCTACTTATTAGTTGACAGACAGAGAGAAAGAAAGCATGATCAGGGGGAGGGGTAGAGGGGTAGAGGAGGGAAAAAAAAACAGGAGGGTAGAGGAGGGAAAAACAGGCTCCCCGTGGGGCAGGGAACCCCTCGTGGGGCTTGATCCAAGGACCCCGGGATCATGACCTGAGCCGAAGGCAGATGCTTAACCGACTGAGCCACCCGGGTCCCCTACTGAAACTTTTTATTGGGTTTTTAAATGCTACAGAAATGTACACCCTCCCCCCAAATTAGGAAACAAAAGTGTAGTTTTTGTGTAGTAGTTAAAAATCCGGACTTCAGCTAAAGCTAAAGTTTCTCATCTCTCCCTCCTCCTGGCCCAGGTGTGGAATCTGGAATGTTGTGTTAGGAAGGAGGAGGTCCTCCTTGTCCTCCTCCTCCCCCCTGGGCTGGTTCCATGAATTCTGCTGTGTCCTGGGTGGGAACAGTGGTGGGTGAATGGGGGGAAGAGGTACACAGGAGTTTGACTTGACATCCCCTGTGGCTGGGACTGTGGAAAGCTGATTCTCTGGGTGAGTGTGGGTTCTCCGTGCCCCTGCCATCACTCACCATGGTCCCCTCTACACCGGTGAGCGTCTCCTTTGGCAGTCAGCCAGCCCCACAGGGGCTCATTCTTGGTCTCACAACAGACAGTCAGAGGCAGAGTCCTTTGAAGTGTGAAGTGGCTCCAGGCTTTTCTTTCCCCCTGGGGCCACATCCGGACCACGGAAGACATATCCTTTCCTTCGACAGACCCTGGGAATGTAGGCCATTCCCAACATGGCCACCACGAAGGAGCCCATCTGTCAGATTCTGCCTTTAGTCTTCCGCAAGCCTGGATTCATGAGGAGCCTCATAGCCCAGGGGACAGGACAGAATGTCATTCCTTAGGCTTAAAGTCAGGCGAAAGCAGCCCACACCACCGCTCCCCATGATGGTGTGAGGGGCTCACAGTACAACTGACATCTCTTTCCAGAAACATCTCTAATATCCAGCTTCCAGACCTCTTCACTTCCAGTGCTCCAACTCCTTCTTTATGTCGAGGGCTAGGGTCACAGCCCCGTGTTTTGGCCACCCTCTTATCCAAGTCACGCCTCGGTGATCTAGCTTTCGGATGGGGGACAGTTGGCTCCTATCTTTTTAGACCTTGAGCAAAACAGGCAGACAGACTGACTCACACTTTAATTTCCTGTTGCATGTGCTTATCGCTGTTCCTGATTTGTTGATTTTACATAGATACTCCCTCTTGATTCCTACCGTGGAAGGTGAAGATCCAGCCATCTTCTGTTACCCCGGGCCCCACTCTGTCCCTCTACCCTCTCAGAACAAGAACATCGCACTTTCTTGATGAATTCAATGTAAATTGTTTGCCTGATTATGATTACTTATTTCTCCCATCCAAGTACTAACCAGGCCCGACCCTGCTTAGCTTCCGAGATCAGACGAGATCGGGCGCGTTCAGGGTGGTATGGCCGTAGACTGATTACTTATTTCTGATCAAAGTGGCATATTAGGATGATTTTCCTTTGTTGGAGGATGTTTCCCCCCCCCGAATTGAAATATTTTCTTATTTTTTATTTTGCTAGTTTTCTGTCTTCTCAATGATTTTTTTTAGTATTATTTTTAATTAACATATAAGGTATTATGTGCCCCAGGGGTACAGGTCTGTGAGTCATCAGGCTTACACACTTCACAGCACTCACCATAGCACATTCTTCTCAACGATTCTTCTCCAGCTCTCCCAGGGAGTTATAAAATTCCTCTGAAGAGTCTTTGTGCCTTGATCAGGCATCCTGGGATGGATCAACTTCACTTTCTCTGGGGACATCCATTATTGAGTCCAGTCCTCCCGCTCTGTCTACACTGGTTTTTCTTTAGGCCTGCACAGCTGTGGCCTCACACTTCCCTTTGTCCCACTCCCGTCCCCCGGATTCTTCCAGGTTTATATCCTCATTTCGTTGGAGCTCAGCCTCCAGGAACTTCCCAAGAAAGGGTGCATGGGAGGCATGCCTTACTCTGCCCTTAGAGTTGGAAGGTTGGGCATAGAATTCTAGGTTGGAAGGAGTTTTCCTCAGTATTTCAAAAACATTGCCTTCAGGTTTTACTGGTGTTGAGAAGTCTAAATGCCTTCTCATAACTAAATCTTTGAACACAGCTGATTTTTTCTACTCTGAAAGGTTCTAAGATTTAGTCCAGTGTTCTGAAGTGTTTAATGATATTAGTGATGTTTCACTTCTCGTCCTGGGTGTCTGGTGCTTCCCTTCGAAGCGAAAACTCGCGTTTTCCAATTTGGGGAAATGTTCTTGTAGGACTTCTTCTTACCGATTTTCTCTTTCTTTCTTCCAGAAAGTCCTGTTAGATATCAGACTTCCTAAATTGAGCCTCTGGTTTTAGTTTATTTTTTTCTTCTTCTATTTTCTGCTTCTTTCTGTCTTTTTTGTTCTACTTTCTTGGAGATTTCTCAAGTTTATTCTCTAACAATACCATTGAATGTTTTAATTTCTTCTATCATATTTTAATTTTATTTTATTTATTTGAGAGAGAGAGTGTGCTGGGGGAGGACCAGAGGGGAGGGAGATAACTTCTAGCAGACTCCCGCTGAGCACAGAGCCCCACACAGGGCTCGATCCCATGACCCAGCAATCACTACCTGAGCCAAAACCAAGAGTCGGCAGCCTAACTGACTGAGCTACCCAGGGGCCCCTCTTCTATCTTACTTTGAACCTCAAAGCCCCCGTTGCTCCTTTTGCGATTGACTCTCAACACTTTTCTATCTGGGAACATGAATTCCGCTTTTTAATTCTTTTTTTTTTTTTTTTTTTTTTTAGTTCCACTTTGTTCCCAGCAGTTTCTGTAGGTCCTCTGATCCCTTTTCCTACTGATTTCATGTTAGAGGCTTGTCTTAAATAACTATCCTGTGGCTCATCCAAGTTTCAGAGTGAGACCTTGAGAAACCTGGCTAGCGGCTCTGCGTGGAGGCTGGGGCTCATGAAGACACAGATTTCCCCACAGGTCTCACTGGAGAGCGGCAGGAGTCAGTGTCCTCTGCACCCCTGGGGCAGCGGGGAGTGCGAGGGGCATTTCTGTTTCTCCAAAGACGACTTGCCCAAGTCCCCTGCTTGGGGTGGACCGCCGAGCGTGGGTGTAACCTTGGCTCTGAGTAATGCATGTATCAGAACACAGACTCTCTTCATCACTGCAGCCTTCTCCTTCCTCTTCCACAATCTCCACTCTCACTGGTCTAGAACCTTTCTGGTTCAGTTTTTCCAGGAGCTAAATCTCCATTCTCCTCCTCGGGTGAGGGTGTGCAAAGGTGGTGGCGTTCTCGGTTCCCCTGGAGTAGGTGGGAGGCCCCGGGCTGGAGTGACGTCTGCAGACTGGGCGCCCGCCCCTCTCACCCGTTCCTTACCCGCCACCTCCCACCACTCCTGGCGCCTCCAGTCCCTGAGTCTTTTGGATACCCTGCAGTCAGACTCCCTTCTTTCTCCGTGCTGCCCCCTTTGCCAGCTTTTAGTGTTCAGCTCTGTTCCTTCTTCTCCTTTCCTTCTTCCAAAAATGCATTAACATTTCTTTGTATTATATTATTAGTAGTACTACTCCTTGGCCCTCATCTTAGGGATGTTTTAAGAAGGATACGTGTTCAGTCTACGGCACTTTAACAATGTATGTAATTACATTTTTATTAGTGAATATACGGATACACACATGCACATGTAACAGATATAAATATATACATGCATTCACGTGATCCAAAAGCTGCGGGGTGACAGTGACGACTCTGGCCCCAGAAGCCACAGTTAGCAGTCGCTGCCATGTCCTTCCACAGAAAGTTTATGCACACATTCACACACATACCAAAGCACGTAAGTAGATACTGGTGGATTTTATTTTAAATCAAGAAAGCAATTTCTTTTCATACCCCTGAGAATATTTGTATCTTCAGTAAAGGGCAGTGCTTAACCCCAAGGCATGAATCTCTTCTAGTCGGATTTAAGATTCTGTGGCAGGTGTGGACATTTTGAAGGGGCCTTTCGAGTCTCGTGTGGCTCTCCCTACCATCCCTGCCCTCTCCTGCTGTTGCACCCCGTGTCCCCTCCCACGTGCACCTCCCTCCAGACATGCTCAGCTGACTCCTGGCCCCCACAGCTGGCCCACGGAGCTGAAGCTGTGATTTATCCTGGCTGAGGGCTGAACCTGAATCTGACCGTCTGCTGGGTTTTAGGGCTAGATTGGCACACCAGATGGGAATGTTTTCATCGTGGCCCTGGCTGAGTAGACTTTATTACGAGACAGCTTAGAGGCTGAGCTGAACATTTCAGTTTCCACGAGTAGCTTCGGGCGGGCTATCTGACTTGATGGTTCAGAGCAGTGACCTCAGTGTGACTCTCCATCCCCGCGACAGGACCCGCCGCTGCCAAACCAAACCTGATCTCAAAACTGGAACGCCGAGCTGCACCCTGGATCAAGGACCCAAACGGGCCGAAGTGGGGGAAAGGTTGTCCTCCAGGTGAGTCTTGACCTACCGAGTTCTCAAGGGCACATCCTGGGGCCTATGTGGCCACAGCAAGTCATCCCCTGTCCATTTGTTTGTCCCTGTCCTGCTCCTGCGGCGCACCGGGCCTTGTGTCAGGCTCTGCTGGGCAAAGACGAGCAAGAAACTACCTCTGCCCTCCAAGTGTCAAGTAGGGAAACAGGGACAGTGCGGGACAAAGGGGGCCCTTTGATGAGCAGATGTGCTCACAGGACCCATGGTGGAGCTAACAGGGGCTCATGCGGGAGGCCTGGTTGTAAGGAGCTGTGTGACCCGCGGGCCTGGGAGCTGCCCTTCTTCCCTCCTCCTCCAGTTTCCAGGGGTAGTACCACTGGTCTGTACAAGCTCACTGTTCTGCGTCTCTTAGTCAGGGCTTACTGGCTCGCTGCTGCTGCGTAGACTCCTTTCTAAAGTTCATGAGACTTACAGATGTTTAACCTCATTTCTTTGCTGCCTCAAAAGAGGATTAAAGTCACCTGTTTATCCAGTAGCAGCTATGGCCAAGGTAGCTGATTAAGCTTATGAGCCGCTGATGTCACATGATCACAGGGGGGCTGCGGGGGTAGAGAGGGAGAGCCCACAAGGATAGCACACATGTCCTCGGGAGCAGGCTGACTTGCACAGATGATAGTGGGGAAGGGTTTAAAGAGAAGTCATGGATGATCTCTAGAAAGGTAGATAAGTCACACTCAACTCTGCTTTGCATGAGGGACACTCGGTAAATTGGGATGTCTTCACTGAGGGGAGGCTGCAGAGTTCTGGGCAGCAAAACCAAACACATTTTTATTTGTTCCAAAGGGAAGAAGAAGATGGGGGCCAGAAGAGAGGCAGACACACAAGCCTTGCCTATAGACTCTCCCGTGCCTCCAGCAGCTCCTCTGGAGACACGTAACTCCTACTGCAATTCCAGCCTTCGTGCAGTCGGAGCAGATGGCCCTGGGATGATCAAGAGGACATACAGACCCCGTTCCATTCAGAGGTCATGGTTTGGGCAGTTCCCGTGGTTAGTAATTGACCCGAAGGAGACCAAGCTCTTCTGCTCAGCTTGCAAAGGAAGACCGAGTCTCCACGACAAGTCGTCCCGGTTAGTCCAAGGTTACACGGGGCCTTTTAAAGTGGAGACTTTAAAATATCACGAGGTCAGCAAAGCACACAAGCTCTGTGTCAACACTGTCGAAATCACGGAGGACGCGCCTCCTGCCGCGCTGGTCCCGGAGATGTCCAGCGACCTGATGGCGAGCATGGGCTACCTCTTCAACGCTGCCTACTCCATTGCGTACCATTCGCGGCCCCTGAACGACTTTGAGAAGATCCTGCAACTCCTCCAGAGCACCGGGACCATGATTTTGGGCAAGTACCGGAATCGCACGGCCTGCACGCAGTTCATCAAGTACATCTCCGAGACCCTGAGGAAGGAGATCCTGGAGGATGTTCGAAACTCGCCGTGCGTGAGCGTGCTGCTGGACCGCTGCACGGACGCCTCGGACCAGGCCTGCGTGGGGATTTATCTCCGCTACTTTAAGGGGACGGAGGTGAAAGAGTCGTACATCACCTTGGCCCCTCTCTACAGTGAGACGGTGGACGGCTACTTTGAGACCGTGGTCTCTGCCCTGGATGAGCTGGACATCCCCTTCCGGAAGCCCGGCTGGGTGGTGGGCCTGGGAACCGACGGCTCCGCCGTGCTGAGCAGCAGAGGGGGCCTGGTGGAAAAGTTCCAAGAGGTCATCCCCCAGCTGCTGCCCGTCCACTGTGTCGCCCACCGGCTGCACCTGGCCGTGGTGGACGCGTGTGGGGGCATTGATCTGTTGAAGAAGTGTGACCGGCACATTCGCACGGTCTTCAAGTTCTATCAGTCCTCGAGCAAGAGGCTGAGCGAGCTGCAGGAGGGCGCGGGGCCCCTGGAGCAGGAGATCCTCCGTCTCAAGGACCTGAACGCCGTGCGCTGGGTGGCCAGCAGGAGGCGCACGCTGAACGCGCTCGTCGTGAGCTGGCCGGCCCTGGCTCGGCACCTTCAGGCTGTGGCGGAAGCGGGGGGCCAGACCGGGCACAGGGCCAAGGGCCTGCTGAAGCTGATGAAGAGCTTCCACTTCGTCAAGTTCTGCCACTTCCTTTTGGACTTCCTGAGCATCTACAGGCCCCTGTCGGAGGTGTGCCAGAAGGAGATGGTGTCGATCACAGAGGTGAACTCGGCGCTGGGACGGGCCTACGTAGCCCTGGAGGCCCTGCGTCACCAGGCAGGTCCCAAGGAGGACGAGTTCAATGCCGGCTTCCGAGAGGGGCGGCTGCACGGCATCTCCCTGGACAGACAGGAGGGGGCGGGGCAGCGCTTCCGGACGGACCGGGAGAAGGTGATCGTCACGGGGATCGAGTACCTCCAGCGAAGGTTTGACATGGCCCGGCCCCCGCAGCTCAAGAACATGGAGGTGTTTGACACTGTGGCCTGGCCAAGTGGGCTGGAACTGGCCAGTTTCGGGAACGAGGATATTCTGGCCCTTGCCAGGTCCTTCGAACTCTCGCTCCCCGCGGGATACAGCAAGGAGGCGCTCCTGGAGGAGTGGCTGGGCCTGAAAGCCATGGGCAGGAACCTCCCGTTCTCGATGCTCTGTAAGAACGCCCTGGCACAGGGCTGCCGCTTCCCCCTGCTGAGCAGGCTCGTGGCCGTCGTGGTCTGCGTGCCCGTATCCACCGCCTGCTGCGAGCGGGGCTTCAGTGCCATGAACCGGATCAGGACGGATGAAAGGACCAAGCTCTCCAACGAGGTGATCAACATGCTCATGATGACAGCGGTGAACGGGGTGGCCGTCACGGAGTACGACCCACAGCCCGCCATCCAGCACTGGTACCTGACCTCCTCCGGCCGGCGGTTCAGCCAAGTCTACGCATGCGCCCGAGTGCCGCCCCGCGCCCATGCACGTAAGCACCCGTGACAGCGTCTCCCGGCGCAGGAGAGCAAGGGAAGCCGGTCTGAGCTTCGCGATCCCACGCTGACCTTGAAGTCTGGGACAGTCTGGCAATGGCAGCCGTCACCTGAGGCTTGGTCTCGGGCATCCCCAGTGGGTGCTCGAGAGGTGACCCCTGCCCTCAGCTTCTGATCCAGCCCCAGTGCGGGGGAGGGGGGGGGGGGCGCGCGCGCGCGCGCACACACACACACACACACACACACACACACACACACACAACCAGCTGACAGGGCATACCGCTTGGAGTGTGTACCTATCGAGCCTGTCTGCCCCAGGCTCAGATTTTGGCTCTGCTCACTGCTGCGTGACCTCAGGCCAGCTCACCTTGTGCTTTGGTGTTTCTCCGGCAGAGGGCATAGCATCTGGCACGTGATGCCAGTGGCACCCTGTGGAGGTCCAGCCCACTGCCCCAAGTAACCGGAGCACAGAGCAGGGGACAGGCGAGGGCAGCGAGAGCACGTTCTCCGCGGGGCTGGGTAGACTCTTTCAGGAGGGAAGAAGTCAGTGCGGCGACCAGGTTGCGGACAGGGCTGGGGCTTGCCGGGTGGGGAGGCGTCCTTGAGGAGCGGGGCCTCACAGTCCCCCCTGGAGCGCTAGGCTGGAGGGCTGGCGTCGGGACCTGGCTGGAGGGGAAACTACTTTCTGTGGCAGGTGAGTTACTGGATCTGAGGCAAGACATTTTCCTCTGTCCAAGTAGTCCTGGAAAACCAAAGAGGCTCTCCAGGCTGTTCACGTTTTATTTCCCAGTGACAGCAGTGAAGTTTCTTCCTTGACACTTTCTTATTTCTGGAAACCTTCTAGGCTTGTGCTCTCATGGGCTGCTGCTGGGTCTGTGGTCAGCAGGGGACCGGGTCTCAGGATTGACAGAGGCTCCTCAGGAAGCAGGGTGGCCCCGGCCCCATTGCTGGGCCAGACGAGGGGCCCGGGCTCAAAGTGGAGAGAAGAGACGGGGGACCAGGGTGGGGAGGCAGGCAGCGCGTCCTTCACGCACGCATTCGCTGCATGAGCTGTTCCCCGCATCCAGTCCCGTGGGGGTGAAGGAGAAAGACGTTCTCGGGTGTGTTCTCACTGGCGTAGTGGGCTTGGTACCCCTGAAGCAAATAGAGGACACCTCCCAGTTTGATAGGATAAGGCCCTCCTTCCTAGGCAGTTCTCAACCTCTGCACTGTCGGCACTGAGGGCCGGGTCACTCCTGGCCGTGGTGCCTGGCCTGTGCCTGGTGGGGTCTTCAGCATTCCTGACCTGCACCCCGTACACCCACTGGGTCCCCAGAGCACTCACCCAGTTGTAGTGACCAGAAGTGTCTCCAGGTATTGCCATGTGTCCCCGGGAGGGCAGAGTCGCCCCGGGTGAGACCCACGCCCCAGGGTGAGAGAAGACTAGAGCAGGACTAGAGCCGGCCTGCCGAGAGCAGCCGCCGTCCCATCTCTACCTGTTCTGCATGCCGTCCTCACCGAGCTTACCTTGGGGTACAGCTGACGTGGGAAGGGAATTGTCATCCAGTCTGTTCTCCCCTCGGTGTAATTGTGGGTTCTCTTTCCTCTCGCACAAGGAGCGGGGCTCAGGAAGGAGAAGACGGGGCCACTCTATATGGAGGAGGCTGTGACCCAGAAGCCACCCATTCCAACCTACAGGGAGCCAGCGGAGATCCCGAAGGACTGCATTGCGGACCCTCCTGACAGACTCCTGTACCCCCATACCAGCCAAGAGGCCCCTGAGCTGTCCTGACAGAGAGCTCCCATAGGAGCAGGACTCCTAGGGATTGCCTTGGAGACCCCCCTGCTGCCCTGCCCCTTGGAATCGTGGTGACAGGCTCTCTGCAGAATCTAGGCTGCCCTAGAATCTTCCTTTTCGGGGACTCTCTAAGTACCAGGAAGTGGGCAGTGACAAGACGGTTAAGCCCACCTCCCAGAGAGGCAGGGTAATCAGGAGCACAAGCCTGTTTACCAAGGCCCCTCTCTAAGCAGCAGTGACCCCACAGCACTGAAACAGGCAGAAAGGTTCCCATCTCAGATTCATCTTCAAGGTGCTTCAGGAAATGATCCTATCAGGAAAGACATCATCCCATGTTCTGGGGGCAAGAGGACTTCTCTGAAATGGGAGAGACTGTTGGGGGTAAGGGCTAAAAGGAGCATCCCAGCCCCCCAGGATGGTGCCGGAGCATTCCAGGGAGGCGGTGGCACGGAAGAGGTGCCTGGGGACCGGCGGAGGGTGACCAGGCTCTGGGGACAACTGGCCTGGCTCTGGGTATGTCACCCTGGCTCCATGGCAGACACAGGGAAGCCTCCACTACAGACGGGAGACTCACAGCAGAGAATTCCTCCCCCTCCTCCCAGGGCCTCCCTTAGGATGAGCCAAGCAAAACCCTCTACACAAAGCCCTCAAGAGAGGCCACCTTCCTGTTGCCCCAGGACCACGGAGGAAAGTCTTTCTGGGGATGAGCTGCTGCCTCTCACCGGTGGCAGCCCTTCTGTGTGACCTGCACCAGTGCTGGACGTGAGCCCGGGCTCCGGAGGGGCGGACACGTTCCACGCTTGCCCCGGGGAGGCTTGCGGTCCAGCCCCAGCTCTGCTGCAGGCAGAGGTTCAACCATAATTAATCCCATCCTCTTTTCTGTGCCTCGATTTCCCTCTCCGTGACATGGCAGCAGAGAATCCAAGTGCCTGCTGGCTCCTGGTCTGCAGACGGTGCCTCCAGCTCCCATAAAGACAGACATTGGGTGGCACAGAGTGGACTTAGCTGCCTTCAGCCCTTGTCCTTGTCCCTTGCTACCAATGTCCTTACTGTGGGAAGATGTGCTCCCTACGTGTGCCACTCTTCCCAAAGTTGCTCTGGGACCCAGCCTAGGAATCACTAGGGGTGCTTGTTAAATATGGCCCCCCCCATACCTGCCTGATCAGATCCGTGGGACTGGGGCTCAGGGATGGTGCATTGTCCGCAGGATCCTCCAGGAACTTTGTGGGCCCTCTCAAACTTGAGGACCCCCACCCCATCTCCCCTGCCTCCCAGAAGTAAAGCACTTTCCCCTCCAGGGCAGCTTCATTTTAGGGGCAGGATCTGAGGCTGCTCACCTGGGGGGATGATGTGGGGCCTAGGTCCTACCTTCCCAACCATGGGTGGGAAATGGGGAGGCTAGAGGGAAAAGCTTCTTCGCCCCCCACTTTTCGAGTTTCATACAGGCCAGAAGTGGTGCTGCGTCCCAGCCTCGCACCTGGCAACCCTGTCCTGTGCTCCAAGTACAAGGTGTCTGGCCCTCAGCCAGCAGTCTGTCCTTCTCCCAGTCCTAGGGTGGTGCTGGGATCCAGTGTCCCCCAGTACCTGATGTTTCCGACTCTCCCTTCCTGCCACCCACCCTTAGCATTTAGCCTTAGTGCCCTCGCCTTCCTGTTTTCAGCTGTGGGCTGGAATTCGCCCTCACTCTCCGCCTTTAATTTAGCCTGTGGAAATGTCTCTCTCCCAGTCCCCTGGTCTGGGGTCTGAGGTATACCACGGGCCCCTGCAGCTACAGCTGTGGCCACCCCATGGAGATAGGAGCCTGGCCCTCCCTCCCCCATCCACGTAAGGTTCTATGGGGAGTTCAGGGATCTGCCCGAGGCTAGGTGTTGTGGGCGTGAGTTGGTGGGATGGAAGAGAGAAAGACCCTTCAAAGTGGGGGTTGTCACCCTACACCCTATTCCTAGATTCCAAATTGAGGTGACTTTCTGGCAAGCCTCCTCCCCATGGCCTCTTCCATTCTTTAAGAATCCTCAGAGCATGAGGCCAGTCCCTCCAGCAGTGTTGTGTGTGAGTTCCATACACACAATGCCCTGTGCCGCTCTAGGCACGGAGGTGGAGGCCAGGTAGGGAAGCATCTGGCCTCCACATCCACGTACTAAGGAAGACCGCACTGCCGGCTTTTGAGAAGGCTGGGCCCCTTGGAGGAGGCGACTAAAAACGCAGTTTGTCATAGAGATTTGCACTATCCACATTTCTCTTGGGGCGCAGGCGTGCTAGCTAATGGCGAAGAGGACTAGCCACCTTTTTGTGCAGGACCCAGGGCTGACACGCGGTGAGCACCAGCCTGAACTCTGTTTTGTTTCAAGACACTCCCTGCATTTCAAACCCAGCGCCTGGAGATGCCCTTGTTGGAGAGCCATCCTATTTTTGCCTTGCAAGAGAGCAAACTGAAGGGCACGGGGAATAGAAGGGTCGAGGCGCTGGCCAGAGTCCTAGCTACGCCTCCACCCTCCTTCCCCTCTTGTAATCTTAATAGCATCTCCTCTGATCCTGGCATCCCCCCATCCCTACCCCCACCCCATAACTGCAGCCCACAGCGTCTGACGTTCTGAATTAACCGGCACTATAACAGATGGTTGATTCCAGTAGCCATAGAGACGGGGCGGGAGGGAGGGACCTCAGCCCCCCGTCCTTGCCAGACACCTTAGTGTAATCAACTCCCGACCTCTGCTTCTCTCTCAAGCACATGTGGAGTTCCTAGGGTGCTAAGTATTTGGCAAGACAGTGTGAAGATTGGCCAATTGCCTGGTGCAGGTGTCGGTCAACAAGGGATGCTCAGGGCGATTGGCAAGGGGAGGTCCTCTCCTCTTCTGGTTTCAATGAGGTTTAAAAAACCATGTTTAATTCTCAGCATTTTGCTACCTGAATAAAGCTGAGTTTATTTGGACACACGTCTCTGCCCTGTAAGTCCTGCGGGTCATGCGGGTCAGAGCTTATCAGAAGCTGATCCAAGCTATCTAAACCCGGCGGCTCGGAAGGCCCGCCCCCGCCGGGAGACGCGCTCGCGCCTGCGCGGGGCCGACTAGGCGCGCTCCCGTGGGCCGCCGGGTCCTGCCGCGCATGCTCGGCGCCCACCGCCGGTCTGGGACCCCGCGCACCCGAGCGTCTGCAGTTCGGCGCTGCACCCCAGCCTGGGCAACCCGCGCCCGGCCATGACGGCTCATTCCTTCGCCCTCCCGGTCATCATCTTCACCACGTTCTGGGGGCTCATCGGCATCGCCGGGCCCTGGTTCGTGCCCAAAGGACCCAACCGCGGGTAAGGATGGCGCGCGGGCCCGGCCTCCCTGCGGACCCCTCCTCGGGCGGCGGCGGGCGGGGCAGCGAGCACTGGGCCGAGGCCTGCCGGGCGCCGCACTCCTGCTGGTCTGCACTGGTCGCGCGCAGTTCGGAACAGGCGGGCGGTCGGAGCCAAAGGGCAGAGCCCGTGGTGCTTTAGAAAGCTGGAGAGCCGACTGACACGGGAGGCAGTTGAGGTCCCCCTCCTCTCCCAGCCAGTTATGCTAGAGGCCGTGGCTGGCGTCTGATACGGTTTGCCCACCCCTCGCTGGCAGTGACCTTGAGCAAGTGTTACCCCTTCAAGCCTCGCTTCCTTCATCGGTAAAATGATGCTGATACCTGCCTTCTAAGGCTGCTGTGAGGGTTACCCGAGATAATGCTTGCAAAACTCTTACAGCGCGTCGCACGTGTTATGTATTGAATAATTTTTAGCCGGTATTATTGTTTTTTGAAGGGCCCCTAGCAGATTTCTGTATCTGTTGCACCGTTTATCAGCGTCTGTATCATTTTACCCTCGGTTAGGAAGTGCTGTCTCCTCTTGATTACGATTTCCTCTGGGTGAATTGTCTCCTTCGCCACGGTAGATCCACGAGGCTTAGTAATGTGGAAGGAATGTAAATTACAGAAATGTAATTTTCTGGCACTTTCAGGTGCTTTAGACCAGGGGTCCTGGGGCCTGGTCTGGATTAGGGTTAGCTTTGGCTGGAGGCTGCTTGGACGTATGAGCGCGGTCTCTGGTCTTCAAGATCTGTGCGGCCCAGGGTCCCACCACATCACTTTGCGAACCATTTTAGTCTCTCACCTCTCCTGCAAACCCTGGTGAGTTCTAACTGAAGTCTCTCCTGCTGCATTTTAAGCTTCTGTCTCCAGTCCTCTTTGTGTGGACACAGGTAGCTAGTCCCTGCTTCCTTTATAACCACTAACGCCGCCTCAGAAATGACTCACGAGCTCCTTGCCTCCTGCCAGCTTCTGTTTTCCATCCCCTTGCCCCATGAAGTTTGGCTCCATGGTGGGATGCTACAAATGCAGCTGGGAGGGGAGGGGCTGGGGTGTTACACGAAGATGGAGAAAGAGTGGGTGCGGAGAAGGAGGTGAAGGGAGTTGGTAACACAACTTGGATGTGGGCAAGATGTGTTTCCCCTGAGGTGACCCTTGGAGTTTTTATCTTCTGTCTTAACAATTCTCAGCCTCCTGTGTTCAGTGGCATCAGGAAGGGGCAGGAAAGGGGCCAATCCCAGGAGCTCTTTCCCTGGCCAGGCCTTTGGAGGGTGCTGATTCCACCCATCCTGACCTGACTGTCTCTTCCATTGCAGAGTGATCATCACCATGCTGGTGGCCACCGCGGTCTGCTGTTACCTCTTGTGAGTACTACTCTCTGGCTCACAGTCGTCCCTCCTCTCCCTAGCCCCCCTCTCCCCTCTGTCCTGGTGGTGACAGATTCCACTTCTTAAAGGCTGAGTCCATAAAGCCTGGGAGAGAAGGCAGTTTGGGACGGCAGAGAGAGCGATGGGCTGGAAATCGTGGGCTCTGGGGTCCACTTCCAAATGTGTCACCTGAACAGGCTTTGTCCGGTCCATAGGCTGCAGTGGGCCAGCTGGGGCCAGGCATCAGAATCTCCTGGAGAGAGTATAAAATGCAGCTTTCAGGCCCACGCCCTAGACCCACCCAATCACAGTTTGCAAAGGTCTGCACTTTGGAGTCCGTATTTTTAATACCTGCTCCTGGGTGTCTGTGACACAGTCTGTTTTGAACCACCAGATGGGCGGGAGTCTTCTAACTTGGGACAGGGGGGCCCTGGGGATATCGAAGAAGAATTCCAGGGGATCCAAGGACCTGGACAGGGTGAGGGAGTCAGCATTCAGGTTCCGAATGTCCAGATGTTCTCTTCCTAAAACTGCCATTCACCATAGCCCCTCCCCCATTACGAAAAAGGACACCCCTCCTTCCACCCAGGCCTTTCACGTCACCTTGCTCCATGTTTAAATCACCCTACCTGCCAACCCAGGGAATAAGGCCAAGTTCTGGTTTTGAGGAAAGCCCCTCCCGTGATCAGTCAAGCCACGTGAAACCTATATGGCCTCCCATCGTCCTGGGTCTCAGCCACTCTTTTTGTGGGTTAGGCTTGACATAGCTGGGGTGTTCTGAATTCTGAACAGTCAAAATAGGACAGGTAAGAGCAATGAGCTACTGATTCTTCGAAAGGTGACAGACTGTTTTAAAGTAAATGGAATAACAAACCGATAAACGAAAGTGCCTAGAAAATTTCTCAAGACTGCCAAATTCGTCAAAATGCATAGCATAAGGCTCACCCTTAAAAAAAAGTACATGACTGCTTTCAGATTTGGGTTATGTTTTGTAGTTAAAACCTGTTTTATAGGGGCGTCTGGGTGGCTTAGTGAGTCAAAGCCTCTGCCTTCAGCTCAGGTCATGATCTCAGGGTCCTGGGATCGAGCCCCAAATCAGGCTCTCTGCTCAGTGGGGAGCCTGCTTCCTCCTCTCTCTCTCTCTGCCTGCCTCTTTGCCTACTTGTGATCTCTGTCTGTCAAATAAATAAATAAAATCTTAAAAAAAACCAAAAAACTTATTTTATCTAATTGGATCACAAACTATATATTCCTATTAGCTAGTTCTCTCTTTCACTTTATCTAATGTTAACGATTTTTGACCTCCTATGAACAACAAAAAAATTAAACTTGTTAAAAATAATGATGACTCTTAGATGTGCCCTTACATACACGGGAGTGTACGGTTTTTCACAGTTCTCCCCAGACAGAGCATCTCTAAGACCCGTTGTGCTGTTTCTCGGTCCTTCGGGGATTGGCAGAACATCCTCATCGGTCCCAAGGAGGGTCTCGGAGGGGCTGGGGTTTGCTGGCTCAGAGACCAGGACGGAGTGGTGGTGGCTGGGAACCGGGCCGTGCTCAGGCTGTGCACAATTACAAACACCGAATGGACATCTGGGGAAAGGAGGCTGGCTTCTGAGCCGGGGCACAGAGGCGGAAAAGGGGGGCAGCTTAAGAGAATGCTGGGCCTGGAAACTGTTTGCAACACATCAGCTCGGGGATAATGCTGATGACAAAAGCCACGGCCGGGTTGGCATATGACCAGAGGCAGGGGGCAGGGTCCCCTCACCCTCGCTGTGCTGTCCCCGGCAGCTGGCTCATCACTATCCTGGCTCAGCTGAACCCCCTTTTCGGGCCACAACTGAAGAATGAGACCATCTGGTACGTCCGCTTCCTGTGGGAGTGACCAATGCCGCTTCGGCCCCAGGTACCGGGGGCCCAGGCCGTGCGGGTGGGAAAGGGGACTGAGGTGTGGGAGAAGAGCTGGCAGGGCAGTCATTAGAGTTCCTGTTCACTTTATTTTATTCTGTTTTTTATTTGAGAGTGAGATCAAAGGCCAGGGGCGGGGGTCGGGGAGGCAGAGGGAGAAGGAGTAGCAGGGAGCCCGCTGCGGGACTCGATCCCAGGACTCTGGAATCATGACCTGAGCCCCCAGGTGCCCTAAGAGTTCATACTTAGACTCAGGTACTTATTTACTGGGCGAGAAAAGACAAAGACGCAGAGCACCTGGTACTGTCCCCGCCTGGTGCCATGCAAGGCGTCAGGGACTGAGGGAAGACCAGGCTCCTCGGGCAGCCGGTCAGGGTGAGCCATGGTGGTGGGTTCGCACGCTGCAGACGGCGGGGGGGGGACCAGGGTGCAGCATCTCTTCTGGGTGAGGGAGCGTTGGGGCACAGGGCCATGAGACACTGACGGAGAGAGGGACAGTTGAAGTGGGCCGAGTGGCTGAGGCGGAGGCAGGGACAAGGAAGTTCTCCAGGGAGGACGTGGGGCAGGGGGTGGGGAGGGGGGGTGTCTCCACAGCCAGGAGGTGACCTCGTCATGTGATGTGCTTTTCAGGTGCCCCAGCTCCCTGGATGACTTTGGCTGTCCTGTCCCCGACGACCCCTTTGTCCCCACCCTCACAGCTGTATCTGGGTCCCTCCCTGGCTTCCTCCCCCAGGACCTGCCTGGTTCCAGCAGCTCCTGCCTTCTCCATCTGGTTGGGGCCTCGTGAAGCCCAGAGCTGAATCAGGCTTGAGCAGAAGATACCAGCCCTCAGACTCCCCCTGCTCCTCCCGAGGAGACCTCTGCAGGAGCTGACGGGGGTGGGACTTGCCTTTTACCAGTGAGGCAGCCTGTCCTGTAGAGAAGCGGTGTCCAGCCCAGGATGCGCCAAGCCCAGGTCGGGCTGGACCAGGGAGAAAGCCCCGGATGGGGAGTCCGCTGGTTCCCATCAGCTCCGCCACGGTCCTGCTGTGTGACCCCAGGCAGCATCTCTGCCTCCAGGGGCCTCCTTGTCTGTGACACGGAGAGACCCAATCAGGGTGTTGCAAAGGCCTTTCCTGGAATTCTTTAATTTTCGGACACAGATAGGTGTGAAATTTCTTAAAAAGTTGAAGTAACGGAAAAAACACACGCAAAAAGCTACATAGTGATTTGGATCAGGATTGAAACCAATATGTTTAGGATTCTTTATAGTCCTAAAGTCACTTAAATGGGCTTGCTACGAAAGCTGTATCTCCTTAGAATATCCTCTCCTCCCGCCTCCGTCCCTCCTCTGCAGGGAAGCTCCGTGCTGTCTGGAGGCTCTGTCTAAGCCCGGCCCCAGGCCTGGAGTCCCTCACTGGACGGCAGGGGAGTGGGTTTCAGAGCCACCTCCCCCCAGTGGCAGCAACTAGGTCACCTGGAGTCAGAGAGGCTGAAGAGAGACAGGCGTGGGTGAGCTTTGGGTGCCCCTGTGGCCCTTTGGGCCCGTCCTGGCCCCTGAGGCCTGCACCAGACCTGTCCGCCCCGGAGCGGCCTGAGCTCTGCGCTGGGAAGGGGAGGGTGGCGGAGTGCCAGCGGACGAGGTCTGGAAGGCAGAACATGCAGGCACCAGACCAGAGGGAACACAGGACCCCCACCTGTGCCCTCCTTCCAGGAGATTTGCAGCTGAGAACTCAGGCACCCCGCACCCCCCACCCCTGCCGCATTGCCCCCCTGGGGGAAGACGCCAATCTTGAATATTTATTGACTGTATTTATGTGATGCACGTTCCGTTTAGTGGGCATTATCTTTGGAATAGTGGTCAGTTGTGATGCGTCTCACATAAATTTCTTGGTTCTGGGCTTGGCCTGTTGCTCAGAACTCTGGCTGGGGCCTCCCTTTGACATCCCACTGCACCCCCTTTCAGACTCCCTTCCTGTCCTGACCTCTGCGGGCCTCCTGGAGTGGGGGATGTTGAATCTGGGTGGTCCTGAGAATCTAATTGCGTCCAGTGGCTCATGAAGGTGGCCAGGTCCTGGCTGAGGCTGAGTTTGCTGGCTGCCGTGCCCCTGTCCACCTGGTTCCCACGTGCTCAGTGGGTAGATTGGGGGACACGGGGATGGAGGCTTGGAGCTGCAAGTCTGGATCGTGGACACTGAAAATGACATTCTCCTGAGACCTGGAGGAGAAGGTACGACCGTCCCGGCTTCTGCCCAGAATCAGTCTTGGCAGAAGGAAGACACAGGAATGTTCCAGCAGAACTCTGACCCCCACTCATCTGTACCCCAGATACAGAGCACACAGCCCCTGAGCCTGGGCAATAAAGCAGGTCCCCAGATCTCCAGAGTGTGGCCTGCCTCATTGCTGAATACCTGAACGCACCCACCTGCCTGCTCCCGGGCAGTGGCCAGCCACCTGCAGGGGGCTGGAACCCGATGAGCAGGAAGGACTGGCCCTCCGGGGCCAGGGAGTGCAGTTCATGGGCAGGGGGTGGGGGGCAGTATAAGAGGTTTGGGGGTGGGGAGGCATGGGGACAAATGAGGGACTAGACCATCAAGGGCCTGGACACTCTCTGAGGAGCTTGCATTGATCAAAAGGCAGTGCAAAACCACAAAAGGGTTTTAAGGCAGGAGTGACATGACCCTATTTGATTTCTAGGATGATCTCTGTAGGGTGTTCCATGGGAAGGAGCCTCTTTTTTTTTTTTTTAAAGATTTTTTTTTTTTAATATTTTATTATTTATTTGTCAGAGAGAGAGGGAGAGAGAGCGAGCACAGGCAGACAGAATGGCAGGCAGAGGCAGAGGGAGAAGCAGGCTCCCTGACGAGCAAGGAGCCCGATGTGGGACTCGATCCCAGGACGCTGGGATCATGACCTGAGCCGAAGGCAGCTGCTTAACCAACTGAGCCACCCAGGCATCCCAAGGGAAGGAGCCTCTTAATAGGGTGCCTGGTGAGACAACGGAGGTGAGTGGGCTGATAGAAGGTCTGGTTAGGGCTGAAGATAACTGGCCTGTGGACTGTGGGAGAGGGGGAGGCAGGGATGGGTGTGGATGGCTCCGGGCTGGGGGCCCTAGGGGGAGCGATAGAGCAGGGGGTCTCTGGTCCTGGTGGCTGGCCAGGCTCCATGAGGGGCCACAGAGGAGCAGGCTTCCGAGGGGAAATGGTGGCCTATGATTCCCTTTGTCTCCAGGCAAGTCAGATGCACCCCGGGCATCCACGTGGAGATGTCCAGTGAGGTCCAGTCGGGTGGGAGGAGGTGCCGGTCTTCAGCATAAAATAATGTGGTCCCTGAGGCCACAGGGTGGGGTGAAGTGTGAGACAAGGCTGGGAAGGAGCCTTCAGGGACACCAGTGATGGGGGACAAGCAGGTAAAGATACAAGAGGTCCTCGGGGAGGCAGGAGGGGACCTGGGTACCTGTAATTGTCACAGAGTTCCCAGAAGTGATTCAAGAGGAGGGAAGGTCCCAGGCATCAGAAGGCCCCCTCCTAAGAAGTCAAGGGCGTGGGGAGAAAGACAATTGACAATGGGACCCTCGGAAAGGCCTAAGGACATAAAGGGAATGATACAAGGAGGGGACCTTCTTGGGTCGCCTTTCCTGGGTCCCTGCAGGTCAGGCCCTGGGCCTGGGGACATACCCTGTAAGGCTGCGTGGCATCTCCCCCCTGCTGCTGTAACTGAAGCTAGACCCGGCTGCCTGGGACCCCTGCTGTCCCTGCGACTCCCCCTTTAGGGCCTCAGGTCTGGGATGCTGAAGATCACTGGCCCCAAGGCCCCGGGGTGGTGACATGTGGTTGCTTTCCCCACTCTGTTTCCCTTCCCTGGCTTCTCAGTTTCGCTGGGATGGGATGCTGCAGCTCCTCTCAGACCCTCCTGGGAGGTGTATCTGTCCCCTTGTTCAGGTGGAGTCCTGGGGAGCGTCCCCTGCTCTCTAGGCCACCTCTGAGCAGCTCGGGGCTGGCAGCTCCTTCCCCAACTCAGTGACTTTCCCACTGATTCCTTCCTTTCTGCCTGCGCAGCCATTCAGGGACAGAGGAGAGCAGCCCAGACCGTGGGTGTATGACTCCCTCCCAGGATCTGGTGCTCGCCCCACCGCTTGGTGAGGACTGTGTTCCTCTCAATGCCTCCAGCCCCACACCCACGGCAGAAACTGCAAGGTGAGCAGGAATTGTCCAACATAAACACAGCCAGACATCAGTTAAAGCCGTGAAGGCAGGTTTTATTCTGTAACTGCTGACAGGAGGGAGATCCGAGCTCCATCTGTGCTGAGGTGAGGGGCAGTTAAAGGGAGAACGAGGGAGGAGGGAGAGGGTAAAGCGGGGGCTCAGGTAGAGTCGGGAAAGTGGGAAATCACAAAGGTTGGTCAGTGGAAGGGCCACGACGTCAGCTGTGTCTCCCACAGCCACTGGACCGAGGCCCGATCCTTCCTGATTTCATTTTGGAGGAAAGAAGGGCATCTCTGGATTGCAGGAAATCCATACACCCATGTCTCACGGGGACAGAGGAAGGATTCAGGATTGGAAGCGTTTTTTTTAAGTAAATGCTCTAAGAAAGGGCAGAAGGTCAGAGGTGTGTGGTCGGGTACTGGCTAGAACGGACAGTAAATTCTTCTGACAGCCCAGAGCTTTTTCAAACAAGAGTCCAGTGGGGCTCGGCTGTCCCAGGGAATCCAGCCTTGGGCTGCCTAGAGCCATGCCAGGCTGGCTGAGTCTGGGCATGGGGTCTGGACTGAAGCATTTGTGCTGAGATCCCGTCTTTCATGGTCAGTTTCAAGCACCCACCACCTGCCACCTGAACGGCAGGTCAGTTAATGTCAGCCTCAGACAGAGACGCTTGGAGAACTCAGTTGAAGCATAAGAACCCTACGGATGGGCAGGAGCAGGGAGTAGGATAACCCTGCACCATAATTTGTGGCAGAGTGGGGAGAGAAGCAGCCTCAGAGCCCTGGGACGGGACAAGCCTGGAGAGAGGACCCAAGGTGGCCAGGGTAAGCGAAGCTGCACGTACAGAGGGTGGCTGGCAGGGGGCAGTGCTCTATCGAAGGATCGACACCTCCAGAGACGTTCATGCCACCACGGGCAGTGCCTCCAGCCCACGTTAGAGTTGCGGCCTTAGAACGGGGCTGTTAGTGGGTGTCAGGGACAGTTCCCTAGAGGAGATCACAGCCTGGGTGAAATGTCCTTCAAGAGTATGTAAGCGCGACCACGGCCCATGTTTACTGAGCAGTTGCTTCGTGCCAGGCACTGCTTGGGAAAACCAAAGGGCAAGGAGCTAAGGACACTTGCCAGCTTGATGCTGCTGTGATGCCAGCCTTCCAAGCCATCTCCCACCTCAGCATCCCTGAGAGATCAGGCATATTCCAGGCTGTAGAAGGGATGCCCCTCAGCCCAGATTCAGAACAGGGAAGAGGAGGTACAGACAGAAGTGTACCTTTACCGCAGGCCACAGAGTCACCCCTCCTTGATGAAGACCCTCACGTGATCCCCTTGGTAAGTTTTAGTTGCTTGGAACGGAATCAGGATAGTTGGTAGCAATGGGAGTGTGAGGAGCAGAAGTGAAAGCCAGTGGGAGGGCTTATAAGCTCCATATCTGTGTGCTGGGAAATGACCTTTGTTTATAAACCTTGGGGTTTCCCGAAATAAAGTCATTTGGCAGCCACCAGAGGTTTGCTTCACATGTAACAGCAGAAAAGTGAGGGCGGACGGCCAAAGTCTAGCCTAACCCCAACCACGTTCTATTCGTGAACCTGCCATCGAATGCCAGGATCCAGCCAGGCAGCATACAGCAGAGTCTCTGGGGATGGAGGGAGGGTCCCAGACTTGACATATGCACTCCGGGTGCTTCTTAGGCAGGCCTACACAGGTCTGGGGGCCGGAGTTTTTGAATCAGGTTGGAAGACGATCCACGTAATAGCATTATCTGATATGCTTGAAAATGCAGATTCCTGGGTCCCATCCCAAAGCCTGCTGGATTAGAATGTCACAGAGGAGACGGGATTTTGCATTTTAAACAAGCCTCCCAAGGGTTGTTGTGCTAGCTGAAACCCTCTAGGACAGGGTTTCCTGACCTCGGCCCTCTCCATAGTTCGGGCTGGATAACTGTTTGTTGGGGCAAGGGCTACTACCCTGAGTTGAGGATGTTTAGCAGTAACCCCAGACCTCTACCCACCAGATGCCAGAAGACCCCTGCTCCCAGCTTCTGGTTGACAACCATCTATGTCTCTAGCCATTTTGAAATGGGGGCAAAGTCCTCCCCACTCCTGTATTGAGAACAAGTACTCTAGAATCTCAACCACTCAGGGAACTGAAACATTTTTTAAAAAGATTTTTATTTATTTATTTGACAGACAGAAATCACAGGCAGAGAGGCAGGCAGGGGGCGGGAGCAGCCTCCCCAGTGAGCAGAGAGCCCGAGGTAGGGCTGGATCCCAGGACCCTGGGATCATGACCTGAGCCAAAGGCAGAGGCTTAACCCACTGAGTCACCCAGGTGCCCCGGAATTGATACATTTTAATCAGTTTAGCAACCCAGAGCTCTTGCAGAAGGGGATTGGAAAGCTTGAGTGCAGCTGGTATCCTGAGCGTCGGGTGTCCTGTGAGCCTTTCCCAGCAGGACCTGGAGCTCCTGTCCTGGAGACCACAGCCTGGGGAGAAGGATGCACTCAAACTTTAGGGGATTCTTGGGGATCTGAGCAGACCCTAATGCCAGTGCCGTGCAGTCCAGCAATAAGCTGGTGGCTCATCAGAGGCCAAGAGAGTGGGGGAGCTCTCGTGTTGCACTGAGCCCAGCAAAACCTTGAGCTCACCCTGCCAGGATCTTCCCTGAAAATCATAGGTGGGATGTTTGGAATGCATGTTACCAGAAACTCACAGGAACTACTGCCTTAACTCCTTAACCCCGGGATTAAGTACTGTGACAGCAGCAAGGCTCTTCCCTTCATCTGAAAAGAGGTCAGTCTTTCAGGTCAAGGTTAGCCCTGAAAAAGACCTGGGAGACCCTGAGGTGGTAAATCTCTGTACCAGGACTTCTGTGGCTCACACAGCAGAAACATTGGGCCTGGAAAGATAAATGCAGATGCTCTGGCCTGGACCAGTTGTGATACCAGGAGCAACAGCCGTGTCCTGGATCTGTAGGATTTGATTCAGCAAGCATTCTTCTCTTTATTTTTTCTACCCAGCCTCCCAGAAGCCCTCCACCTTGCCTGAGTGGCTCAGCTCAGCATCAAGGTTGAGAGTGCACAGTCAAGACCTGGGGTGCCTGGGTTCAAATTCCCATTCCACTGACGGTTAGCTGAGTGCAAGTTTATCTTCAGGATCTTCAGTTTTATTGCTCAGTTGGTATCGTAAAAATAGGGTCTGCCTCATCGAGATTGTGAATATGGGCCAAGAGAATGGATCAAAAAGTGACTGGTTCACCAGTAAGTGGGAGCCATAAATCACATTATTTTATATACGTTAGTTCCATGCCGCTCTTTACTCTGCCAGGACCTCAGCTGCCTTTGCCTGTTTTATTCTCATCACAGACACCATCTGATCCACTTTGTGGAAACGGAAGTGGCAAGCACTGTGAGCCCTCTGATATATAATAGGACCCGGGAATTGCGGGGCATGAAACCTGGGGCCTGTTTATGTTATCTTTATTTCTGTTTCCTGTCAAATGTTCATGACATTACATGCAGTATCATGTATGCAGTATCATGTACTGCATGACATTACACATGCAGTATCAATGAAAACACTAAAGATTTGGGGGGAGGTTACTAGAATACACGTGCTTATTCTAAAGTTCTCAGGAGGGGCGCCTGGGTAGTTCAGTCATAACCCCAGGGTCGTGGGATCCAGCCCTGCATCCGGCTCCCTGCTCCTTCGCGACATCAGCAAGCAGCGGGAAACTGCCCCGGGAGACACCCTGGGGGGGCTTCCCGTAAGGCCGGGTGAGCCTTCCAGGCTGGAAGAGACTCCGACGGCAGGACCATTACGGTTGTTGCGGGGCCTTCCGTCTGTGCGCGCGCACCAGTCGCGGATCGCCCTCGGACAGAGTCCCAGGGCGCAGGGAGCCCGGGTCGGACAGGACCTTGGCGATCGGTTAGTGGGGGAAGACTAACACCGCTAAGTTAGCGACATTAGATTAGTACTGAGCCGTCCCAGCCTCTGTGATAAGAACGCGCGACTTCCAGCCTTACAGCCGGGGCGAGCCCACCGCTTCCGGCCGCGGCCGCGCCCGCCGCGCCTGCGCACTGGGGGCTGCCCCCCCCCGACCCGCCGGAGGAGCGTACCATCCGCAGGCGGGGGTGGGTGAGGGTCGCTCCCGGAAGTAGCCCTTGCGCGTCCCGGAACCCGCGCCCCTTCCCCCGGCTCCGCGGGGCCTTTGGCGCCTTCCCGAGGCTCCCGCGGTGGCTCTCGGGGGGAAACGCGGTGGCCGGCGGAGTGGCGGCCGGTCACTGCCGGCCGCAGTGGGGCGGTCGGCTGCAGCGGGAGCCGCACCTGGCTTCGCGTGCCTGGTCTCAGCGGGCCTAGGTAAGCCGGGGAGGGCGCGTTTCGGTGCCACTTCACGGACCGGGGCGCCCAGGCCTGCTCTGCCCCGCCCCGCGCCTGGAACGGCCCGGCTGTGTCTCTCCCTGGCCAGCTGCTTGCCAGTGCCCAATGCCCTGCGCCTAAAACACGCCCGGTGAGGCAGCCCGTACTGGCCAGTGGTTCGTGTCCAGCACCGCTCTGTGCCCAGGACAGCCGCGGAACACTCGATTACGTGTTTGGGCTCCCCTAACAAGCCTGGGAGGTGGGTGCTCTTGTCCCTGAGGTGTGGCTGGAAAAGCCGAGGCGCGCTAGTCCCGGCTCAGAGCTGTTGGGTGGCAGCCAGGATTTCAGCCCACGCACACCAGCCGCCGACCTCACGCTCTCGCTCGGTTATAAAGCAGCCTCACGGAAAAGAGCGAAGGGTTCTCCTGGTGTATGCTTTAAGACGGGCCTCATGTTATGTCACTTTTGCATAATCTGAATTCCAGTGATGCACCGTTATTACTAAAGACAGGTCACATAGGGTTTGCATGTGAGTCAGACCCCCAAAATACATAGTGGTTTTCTCTACTCTTTTCCTTTCACATGTGCCTGTCCTCCCATTCTTCTCCTCACCACCTTTCCTCTCTGCACAGTTGAGCGGGTGAGGGCATGAGAAGCCGGGACTGGAGGGCCCAGCAAGCCCTTTGCAATGTGGGGTCTGGGATGGGTAGACAGTGTAGGAGCTGAGACAGGAGGGGGCCTGCCGATTCGGCTGGGCGGTGAAAACTCAGAGAAAGGTGTGGGATGCCCTGGGTGGACAGAGCTCCCCTCAAGGCTCTGTGGTGAGGCAGGCATGAGAGCAATAGAGAAGTGACTCCTTTCCATGTGGGCGTGCACATGGGAAGGGGGATGCTAAGAGTGCTAGTCCGTGCAGCCCCCACACATGTAAGTGCGGGGACACCTCCGCTCTCGGGCTCAGCCAGCACGTTGCTGCCTCCGGACATGGATGGCTTCCCCTTGGAAATCTATAGGCTCCAGAGCAGGGACTGCCTCACTTCTCCCCCAACCCGCACTCGAGGGCTTTCCTGGTGCTACAGCCTGCCTGCCTTCTTTGCTCTCCAAAAAACTAGATTTTTTCTTGTCTCCAAAGATAAACCCACTCACCACCCGTGCCCTACATCCCTGACCTTTATCTGGCACATGTACTTGCAAAGGCTTGTTCCAGAAGAACCTCACATTGGTATATTCAAAAGTAAACTGCGTTAGTAAATGGGATCACGAGAGAGTCCCTCTCTATCCCCTGGTTCTCCTTCACCTCGGAACTCATGCATAGTCTGCCTCCTGACTAGCTCTCCAGACTGTCCCTGCTGCCCCCCATCCTGCTGCTGTCACCTGCTCCCATCCTCCTCCCCCCCACCTCCCGGGACCCCACGGCAGCCCTCCTGCCTGCTGCCTGCTGGGTACCCCAGGGGTCTCCATCTTATAGTTGCCCTCCGATGTGCATTTGTCCTCTATGGTGAGAAATGTCACCAGGAACTTCTTACTGATAAACTACTGGGGTTTGGGAGTGATTTTCTTACCAAATTTTACATCTTAGGTTCACGTGGAGGCTCCCCACGGCACCTGCCTCTTAGTCATCATCCTATGTGCCTCCGTGGAAGGGAGAGTGGTGGTCGGACTGTGGCTGCCGGTGACTGCACAAGACCCCACCTCGACCCAGGGAGTCCATCAGGAGTTGGGGCTCCTGGAGCGTAGCCTCGGGTAAGTGGTCCCTCACAAGACAGAATCTGAAGTCCAATGTCGTAGATTCGGTTTATGTGTAGGTCAGCCCGAGGCCTGGCCTCCATAGCACCACCACCACTTGCCTTGCTCTGGCGGCATGGGCCCACTTCAAGTTGTTGTCTTGTCCTGAGCGCCAGTGGGGCGCTTCCTCTCCTGTACTGTGTCTTTAGGGCACAGTCCTGGCTGTGGGTGGGCCTCCGATGAATTCTTGTTCAACAGTCAAGTGAATCAGGAGTATTTGCAGAAAACAGGCGTGCTGGTGGGACAAGGCTAATTGGAGAACAGAACAGGATTGGCGTGGCCCCAGCTGCGGCCCTAACACACAGGTTTGTCCCTTTCCTTGGCTGTCGACAGTGAGGCAGGTCTGGCGCAGGCCCAGTTTCCCCAGCCTGCTCTGCGTTCTCCGTGGGGATATCGCCTACACACTGCTTCTGGAGGCCTGTAGCCAGCTCTGCTCTTCTGCTCTGCCATGGACCGTCACACTCCCACTCTGGCTTTCCAATTCTTTTATCCTAAAATCAGAGCTGAGGTCAGGCCACTCCAGTTCTGACATCTCAGGGCATGTGTGGGGCTGGGATGGTGTCTCCCGCTTCAATGGAGACCTCGTCCGTTCCGAGGTGATGCCTCTGGTCCTTCGGAGACGGGAGCTCAGTGTGAGCATCATGTTGCCCACCCTCCTCCACGGGCAGAATCTTCCTGGCGCTGCTTCAGTGGGCTTGTCGCCTACAAAGGCAGGCCTGCCCTCCCTGGTGATTCTTCTTAATGTTTAACATCACTCAGTGTCAGAACATACTGGTTCTGAATTTTCTGGTTGAGTCTGTATGTCATTCTGGTGGGAAGAGACGAGTCCCACTTGCTTTCGGACGTGTGTGGTGGGGCTGTTAGGTTACCTTCCGTGGAGTCTCCCTTTGTCCAGAGAAAGGCATTCTAGCACAGGGCTTTTCCTTTCCTTTCCTTCCCTTTCCACGTACTTCTCTCCTGACTTCTTTGTGTCCCTTTCCTGTCGGGCCAGAACCTGCAAGTGACCTAATCTCGAGGAGAACGAGCAAGGGAAGGGAGTTCAGGATTATGCCTCGGCTTGGGGTCGGAGCATCTGGGCAAACAGCTGTCCCGTCGACACGATTGTGGTGACCGCAGGAAGAGCAGGTGGGAGAGGGGAAGCTGAAGAGAAGGCTCTGAATCAGACACAGGCTCATGTCAGGGTGTGAACGTAGCCCTAGTCTGGGAGGGTGTGCAGGATGAGAAATGGGGCAGGGAGCCTGGGCAACAGCAGGAAGGAACAGGCAGGAGAAAGAGGGACCAGCCCAGAGACTGCAAAGAATTTGCAGGTGAGAGGAAAACCAAGGACATGAGGTGCCCCAGGGCCACAGGATGATGGGGTTCCAAACGGAAGACATGGCCCAGCACCCCATTGCGGGCAGGGGAGTCCATTGGAGGAGGCTGGTGGCCTTGTCAGGGCAGCATCAGGGAGCGGCGAAGGCCAGAGCCAGACGAGCAGGCTTCGAGGGGCGTGGGAGGTGAGGAAGTGTGAGTAACCCTGCAGGAGTCTCTCTGGGACAGGGAGAGGGGCGTGACAGGACCCTGGGGACGTGAGTCGCTGGCATTAGGGGCTGTCCTGTTCTGTGCTCCTGTCCCGTGTTTCCTGGTGCAGACGGACTTTTAGAAAAAGAATTTCAAAAGATCTAGCGAGGCCACTGGCTGCGTCACTGCCTAGCATCTAGCATCATGACCTGTTTCTGCTGCCCTGCTGGGTGACAGGTACAGCCCAGGGGCACGGGACTCAAGAGACCTAAGCTCTACTCCCTTGGCCTGAGCTTATAGCACCTGGCGCCTGCTCCTCTTCCAGGGAAACCTGCCCCATGTCTTGGCAAGGTCAGTCCCCTCCTTGGGGTCTCACAGCCGCAGGTGGCGCTCCTTCACACTGCTTGGCAGCTCGAGCTTTCCACGATGTCAGCTCGGCTCTTCACGTCTGTCTTGCCAGCCAGCCTGGAGGCCACGCGCACACAGGGGCTTTGCTTGTCTTCTGGTGTATCCGCAACAAAAGAAACCGGCCAAGTGTGCCAGGTTCTCCGTAGACATGGAAAGGAAAGAGAGAAACCTCAGTTAGCGTGGCCCGCAAAGACGTCGAGCCCTCTGAGGTCCAGAGAGCTGTGGGGATTTCTGTCTGGGCCGCTCTGTCCGGTCTGCAGGAGCGAATGCCAGCCTTCACCAAGGGTGTTACGGCTTGAGAGTTTTGTCCTGGGACAGGTTTCCCAGGATCTCCCTACGCCTGCATCCTCTGCTCGCTCCTCTCCCCTCCAGCCTTGCCTTCCCCCTCATGGTCCCCAAAGCTGAGCGGGGCAACTGAGAGCTGTTGTCTTCATCTTGCTTTGCAGCCTGGACCCATCTCCTCATTTCCCCCAAGTTCCCAAGCATGTTGCCAGTAGGAAAACCCAGGAAGCCCCACAAGAGACATACACGTTCAGGCTCAGGGGGCCAGGAGCCGCCTCTCTGTGCCGACTCCTCCGTGACTGGACCCAGCAGCCCGGCTGCTCCCCTGACTTCTCCTGGCTCCAAGTTTCACACCAGAGCTACCAATACCGCTCATGGACTTGGCTGGGGTGCTGTGGGGCGCCTGCTGGAGACGGAGGTTAAGCTAGAGTTTGTAGATACAGAAGAGAGGGCTGGCAGTGGCCACAGGAAAACTGGGTCCTCTGTCTCCCCGAAAGGGAGTGGACGGGATCCGCCTCTACAGAGGAAGAGACCTCATCCCCTCCCCAGTTCCTCGTCGGTCCCGTCACCTGACCAAGTGTTCCTGGGAGAGCAGGAAAAAGTCACCCCGGGCCTCCATGTCTACAGCGAGAAGAGAAAATCCTCCCAGGGGAGCCCCGATCTTCACGCCGCGGCCTCCCACGTGAAGTGCCTGGTCGGCCCTGAGTGGAATAAGCCAAAGGGAGACTCTGGCCTCTGTAACCTCAAATCTGTGCTTGGGCAGGAGCCCCCTGGACAGCCCGAGAAGGCGTCCAAACAGAAGACGCGTGGACAGAGAGAGGACGGGGAGCCCACACTAAAGAAGTCGAGAGACCCAGCGCTCAGCCCAGGCCAGTCCCCTGCAGCCGCAGCGCCGGTCCAGGCGGCCGGTCTGGACAGGTCCGAGGTGGGCCAGCCCCGTGAGAGCGAGAAGGTGAAGCAGGCTGACTTCCTCATAGCCCATCTGGCCAGGGAGGTGCGCCGCCTCAGGAGGTGGAAGAAGAGGCATTTGCTCGCTGCTGTCGGGGAGCCGTCGTCCCTGGAGAGCCTCCAGAAGCCGCCGTGCCTAAAGAAGCTGGTCAGAATTCTGAAGGCAGAGACCAAGGGTTGGGCTTTCCCTAGGCATTCCCCCGGCCGCCTGGACACGGCGGGGCAGAAGCCGGCGTCCGACATCAGACGGCTGTTCACTGCTGACTGCAAGAACGTCTGCCACGTCACCTGCCCTCGCTGTCATGCTAGCGTCCCACAGGGCAGATGGAAGGGCCGTTTCCAAACCTCAGGCCTGCTCCGTCACTTGGTGGGTAAGCACGGGCTGGAGAGAGCGAGGAGGCCAGCCGCAGCCAGCCCAGGGGAGGAGGGGGAAGGGACCGAGGAGAAAAAGCACAAGGGCCTGCCCGCCAGCGCCGAAGGGCTCCCGTCAGCAGGACACGGCCCCGGTGCCTCCACTTCGGGAGACAGTGGCCAGCAGCTGGCCCCGGGCAGGCCTGAGCCACTGTTCCTGGCTCCGCCCCTCTTGCCTGCTTCTACCAAAGATGAACCTGTTGCTCTCCCGCTAGTGGTCACGGAGGGCCAGGGTGACCCCTGCGCCCCCAGCCCGCCCCGAGCCCAGGCCTGGAACCATAGCATCGCAGAGCTGCTCTGTAGCCTGGCCTTGCCGCTCTCCTTTGTTTCGTCCCCGCCTTTCAGAAGGTTTATGGCCCAGGTGGACCCTTGCTACCACGTGCCGCCTCCAGCCTTCTTCTCCAATACCGCGCTGCCTCTGCTGCACGCGGCCGTGGTGGAGCAGGTGTGTCGGGAGATGCGGCGGGCCGAGGGCGGCTGCGCCCACCTCACCGTGTCCGCGGCTGCCCGGGACTCCGCTGTGGACTACGTGGCCGTCACTGCCCACTGGGGGGCAATACGGCCGGGCAGCCGGCAGGGGGCGCCGGAGAGCCGTAGGAGGCAAGCCGTGCTCTGGGTTCGAGGCCTGTCCCAGGAGAGCACCGTGGAGGAGAGGCAGCGGGCGCTGCGGGAGCAGGTCAGCCTGTGGCTCCGCCGCACCTGCCTGCAGCCGGGCTTCCTGGTGTCGGGCAGCCGCCTCAGCCTGGAGCAGGCCGTGAGGACGGAGGGCTACACCCACCTCCCCTGCTTTGCCCACTGCCTCGACTCCCTGGTGACAGACTTCCTGTGTCACCATCAAAGCGTCCAGATCATCCTGGGGACGGTCAGGGCCATCTGCAGTCACTTCCACGGCTCCGCCAGGGCCAGGCAGCTGCTGACACAGCTGCAGCGGCGGTGCGGCCTCCCGGCCCAGCAGCCCTTTTGGGAGCTCTCAGACCACTGGGTGTCCGCCTTCCGCCTGATGGAGTGGCTGGTGGGGCAGCAGCGGCCGCTGCAGGAGTACGAGGAGGAGCACCAGCTGGGCAAGGCCGGCTCGGCCCTGTCGGCCGTGTTCTGGAGCCTGACGGACAGTCTGGTCACGCTTCTGCGGCCCTTCCAGGTGGCAGTCCGGGAGGCGAGCGCGGCCCGGGCTTCTCTGAGCCAGGTGCTGCCGCAGCTCCGCTTCCTACACATCTTTGTGGAGCAGGTGCCCCAGCACTTCGAGGAGCAGGGCGGCGTGGAAGTGGGGGCCGCCGTGCGGCTGGCCAAGGGCCTGGCCCTGCAGCTCACCACAGACCGGCAGCTCAACGAGCTCTTCCACCGCGAGGAGTTCGTGCTGGCAACCCTGCTCGACCCCCGCTTCAAGGGCCGGATCGAGGCCATCCTGCCCACAGGGGCCGACATTGACCACTGGAAGCAAGTTCTCGTGTACAAGGTGAAGGAGATTATGGCGTCTGAACACCCCTTGCCTCCCTCGCCCTCTCCGCACGGCCCCCAGACCACGCGTGCAGGCGCTATGCTGAGCGGTGGGGGAGCCAGAAGCCTTGGGGCCGAGGGGAGGGGCCGGAAAGAGCCCGTGCAGAGAAGCGGCTCTGGGTCTCTGCTGCTGGGCCCGAGGGAGAGGAGCTTGCTGGAGCAGCTGGAGAGTGTGGGGCTGCTGGCGTCTGAGAGAAGTGGTGCCTCCCTCGCCACCAAGAGCCACCTGGCCAGCATCATCGTCAAGAAGTACCTGCGTGAGAATGAGACGATCGGTGCCCAGGAGGACCCGCTGGTCTACTGGGAGAAGAGGCAGGAGGTCTGGCCGGCCCTGGCAAGACTGGCGACTGTCTATCTGTCCTGTCCCCCAACAGGGGCCTTCTCTGGAAGTGTCTGTGCCTCCCTGGGCAGCCCTGCTCTGGTGCAGCACAACACCCCTCTCCCCGTGGGGACCATCGAGCGTCTCCTCTTCCTGAAGACCAACCTGGAGAATTTCCCCAACTACACCGCCCCTCCCCTCCTCTTCCCCCAGGAAGACCTGGCCGAGGGGGAACAGGCCAGTGAGGCCGACCTCTGCCTGACTGTCTGAAAGTCTGCGTGCGGGAGAGCTCTGCCCGGGCTCGGAGGGGAGAGCAGACCGAGCACTCCAGCCTGTTGGACGGGGGTGTCTGGAGTCCTAAAGCCGCTGGAAGGAGTGGGGAGTTTGTCAGTTCTTGACAGGTTGCCTTTTGCCTCCAGGGAGATGTTGTTTTCCGTCTAGCCATCGCTTAATGTGTTTCCAGGAGTTTGGGCGTAGGAGAGGTCACGTCTGTCAGGAGGTGACTGTAAATCGTCCTGCGCTCTAAGCCTCAGTGCTCTTTGCCACGTGTGTGGGCAGTGAGGGCCCGTGCAGCTTGTCTCTGTACGTGACATGCCCTTAAGGGCCCTGCCTTCTCAAACAGCGACCAGGGTCTAGAAGAGGCCTGGGTGCTGGCAGGTGGGAAATCTCAGCCAGCAAGGCCCGGTAAGCTAGGCAGCCTTTTCCGCAGTTGGCTTGCGCTGGAGAAGAAGCGTGCGCTAGAGCAGCCGTGTTGAGGGAAGCTTATGCACACACGCGCACACCGGTCTTCCTGGGGTCGGTACTTCCTCGTGGATCCCACGGTGGCCAGAGCACCCCCGCCGATGGGACTGTCCAGCCAGGACAGCTGATGGAACCGTGGTTGGTTTCCAGACTGCTGGAGGCCCTGGGGTTTCTTCCTTTCTACAGTGAAAGCGGTCTCAGGAAGAGCTCCACGGCTGTCCAGGCTCTCAGTAGCTTCGTTTATCCCCTGCCGCCACCCGCAGCACCCACACCTCCCTGTCTTCCCGGTCACTTGCCAAGTGCAAATCCCCCGCCTGGAAGCAAGGAGAGATGCGTATGAGACCCACCGGAGCCAGACAGCCCAGGGGGCTTGCAGGGCAGGGTCGGAGCCGGTGGGGTCAAATGTGGAGAGACGGAAAGGGAGAGGCTGGAGGATCAGGGCAGGTCTGTCACCCCGCACACGACGCAAGCCAGGCTCTCCTTAGGTGCTCGGGCGCCGGCAGGGTGGCAGTCAGAGGGAAGGTCGGTAGGCAGAGGTGGGGCAAGGCCCTTGAGGCCCAACTTGCTCTTGGGCCCTGGATGTGGGGGCCAGGCCACGACGCCTGTCCCCTCGCCTCCCTTGGAAGGGTCGGCAGTCCTGCGTCTCTACGAGTAATTCACAATAGGACATTCGGAAGTCACCGAGGATGTAAGGAAGCGAGCAGGAAAAATTAACCAGGATCCTTTCACTCGGACAGGCTTACTAATAACTGGACATACTTCATTTTTTAATCTTGGGATCATATCCTCTGTCCTGTTGACTGTGTTGTGATTTCATAATTACTGCATTTTGTTTCTTAAATAAAGCTTTGTAAGATCATATTTAATGGTCGGAGTAGCGTGATTTAAAGTCTGGCCTCTGCCCCCACCTCCCAGAGCTGTTCCAGACCCCCCTGGGCAGGAGGTGAGGCTCGTCTGGGGCAGGGGCCGGGGCTATGGTGCACCTCTTCGCATCCCCAACTCTGTCAAGTGCGGCTGGTGGTGAGATCAGAGTGGGGCCTTGGGTTCTCCCCGTGGCTCTCAGACACACGGCGTCCCGTACCTCTCTCTCTCATTCTGACTCAGTAGGCGGGGTGGGGGGCAGGAATGTGAGGGGCCCTAAAATCCCGGCGGGGGGGGGGCGTGTTGCTCCTGGTCCCCTGAGCTCTTCCTGCTGTGGTGTCCCCGAGCCGGCTTTGCAGTGTTGGCTGGTGAGGAGGGCTGGGCGGCAGCTTGGCAGCACCCAGGAGTAGGGGGAGTGGAAGAGGGTGCCCGAGAAGCTGGCTGGGCCCAAGCAGTAGCTCTTGGGGTGAGGGTGGGGGGATGCAGTTTTGTCCCAGGGGACATTCGTCAATGGAGACATTTGAGTGTCATGGCTTGTTGGTGGCCTTGCTGCTGTCTTCTTGTGGGTGGCAGACGGGTACTGCCGAGCATTCTAGAAGCACAGGATAACCCGCGCAACCAAGACATACCCGCCTTCGAGCGGCCGAGGAGGTGGGGGCCCTGATCTGCGCTGTGCGTGGGGGAGGGGCACGGCCAGAGGGAGGCTCTCCAGGGTCCCCGCAACAGCCGGTGACGGAGCACTTGAGGCTGCTCCGCGTGGGCCACCTCTCCCCGAGACACAGCCCCGGCCCGCCCCGGCTCGTGGACATCGTTTTCCGGCCCACTCCCTAGGGAGGTGAACTGAGACTCCGCGAAGGCAGCCCTGAACAAGGGAAGACGCGTCCCAAGGAAAGCCGAGCGTCGGCTGTGCCTCCGTCATAGTCTCGTCCACGTGACCAAGCCCTGCTGGCAGGCACACGTGGGACCAGGAGCTTCTGTGCACTCCTTTCCAGGGCGGGACCAGGGCAGAAGGACTCCGGTTCTCTCGAGAGGAGCACAGAAGAAGCCGAGTGTGGAGGAGCCGTCCACCCGGCGGGGCCTGCCCTGTGCTGCCGGCCCGCTGTGAGCTGGGTGTGCGCGTGGCTGGGTGCTCGGTCGCGCCCACACCTGCCTCCTTGAGGTGTGCAGGTGGCGGGTAAGGTGGGAGCGGGGCGGAGCGGAGGTCCATCGGTTGGAGCATCCATGTTTCACCTCGGTGACTGCAGTGCTGTCCCCAGCGAGCGCCCGGGCGGGAGGGCTGCACCCGGCCAGGCAGGGCTGTGGGGCGGGGAAGGCCCGATTCCCAGCGAATGTGCTCTTGGCTCCTCTGTTTCCTCTGTTGCAAAAAGCGTTCCTCCCAATTGTAATGTGGGGCGCACACACAGTCCCCCTCCCCCGTTCTGGTCCCCTTGCCCTTTCCCGCACGTGGCCACCTCCACCCAAACGGTCCCTGAGGTCCCTGAGCCGGTTCCTCAGGGCAGCGCTCCCTGACCGTCATGCGCGGGCTGTGGGCTTGCCACGGCCCGGTGCTGTTCCACCCAGCGATCTTGTCCCGCTCCAGTGGGCATTTTCACACTGCCCCTCGCTGTGTCCTCGCCCGCCTCCCTCTGGCTGCTCGTCGAATCCCTCCTTTCAGCCTCATAAAGGTTGGTGTCCTCTCGATGCTGGCTCATGGCTGCTCCTTTTCATGGGACTCCAGGGCCTCCTGACCACTTTCGCCCCGAAAATAGCGTGTGGCTGGGGAGGCTCTGCATCGCCCTGGAGAGAGGCGTGCAAACACTTAAAGAGATCTGTGTTCCCCGAAGAGGCTGGCCCAGTGCGTCACCCACTCTCGCTGGGCGCCTCTGCAGGTGACGCTGAATCCCTTCAGCTGACAGCTCCAGGCGCCTCCTCGGCCCGATGCCCACGGTCACCTCAGCTGGACATCGTCTTGCCCCCCTGCCTGTCCTGTGTGTCCCACACGCATCCAGTAACGTGACTGGGTCCCTGGACTCCGGAGAGCGCCCCTCTGCAGCGCTCACTACCTTCGGTGCGGTCCGTGTGTCTCTGTGCATTTGCAGCTTCCGGTGCCCGGTGCCCGCTTTGCCCCCCCCCACCCACCGCGGGCAGCAGCTTCAACCCCCGCTCGCTGCTTCCAAGCCCCAGCAGGTCCCGTTCAAACACAGCGACCCAGACTTCTTAGTGGATGTCTCGCATCGCTTTCGGAAAGAAATGAAGGGGTGTTGCAGACTAGAGGGGAGCTAGGTTAGGACATGGGGACCCCCTTCTCAGAGATGGGGGAGGGGGCCGAGGGAGGGGGAGGAACTCTGGGCGTGGATTCCTTGGAGAAGGAAGTAAAAAGTGGTGTGGATTACATAAACGCAGGCTTGGGACTCTGATACCCTGGAGCCCAGGTTTTATAAACAGCAGGAGTGGACAGCCCCATGGTTCTTTGCGTCACCCTGCCCGGCCCAGGCCTGGCCAGAGTCGGCAGGGCTGGGAGGCTGCCACTTGGCGCAGAGGTAACTTCTTGTTTTCCTCTCTGCTGAAACCTTGACCCTTCTGTGGGCGGCGTTGCTGCCGTCTTTCCCCCAGGCCTCCGGCCTCGCGCTAGCACCTGGCTTCATGCCGCCCCACAGCCACTGGTGCCTGGAAGGGCCCTCCCTCCCCTGCCTTTCTGGAACCTAGGCGCTAGCCAGGTCCTTCCCTTCAGCACGCATGGCTTCTTTGCCTGGCCTTGGGCCCTGCTTGCCTTCTCTGGTAACCCTAGCTGTGCTGCCTGGCACGCAGGGACTGTCGCCCTTCTGTTGGCACCAGAGCAAGAGCTGCTGTGGCAGGCGCTGGGGTTGAGGGTGGGCAGCGGCGGCCTCGGGACTGCCTGTGCTGCCCCCTCCTCTGGGGGCCTTTGCTGGCCCTTCCCTCCCTCCTTGACTTCAGTCTCCCCACCTTGGGCAGAGAGCTGAGCCTCCAGGCCCCTCGATCTCAAGCAGAGGTTACAAGTTGGCTCACACAATCTGGAAACCATTTTGAATTCATCGCTCATGTTAAAAAAAAACATTGAGTGGAGAACATTTTTGAGAGAACAAGTGAGGCCCAGTGTGCTGTCTTTTGCGTCTGCATGTGGAGGGAAACAGAAGAGGTTGTTGATGGTGGTGACCTGTTAGCTCTTCAGGAATTCATTGAAATGGTTAAAAAGAAACACCTTACAATTGATAAGGAGAGATCATGAGCAGGTACTGAAAAAGGAAAACGTAGAGATTTTGCCTCCCCGTGCGGATACAGAAAATGGGAAGAATTAGTCCCATGGCCCCTGGAATGCCATCCAGTGTGGCCATAACCGCTGGATCCTGTCTGGGGCCCCCCTCCCTCGGAGGGCTCTGTGTCCTCAGGCAGGCCTGGCCGGGCCGGCCACTCGTGCTGTCCGCGTCCGCGGGCTCCGGAGGGGCTCAGGGGAGGCCGGCTTATGGTGTGATTATCTCCCCGCAGGACCCCGCTGGCCCTCAAGCAGGGCTGTCGGAAGCGGGCCTCCGGCGCTGGCCCAGGCGGAGTGGATGGTGCCTTTTTCAGGGCGAGCCGTCAGCCGATCCCCCGTGGCATCCGCATCCCTGTGTCAGAACCACCGGGGCCTCCCCGCAACTGACTTCATCCGATGGAGTCGCAGGGTGAGAAGCCGGCAGAGTCCGACGGGGTGCGCGTCACACCCCAGCTGCTCAAGTCTCGCTCGGGTGAGTTCGCGCTGGAGTCCATCCTGCTGCTGAAGCTTCGGGGCCTGGGGCTGGCGGACCTGGGCTGCCTGGGGGAGTGCCTGGGGCTCGAGTGGCTGGACCTGTCGGGCAATGCGCTCACGCAGCTGGGCCCGCTGGCCTCCTTGCGCCAGCTGCTGGTGCTCAACGTGGCCGACAACCGGCTGACGGCGCTGGAGCCGCTGGCCGCCTGCGAGAACCTGCAGAGCCTCAACGCCGCGGGCAACCTGCTGGCCACCCCCGGCCAGCTGCAGTGTCTGGCCGGCCTGCGGGGCCTCGAGTACCTGCGGCTTCGGGACCCCCTGGCCCGGCTTAGCAACCCACTGTGCAGCAGCCCCTCGTACCGGACGGCCGTCCGAGAGCTGCTCCCTGGCCTCAAGGTCATCGACGGTGAGCGTGTGACCGGCCGGGGCAGCGAGTTCTACCAGCTGTGCCGGGACCTGGATAGCTCCCTGCGCCCCAGCCCCAGCCCCGGCCCCAGGGCCACCGAGGCCCAGCCCTGGGTGGAGCCAGGCTACTGGGAGTCTTGGCCCCCCCGGAGCAGCTCCATCCTGGAGGAGGCCTGCCGTCAGTTCCAGCACACCCTGCAGGAGTGCCACGACCTGGACCGCCAGGCCCGAGACAGCTTGGCCCAGGCCGAACGGGCGCTCAGCCCTGCCAGCACCACCTCGTCCTTCGTGTTTTGAGTGTGTCTGCGGTCTGTGGCAGCTGGGCCCACTGTGGCCTGGCTGCCCGCCTCTGCCCCCCTGCAGCGCCGGCTCTTTGTTTCCCCGTCTTCCTAAGAGCAGCCCCCCCCCCCCCCGGGCTTCTCCTCCTTCAGGAAGATTCCACAACCTCCCCCGTGGCCTCTAGCAGGGGTAAGGGCCCTGTTCAAGGGGCACGCCCAGCATGAGGCCGTCCCACCACCTCCACCGTGAGCCTGGGGAGGAGGCCTCTGGAGGAGACGGTCTACAGCCGCAGCCACCCCTGGCCAGAGGCTCAGTGGGAGAGAGTTGCTTCCTCCTAAAGCTAGATGTGAGAAAGGCAGAGAGGGGGTGCATGCTGGCCCAGCGGGTCCTGGGAGAGGAAGTGGCAGAGCCCCAAAGGTGGCGTTCGCCCACCTTCCCACATTGCCTGTCCCGGTGACCCCCTGCTATAGTGGCTCATCCTGTGTCACCCTGGAGCCCTCGCTGCCTGTTCTTACCCACGTGGATCCCTATTAAATCTCTCTGTTCTAATAAGCATCACTGCCTGTCATTTTCTGTGGGTGAGCTTTGCTTTCCTGAGCGCGAGCACCCGAAGGCAAGACGAGGTCTCTGCGGCCCCTGGTCTCTCCTGCTCCCCCGGCTCTGCTGCTCCTGCGAGACCTTACTCCTGCAGCCGAGCTCAGGGGAAGGGGGCATGCGAGAGGACAGAACGAGTCTGGGAGAGCAGTTTATTGGCTCGGGGATACTGGGCTCGTACTCCCTGGGCTCGGGGACAGCAGGTCGGTGTTGCACTGGCCAGCTCCTGCAGCTGTCCGGGAAGCAGGACAGAATTCTATAGGGAAAGAGAAAGAAACCCAAGTTTTTGGGTGTGAGGGAGGCTGTTTGGGTCAGTCCAAGCTCTTTTCCCAGGCTCCGAGTCCGTCCCCCACCGCTGCCCTCAGCCCCACACCAGCCCAGTCTCCAGCCCCAACACGCAATCGCTGTCCCAGCTCAGTTCTGTCGCCCGTCCTGGGCACCTACCATCTACTGTCGGGCCTCAGCTCGGGGGCAGGGCCTTGAAGAAGGCAAACTGTCCTGGGAAGTAGTAGCTGTGGGGGTCCTCGCCCGCGCGCTCCACCCTGCCGCACTGAGCCTCCTGGTGCTCCTCGGGCTCCTGCTGGCAGTGGCAGCTGCTCAGGCCCGGGCGCCAGCGGGTTCCGGGGAGGGTGTCCCCGTGGAGAGTACCCCTGGGGACGGTGCTTGCGTCTTCTGTGGCACCCACCTCCACATTCCTTGGGGAATAGCGGGGCCAGGCCCAGAGCCCCTCCTTGCCCCTCCTCACCCCTCCTCACCCCTCCCACCCTCCTTGCCCCTCCCAGCTTCCTCACCCCTCCTCACCCGTCCTCGTCCTCGTCCCTCCTCACCTCTTCTCACCCCTCATCTCCTCTCTCCGCATACCCCCTTGCCCCTCCTCACCCCTCCCACCCTCCTCGCCCTCTGTGCACCTCAGTCTATGCTTTGGGCTCTGACCTCTCCCACAGGACCAGCTTCTCCATCTTCCCAGCCTCTTCCCCAGCCTCCCCACCTCCCCTGCCCACTCTTACCCGGAGAGCCTGCGTGTGTATGGGGCAGTGGACCATCCGGCCGAGGACTTTATCTGCAGAGTTCAGTTTGATGCAGGCCAGGCATTTCCGCTTCCTCTGGGGAGGGGAACATGGGGTCGGGAGAGGAAAGGGGTCAGGGCAGGGGTGTCGCCCCACCAGGGTGGAAGCTGGGGGCTGCCTGCAATGGGGACTGGCTCCCCTGGTGGGTCCTAGAGCAGAGGGGTGAGGGGTCATGCGGGCCAGCTGGCTCCGGGCACAGGACTCCTGGCAGGACTCCTTCCCCAGATGGCTTCTCCCCGCCTGACGTCCACCTCGAACCACTTTGCAGCTCTGTTACGTTTATTTGCGTGTTCTTAAAAGGCTTGATATGGACGCAAGTATCTTGACATGAAGTCTGGAAAGTCACTGATACAATCCAGTCCATCCCTTAACAGTGGGATCGGGAACAGGCCCTCAGAGCACCCCCCTGAGTCACAGGCTAGTGCTTGGAACAGCAGGACTGGGGACTGCCCACAGCCATGGGTATGCCCCCAAGGGGGCCAGTTACAGTCAAGCCCTGTGAGGAGTCAGCCTGGGCTGGGCCATCTCTACCCAAAGCCTCAACGAGAGTGGGGATTTCACCAGGCCTGGGGCGGGGGCCGCCAAACCCCCTGCCCTGGGCTTCCTCCACCATAGACCCGAAGCCCG